>NC_056731.1:1723935047-1724120047 GCF_019279795.1 Protopterus annectens | reverse complement strand
AAGTCTGCAGACAAATACAAAGGAGACAAAATCATTAAGAAGGCTAAGAAACATTCTCCAGATTGGTCTTCTTCCTCTCTAGCATCCCCTGCTATGGCTCCTAAATCATCCAATACTTTGGATCTGATTCTTTGACTTGGGTTAATCGTGATTGGATCTAAGATTCTCCCTTGCCCAGAGCCACATTTTTCACTGGAGCAAGTTTCTCCTCAGCTTTGATTGCCCTTTATTCAAGAAAGGGTTAGTCATCGCTAATCCAGACATCATTCCAGTGTTTCCTCCCTGTGGTTAGTTCTGTCAACTAGAAGCTTTTTCCGAAGCTGATGTGGATCGCATGATAAAGACATATCTCAAGATCCAGATTCAGTTGAGGGTCCTTCCATTTCATGCTACTGCTGTTGGACCTGGGAGTTATGTCCCTCCTCCTTATCCCATAGTAGCTGCTATCCCAATATGTTTGTCAGATTTGGAAGTTATAGTTTCAAGCACTTCCCAGAGTTTGTAAACCCCAGACCCAAAGATTTGGCTATTTGCTACTCTGCTGGTATCTCTAACTCATATTGCTCCAATATCATTTTAGCCAGAAGGATCCTGGAGATGAAGTTTTGGCTCCAGATTTGGGGAAACAGATTCATCTCCTAAGGCAACATTTCTTCCCAACAGATCAAAGCTGAGTGGAGTTCCGAGGTTTACCTGGTGAGGTAGCTTCATCTACTACTGTTTAGATCTCCAGATCTTATTTGGCTTAGGCATTCAAGGCTGTCAATAAAGCACTCTCCCAGTTGGAGATAGGGACTACTCTTTCCAGCTCAGCTCCACCTGCCCCCCATCAAATACCCCTGGGTCCTTATCCTTCTCATCCAATGCACATGGGATAGCCAGACCCATCAAGCCTTGAGTCAGTCCCTGTGAGGAACTTGCAAGTTTCTTTTGATTCTTTCTAGAACTTCTCCTTGGAAGCATATATATAAAAGGACGTATATAAACTCCCACTAGAAGTCTCTCACAGAGGACACATACTTTGATGATGGGGAGGGGTCTACATATCTCCCCTTAAGCATTTATTGTTTGAAGAAATTCTCAAACTTCTGAGACAGAAGGGCATGTGGTTTCTCTGAAGTCCCTTTCCAAGAGGAGTCAGTGTTCCTTTAAGCCTTTGGACCCAGCTCAGCTACATCTTGGGTAGTTCCTCCATCAGATGAGATGGTAGGACTCATTTCTAATCAGATTATAAAGTAGTCAGATGTAGCTCCACCTGTTTCCCATAAGCCAGATAAGTACTTGGTCTTTCTGAAAGATGGACAGCATTGGAGCAAGGGGCCTGCCATAGATTCATTAACAGTGGCAGCAGCCACCAAGAAAGAGCTCACAGAGGAAATCTCTTTTGTCTATATCCCTCACAGGGAGACTAAGGCACTAGACAAGTTCAGGAAGTGGGCTTACACTTCAGCTATTTTCACTTTGAGGGGGTCTGAACTACTTGGTACATGTCACTAGATTTCAGATAGGTTTGACAAGGAAATGCCTAAGTCCTAATCTGGTTGCACATTTGTAGAAGACAAGATCATCTTGGACTCTCAATTAGCCACTCTGAAATCATTATCCAGTGTCTTAATGTGTCTTGACGAACAAACCAGCAAAACTTGGAACAAGATACAAAACCAACAAACACTCCAAAGTCTATTGCTAGGTTCCACTCAAAAGATTAAGTCCAACTCAACAAAATGTAAAATGAAACAGTTTATAAACTGTTTCATTTTACATTTTGTTGAGTTGGACTTAATCTTTTGAGTGGAACCTAGCAATAGACTTTGGAGCATTTATTGGTTTTGTATCTTAATGTGTCGTATCAATAATGCTACTGAAGGCATGTTAAGAGCTACAGGTTTGAGCATTGCATTAGGAGATATGCCTGGATGTACTTGTGTGATTTGGCAGTGCACTTCAAGATGCATTTTATTAATGCCCCATTTGATGGCTTAACACTCTTTGGGCTTAAAGTGAAAGACACAGTAACCAGGAATTGAGCAAGATGGAAAGTCCCTTTCTGCCATTGGAATATTGTTCTCTATCCCAGAGATTTTTCTCAAGGAACCAGAAAGAGGACACGAAACTATGGTTACAGAAATCCTAAGGATTATCTTCTGAGACTTCTGGAGACAGACCTGCCAGAGGCAGAGGGGGGGAGTTCTAATAATGGATGTCACCCATGAAGCAGAAGTAGACCAGAGAACCAAGACTTCCGAGGTCCCTTCATGGAGATGATTTATCCATGCTCCTGAAGGGTTGTCTGACTGCTGTTTTCTGGAAGCAGTGGGGGTTTGCTTATCCCTGCACCACAAATCCTAGATGTCCATCATAAATGATAGATGGGTGCAGACGATAAAAATCAAATGCTATTACATTCCTTTTTGTCCTTTCCCACAAATTTAAAAAAAAAAGTTACCAAATGATCCATTCGTTCCTAGAGTCAGCTTATTCAAAGAAGTTCAAAAGCTGCTAAACAAGCATGTCATCCCAGAGGTCCTACCAGACCATCTTGGATCTAGACCTAACTCAAGATTCATTTTGGTGTCTAAAAAAGACATGGGGTATCAGGACAATCTTAGACTGCAGCCACCTCAATCAGCACATCAAGCAATCAAATTTCCATAAGGTCACAGTTCAAGCCATTCACCCACTTTTCAGAGTGATGTGCTCCATAGACCTTCAGGATGCATTCTAACATATTGAGAAGCAATCCAGAAGTTTTCTCCACTTTCAGATTTGGAGTCAATCATTTCCAATTCATAGCTCCCCTTTGGCTTCACCACAGCACCCTGGGTGTTCAAGAAATTCCTAGCAGTGGTAGCAGTGTACTTCAGACTGCAAGAGTTTTGGGAGTACCTGTATATGGATGACTGACTCTTTTCTGCCCCTACCAGAAATCTGTTTATCCAAGCAAGATACTCCTTCCATCCAAGCTTGTTCAATATTGGGCATCACAGTCAGTCAGAACAAGCCCAAATTTCATTCTGTTCAAACAACAGAGTTCATAGGAGTACACTTGGATACATTTCATCAGATACAAAACTTCCAGAACTTCACAATCATGTTGAAATTGTTCTTTCATCCACACAGTCAATGGCAAGAATGGTCTTTCATTTACTGGGTTCCTTGACAGCATCCATCAACTTAGTAACACTTGACAGATATCACAGAAGAGTACTATAGTGGACCCTAGAGTACTACACTGGATTCTAGCAGTACAGCAGTCCATCAGGGGACAACTGATCACCTTCCCAGTACATCTGATGAACATTTGTGAGACTCACATCTGATGTCTTAAATCCTCTATGGTACTACAAGGTCATTTATGTGTCTTTTCCCAGCCCAAAGCCACTGTGACCATTAACATTTGTCTACTAGGGAGGGCAGGCACTACAGATGAAAGACAGTCCAAGGTACATGGTCACCTTACAAGCCCAATCTCCATATCAACACTTCAGAGATGAGGCAGTCCTCTTAGCACTGCAGGCCTTTCATAGGTTCATAAGTGTTTACTAGGCTAACAACCACAGGGGCATTTTAAGCCAAGCCATGTACCCCAAATCTCTGAAGCATGGGCCTAGGAGATGAACCATTTACATGTTACTTGTTTGCATTAGAGACATAGGTGCCAAACCAGGGATGAATTTCCAGTTTCCCATCCAATTGTCCAAGTTACACTTGAATTGGGTTATGGAGGAACTCTGCTTCACATGGATGGGGAGTCTTTTCCATAAATGGGGTAGTCTCTGGGATACATACCTATCTCTCCAGCAGGTCCTATTTAAATCACAGGCAAGGTTTAAGTCTTTAGAGTGGGCAATTCTGATACTGTTTATTTTGTGAATATGCAAGAGGTCCATCAGAGTGGAGTCTGACAATGCCCTGTAATCCCACACAGATCTCCCCTCAAAAGCCTTTAGGAGACAGAATACAGAGATAGGGCCTTGAGGTGGTCTGCATAGGACATATTACTTACACCATGTATTCTTTTAGTGAGGAACCTATGTGGACATTCCAGTTGTTGGATATGCCTGGTTAGATACATACCATATGGGGCATTGTACTCAATGATAGGTCCGATGAATGCCAAATACAGTGGAATAATACATTTCTTGGATTTAGTTGCCATACCTTTGTTTATAAGTTGTGCAACATAGAATGACGTCCTCACCACTGTAGACATGTGATGATCAAAGGCTAGATTCCTATCTGTGTATGTCCCTAAGTCCCTGACTACTGGGTCATCTCAAAGGGGTGTGTTGTCAATATGATAGTTACCAGGGATGGATAACTTCCCAAATTATACTATTATGCATTTCTTGGCATTAGTTTTAGTCTATGCCTCTGACACCAGTTGTTTGTCTGTGTCAGCCCCTCCTGGAGAACATTTGTGTCAGTGTGGGATTCAATGACAGCTCGTAATTTGCAATCATCTGCAAATTTAGTCAGCCAAAAACCACTGACATTGACTTTGACTTCTAAGAAGTAAATAGCAAAAAAGGGTGGTCCAAGGACTGATCCCTGAGGGACTCCACTTGTGAGTGGCTTCTTTGTAGAGGTGGACTCCCCAATTCTAACTTCCTGGGTCCTGTCTATGAGCCAGTTGGCTATCTACTGGGTGACATATGGGTTTGTACCTAACCTCTTGAGTTTGCCAACAATGCCCGAAAGGGGTATTGTGTCAAATGCCTCGGCCAGGTCAAGGTAGGCAGTGTGAACAATTTTGCCCTCATCCATTGCTTTGCTGACCTTCTCAAAGTGACTATCTGGTCCAGGGAGTTTGTGTTTACAAACTCCAGGAATCTCTGTGCATGTACCTTTGATGCTGTATAAGGTTCCCAGTTAATAGTGTGGTAATTAAAGTCACCCATGAATATGGTATTTGGTTGGATGGCTAGTGTTTGTAATAAGTTTAAATACATGGTATGGGTTTCCTAGGTCATAGAGGGGGACCTATAGCTTGCAAATAAATGGTACTGGATTTTACCTATGGTGATTTGAACATGGAGCAGCTCAAGTGCATTGTCCTGTTTGACCAGTCTTGCAGTATATTTATTTTTGATGTAAATAGAGACACTTCTTTCTTTAGTCCCTGCCTGTGAAGTAGCTGGTCTAAACGTGTGGAAGACATTACAACCTTGCACTGTTGGTGTGCTCTCCATGACTTTAAACCATGTCTCAGAGACTGCACAGACATCAGCATTCTCATGGGTAAAGAGAGCTTCCAGGGAGTGGAGTTTTTTTTGTTTAGACTCCTGGAATTGAGCAGTAATACCCAAGGAATGATATCTATTCAGACTGAGAATGTCAGTAGTCTGGTGCATCAGTAAGCAAGGGGGAACCAGGTCTTATCCATTATGTCAAGAAGCCATGAGGGTCTGGCACTGGGTGATATCTTCTAATCACTTACTTCTAGTAATGCACTTTCCATGGAATTCCAGTCTCCTGACAGACAACTTGAGCAGATCTATCCTCTTGCTTCATGAGTGGTCTCTCAATCAAAAGGTGGCAGATCAGATTTTTTACCATTGAGGTCAACCTGCTGAGATTTTTTTGTTTCTCCCCAAATCATCAAATTCAGCAGGATCTTTGCCCTGGTTTCCCAGAAAGGAGTCACTCTTTGACACTCTGATCCACACTTGGTCCCCCCATCTACTTTACACCTTTCCCCTGACTCCTCTCATCCTCAAATTTTTCCAAAAACACTAGAGGAAGATCATGGTGATCCTAACTGCCACCTCTTGGCCTCAACCATTTTGATTGCCTTACCTTTGGCCTCATCTGAAACACCCTCCATTGGTGCTGGATCCCAGTCCACATCTCATTCGCGCCCATCTGATTTACCTCTTCTGGACATGTGATCCCTCAAGTTAACCACTTAGTTTGTCCATTTCCAATAAGGGTTAGCCATTCCAGGTTTTCTTCCCAAGTTATCCATATACTTACTTACTCACAGACACCATCAACACAGGAGATTTAAAAGAGCAAATAAAAGAGGCTTATTGTTTGAGCTATGCTAAGAAATGTAGACCCTTTTTTGGCACCTCTTCCACTAGTCTTAGACTTCCCAGCCAGCCTTTTTCAGAATGGTACAAGCTATTCCACTACTAAAGTTCAGTTACTAGGTATGTTCAGCTATTACATTTGAGAAAGTCAGTCCACTATTGCACATCTCAAATTATCTAAGATTTTTCTGAGGCATGATTTTCTCCTCAGGCCTCCTCATAGTAGTTCTAGTCCTCTTTGTAACATCAATATTCTACTTCAAACACTGACTGACCCACTATTTGAACCTGCAGCCTTAAATGGAAAACATTGTTTGTAGTGGCAATTACTTCTGCAAAGAGGTTATGAAAACTCTAGGCCATTTCATGTAAACAGCTGTACATTATTTTTCATAAGGACAGAGTTTGTCCTCAAACCAATCCTTTTTATCAAAGGTAGTTACTAAAACAAACAAGTCAAAACATTCATATGCCAGTTTCTTCCTGAAATTTTCCAACACAGAAGAATACATGCTACATTTATTGGATGCTCACAGGTAGCTTTATTTTTACATTCTCTGTAAAAACTAATTCAGAAAGCCTGATCAACTTTTTGTGCCCTTTTCAGCTAATAAACCAAGTGACATACTTTGCAAAATCACCTTAACAGGTGATTGCCTACTTGCATAACTCATGCATACAAAGAAAAAGGCCTACCTTTAACTAAGCCTGTCAAAGCTCACTCAGCTATGTCTGTGGCAACCTCTACAGCCTTCTTTTTTAGGGCATCTTTTGATGACATTTGTGCTGCATCCACTTGGCTAATGTTCATACCTTCATATTCCATTATAAATTGGATGTAGTAGTTTCCAGAAGCAGGGCAGACTTTAGTATGGCCATCCACCAGAATATCCTTCAATGATCTACCAAAGTGTTATATTATCTGGGGATTCTGTCCCATCCATTGAGGAAAGTTTGGAAGAGGCAACATCAGATATGAAGGTTATGTACTATGTTTGCATCTGTCCTTCCTCAACTTCCCTCCCACTTATCCCCTTGCCTGATATGGAACTTGTTCATCCTTTATTCAGTTTTGACCAGACTGACCTACTCTTAAGACCCCTCAAGTGCACTTTTTAGCTCCTAATCATTTTCTGAGCATTCAGAATCTGCTGGATAATCCTTTATAGCATTACTGTTCTTGTTGTTTGTTGCAAGTTTCTAAAGTCTTTCAGGCAATCATAATCTGAGGTAATGTTGGGCTTTGCAAGGTGTTATGGGTTAAGGGAGGAGCCTGATCTTGGAATCTAAAGTCTTGAATGGCCTTAGACAGATATGAGATCAGATTCAAGGATTTATCCATTGAGGAATGACAAAAGCAGCTGCCACCTATCTATCCACACAATCTGGGGAACAGTACATTAGCCAATGATGCTGCCACAGCAGATGTCTTACTGCAAGTGTGAGACAGAGCACATTTGAGAGTCTGATGTTACAACTTTGTTGTAAAACATATGTTGTGGCTTAAAGGGACTGAAGTAGACCAAGAGTCCTTCCCTATAAGAAATGGTTCTGAGTGGAATGGTACACACCAAATCTGTTAGGTAAGTCAGTCCAGTCACAAGCACATAATGCTCAGTCATTGCAGGATTTTAGTACCTAATTTAGTGTATATTGTATTAACTGCAAATTTCACAGTTGAAGTGTTATCACAAGTGTGAGTCACAGCAGGTTTGAAGGGATTATCTCATGACTGTGCTGCAAAGCAGAGGCTTTGGATAATAGGGAGTGAAACTGATGGGGAGCTCTTTCCCGGTATACATGTCTCTTCTTAATGGAAGTATGTACACAAGATCTGTTGTATATGCCACACCAAAATAGCACTAGTCACTCACACATTAGTCAGTCATTGCAATAGTTGAACACCTTGCCTACACAAGCTAGAGTACACTGTATCAACTGCTGTTACAACAGGAGAAGTCTTACTGCAAGGATGACTTAAAGCACATTTGAAGGGCTGACTTCATGTTTGCATTGTAAAGCAGATGTTTGGGCTAAGATGGATTGAAATGGAGGGGGAGCTCATTCCTGTTGTAAATGGTTCTCCTGAATGGAAGTGTATGTGCCAGATGTGTAAGATATGCCACTCCTACCTAACACTATAGTCACACACACATACACTACTCATACATTACTGGATTTTAACACCTATCTATCTAAGTAAACAAGCTAGACTACATTTTATTAGCTGACAACATCACAAGAGAAGTCATGTTACATTTTTCTGGACAGCACAACCTTGTATTGTACATCACAAGTTTGAGTGAATAGCAAGGTGTCTAGATAAGTAGACATAAGAGCAATGCATTTATTACAATTCATTGCATACTGTAGAATTAAATCATATATAACTTCAGTAATGGACATTGTGGTAGTCTCAATGATATGTATAACTTCCACATTATGGTGAATGGACAATGTGTATGAAGGATGATAATCAAATTTATCAATTAGTAGAGTGCCACCAAGCATTCCTGATATTTCACATCAACAGCTTTGTATGGAAAGCTTAAATAGTTGATGTGACATTGTGAAGATTTTGTAATTTGTATACAATTTGCAAAATAAATATAAGGTATACATGTACATAATGTGAAATTATAATAGTTGATAATACTCAGCAACTATGTGTGCAAACTTCAGACACCATTGTAAACATTTGCAAGGCTAATGAGTTCAAGTGCAAACATAATTTACAGTATACAGCGAGTACAGACAGCATCACGGTGAAGTCATATTTTGGCCACAAGAAGCCAGTAAAATGAGCAATTGCATTACTTAAAGGTTGCCTAAACTACTTACTGAGATGCACTAATGTAAATCTCATGTACACTGTTGATGGCAAAGTATTAGCTAATGCATAATTACTTTATGAGTTTTTTAACTTTGGTGGGGAATTAACAATGGCCTGTGGTGCTCCATCCCAAGCTAGAGTACAGACATATAAATAGTCTGGATGTGATCTGTTTCAGAAAATATCTGTGTTTTGTTAACTTTTACTGTGTCATCATTTATACAGGTGTCATGATCAGTGAAGTATGGTATTCATTATATGGATATCACAATGGCATATTTTCACTGTTGTTATATTTGCTTATTGTGCACATCTATGGTATTTTGTAGTGTTACTTTTTTCTCTCACATCTTTGATTACTACAGTCACATATGATAGCATACATCTAGATGTGACTTCATATCCATCAGAAAATTAATGCTACTGCTAAATAATAAAATCCTTGTATCTTCTAAGTAAATAGAGGCAATTTTTAACCCATGCTTAGTGTTTAGCAATCTGTCCGCCCCCCTTGCTTTGACCAGATGTCATGTACTTATAGCTGGGAGATATCAGCAGGGTTAAAATGATTGTGAACAATATAGAGTAGCAAACATGGCATTGGTGGTGGAATAGCATATGTATACATTTGTTTACAAGATAACATTTTATTAGAATGAAACAGTTCACAGTTGTAGACCTGATCCTAGATTTGAACACCTATCAGTCTTCATCAACACTCTGCAGTCATGAACATTAGCTAATCACGCCATAAAGCCAGGTAAATGTTGTGTGCTAAAATATACACATTTGAAGGGCTAAATACAGATTTAAAGTAAGAGACTATGTATGCAACAGACTTCATAACATTAATGAGAATTGTAACATCCCTTAAGGTGCACATTAAATTTTGCAACCTATTAAGCATGTAAGAATAATTGTATCATCACAGTGCTGTCAGTCATTTTTTTCTATTATGCAGTGGGGCTAAGCACACTTGCACAATGATAACTGTATTAACATGGCTGAAGGCAAAAACACATCAGTTTTTGCCATAAGACATGAACTATTTACCATCATTTACCTTCAGTGCATAATGGCAACCCCTTGCACAAAATGCTGTGTACAGAATGTGCTTCAAACAGGGAGCAAACAGCGGCAGAATACTAGAACACTACATAAGATGCAAGCTGAATAATGTTGATTTACTAATGTTTATAGGCATTACTTCCATATTTGCTATAATATTTTACAGTACAAAAAAATTAAATAATTGTTGAGATACCATAGATAAGAGCATTATTGAAGCAGACGATAAAGCAACGCATAGCTCATATATTAAAAATCATACATTTGAAAGGACACGTACAAAAACCTGTAACCTTTGAAACATATAAGAATGACGATTTACTCCTAGTACTATCAGTCTTGCTTCAGGTAGCACAGTGGGGATAAGCACACTTATGAAACAATAACCTTAGTAATGTTGCTGAAGGTAAAAACTCACCATTTATTGCCATAGAGCATGAAACACCATTAACTGTCATTGACCACTGGTGTTGGGTGCTAAGTATTGCGCAAATGCTGAGGACAAAAATGTAGGGTATGTTTTATGAACCATCTCAGAACATGTGTATTGCATGTGATTCTATTTTTCTGACCAGATTAAATGTGTGAAAAGAGTTTGATAGGACAGCAGTGAAAATGGGAGGAAAGCAGACGGTAAGAAACAGGGAGAATAATAAAGGAATGAGCAGGATGGTGGTGAGAAAGCACCATAGCTATCCACTTATTCACAACATTACAATGTACATCTACAAATAATTTGGAAAATTTGGATAGTCACCAGATCAGGTGTATGTAACAATTTAATAATATTCTGTGGCAGATTGGACTAAATTATTCAAGTCATATACACACATTGGTGAAGTAGAGAACTATGTATGAGACATATTTTTTGTAGGACAAGTGCCCTTTATTTATTTGTTTATTTAGTTAGTTTGGAGAGGAGGGCATGTTGGGTAAGGTGATTAGGTATAGGAGTATGAGGTAGGAAAGATAGGTTAAGTAACAGGTGCACACATATAGGACAGACATGGATGGTGATGGAAACAAAAGGTTGGGAGACGATATGATGTATATAGGTAGGGGACATTATAGACACATCCTCATCCACAGTCATGGTGTCCATCTACCTCAGTACTGTGATCACTGTCGCCAGGTGCAGTGCTGGACTGGGTATTAATTTTGTTTTTCTATTCAAGATGTTCTCAATTCTGCTAATATGGGGCCAATGTCCCTCTGCTTAATGTCTGCCACCAGCATTGTCAGCTCCTGAATGGGAATGTAATCACCACCTCCACTAGGACTACCCTTGGTTGGTACCAATGCACCAGCCCCCAAGGTAGAGCTATCTGATGCAGTTGTAATAGGAAGTACTGGAGCTGTAGGTGCAATGTTGACAGGTTGAGAACCAGATGTGCTGGAAGTCTGTGTTGCCTGTGTTTTTGCCACTGCAGCCACTTGTGGAGGTATGGCATTCTGATCACTAGTGATAATTCTAGCTGTGCGCCAATATTAATTTGTTGCGCAGCAGCAATTATGTAGTAAATCAAACAGAAATATAAAAAGTAATACATAAATAAATAATTAAAAAGAGAAAGATAGGATAGGTTGGGGGCATAAAAAAGCTCCAATTCAATATGATTTATATATTAAAAATAAATCAAATTTGACACATACATATAGTATGTGTGTCAAAAAATACACATCGATTTCTTTGTTATAGACATTAGGGAAACAGTTTGGTGACTATTGCATATATGACATATGCATTCCAAATACAGATACGTCTGTTTACAGTAATTGCAATGTCATTACTTACTGATTGCAGAACATTTATTTTAATTTAGGTCATAAAATCTAATTCCTTCTAATTGGAATTGAACCCACACACAATTACTTTGATTTACACATTGCTAATATAATAATCAGGAACTATTTCGCCAGGCATGTTTGCCTGTATCTATCTATTATATACACACACACACACACACACACACACACACACACACACATATATATATATATATATATATATATATATATATATATATATATATATATATATATATATATTTATATAGATCTACTTTTAAAGCTCAAAGTTTCAAAACTTTGAACTTTAAATGACCGAGACCAGAAGATCAAAGTTTTGAAACTTCAAAAACAAAATAAAAATAAATAAATAAATAAATATAATTTTTTTTATGTTTTGCCCCACACCCTCTGCTAAATAAGTATACCAACTCTGAAACTGTACTACAGTGAGGAAAATAGTAAATATCCCATTCCATACAGCAATCTCCATTCAAAATGTTTGAAGTTTTAAAACTTCAATTTTCTGGTCACGGCCATTTGAAGTTCGAAGTTTTGAAACTTCAAGCTTCTGAAGGGGATCCATATATATATATATGTGTATATATATATATATATATATATATATATATATATATATATATATATATATATAGTCAGCTGTATGTGTCTGAAGCTATTATGAACTGATGAAATGAAATTTTGTAATGTTAACTGCATTTCTTTAACTAGTGTTCATACCTGAGCCATAGTTACCCTGTGCATCTTTGAGGCATGCCAGTACTCCTGATGTACCTCATGAATCCTTTCAAACTGTTAGGAAGCTGTACTGAACAGTGTACCGAAAAAATCCATAATGAAAAAAAATAATGCCTTGGCAGTCAATGATATTGTTCTGACTGGCACTGGATCATTATACATGAACAACTGAAGAGTGCTAGAAGTTTTAAATTCTCCTTCCCATCAGCAAAGGAGGTCTTTCTAGTGTATTTTCACTTCAATATAATAGTAATTACATTGTTCACCAGTGCATGAAATGCCAGTAGCATTGGTGACAGCATTGGTCAAGATATTTAAATCCTCAGCCTTGTACTGAGACCTGGTGTTGTCCTCCTACAGAAGCCTATGACTTTTGCACATTACATGGATTGCAACAAAGACACTCAACTCCTCCCGACACCACTTTTGGGCTTAATATTAAACATGACCCACATCATCTCCTGCCATGTCTTCTCAAGGATATCAGGAAACTTGGCAAGGAATAGGTGTCCAATTTAAATCCCATGTGTTCCAGCATGTGCACAACAATGAACAAGCTTGAGACCTGCATTTCAACAATAGAAAGCATACAAATGGGATGGCATACAAGATGGTCATGATTTCTTGAAAGGTACACTTCAGGTGTGAAACATGGCTATGGTACATGGTAATATAAATGTAGAAATGTTCCACATGGACTTCACCAATTGCTTTTTAATTATGCTATCTTAGCTACATTTCAGATGATATCTTGGCACCTCAGGACATGCTTTCTGTGATAATGGATAGCAATCATAACTACAACCTTGTGACACTAATATGACATAACATTGACAATTTGGTTGCAGTCATTTTTGTTACCTATATGTTCATTTATTTTAAGTAGGACATAATGCCTTGTTTGCACATAATGTTTGACAATTGTGACTGGAAGCACCTGGGGATTGAACCCCTGACAAAAAAATACACCGAGTGATTTTACTTGTTATTGCCATAGGAGAACTTATATTCCTATAGGGAAAGTTGATGTGTAACAATTGAAACATGAATAGTGATAGTACGAGTTTTGATTAGCTTTGCTGTGTTACACTCTGATGTGTTCTTATTTTGATTAATATATAGAAGAATATATGTGTTCCTATGCAAAAGTATGTTTTGCAATGATTTCATACATTAGTCCAATATGCATTCGTGGTAATGACAACTTTCATTCCACTGAATTCATTTTCAGATATATGTTGAAATGTGTGTTGATTTCTCTAACACCTACTGCTCATAATTTATGCCAAGAATTGCTTAGAATACAAAACATATGAAAGTGAACATTAACTTTATTCTTATCAGTGCTATGATTAATAAACATGGTATGGAAGAATGTTAACTTATTTGTTACACAGTCTAGTGTTGCATGTTTCGTTTCTTAAATTGATAAGCACACTTCATGTTCAAGTTAAAAAAATATAGGAAGTGACAAGAACATAAGCTGGATTCAAACACTGCACTACTTGTGTTACTCCTCACAGCTTACTACATTAATAATTTTCATGACTTAGAAGGTTACATTATATGTGTATAATCTGCATTCAGTACTATCCAAAGTACTGACTGAAGTGCACCAGTACCAGTCTCATTTGTGTTATTGATGGCTAATTCTTTGTGCATTCAAAGTAATTTTTGAGTTTTTGCCTTTGGAAGTGAACTGCAATTCAGTGAGAGCCTCTGGTGACAGTCACCTGTGTGCAAATCCAAGCGTCATACAAAGGATGAACCAAAACAATGGTAATAATAATAAATTCATTACTCAGTGAGTGGATTTGATAGCTTGTGGGTTTTATACAAGTATAATGTAGATGGTAATAATACCTTTTTCCATAGACATGAAAAAAATATGAACTTTGTCATTACCCTGCAACACTGACATATGTAACAGTCTTTGCACCATGACAACTTGTGTTTATCAGACACTTTTATCATACTGTCCTATTATAAAAGCAATTGATTCGGGGCCATATAAAAGTTTACAGAAGTTGATGTGTACTGAATATCTTAGTATA
The DNA here is from genome assembly GCF_019279795.1 of Protopterus annectens. Lineage (NCBI taxonomy): Eukaryota > Metazoa > Chordata > Ceratodontiformes > Protopteridae > Protopterus > Protopterus annectens. Next base: position 1,724,105,510 of record NC_056731.1, on the reverse strand, counting down.
CTGCACAACGGTGGTAGAGATAAGTTATAGTTTCCAGAAGCATTTGTACAATTGTGTTGATGGCCTATGCATACCTCCACATCATTATGTTGCTAATTAAATTAAAATTTGAAATTGCAAGTGCTATGCAGTGCTATGATTAATAAACATGGTATGGAAGAATGTTAACTTATTTGTTACACAGACTAGTGTTGTATGTTTCATTTCTTAAATTGATAAGTGCACTTCATGTTCAAGTTAAAAAAATATAGGAAGTGACAAGAACATAAGCTGGATTCAAACACTGCACTACTTGTGTTACTCCTCACAGCTTACTACATTAATAATTTTCATGACTTAGAAGGTTACATTATATGTGTATAATCTGCATTCAGTACTATCCAAAGTACTGACTGAAGTGCACCAGTACCAGTCTCATTTGTGCTATTGATGGCTAATTCTTTGTGCATTCAAAGTAATTTTTGAGTTTTTGCCTTTGGAAGTGAACTGCAATTCAGTGAGAGCCTCTGGTGACAGTCACCTGTGTGCAAATCCAAGCATCATACAAAGGATGAACCAAAACAATGGTAATAATAATAAATTCATTACTCAGTGAGTGGATTTGATAGCTTGTGGGTTTTATACAAGTATAATGTAGATGGTAATAATACCTTTTTCCATAGTCATGAAAAAAATATGTACTTATGAACTTTGTCATTACCCTGCAACACTGACATATGTAACAGTCTTTGCACCACGACAACTTGTGCTTATCAGACAATTTTATCATACTGTCCTATTATAAAAGCAATTGATTCAGGGCCATATAGAAGTTTACAGAAGATGTGTACTGAATATCTTAGTATACTGCACAACAGTGGTAGAGATAAGTTATACTTTCCAGAAGCATTTGTACAATTGTGTTGCTAATTAAATTAAAATTTGAAATTGCAAGTGCTATGCAGCTTTAATTAAATAAATCATATTTTCTTTTGATCCCTTAAAACAAAATATACCAAATGTGGTTTCAAACCTTGTACTGCTTGGGTTATTCCTCGCAACTTACTGGATTAACAGGTTGAGACAAAGATAAGGCAGTATAATGTGCATTTTTTGCACTCAATACTGTCTTGAGCACTTACTGAAGTGCACCAACACCAGCCTCATTTGCACTTCAGATTATTAAGTCTTTGTACTTGTGAAATACATTTTTGAGTTTTTGCCTTAGGATGTGGACTGTCATTCAATGGGATTCACCACTTCTAGTCACATATACAATGCCAAGATTCATGCAAATACTGAAGCTGAAAAAAACTTGAATCAGTATCATGTTTTCATGACTTTGTGCTTTTATATGATGAAAATGCCACTAATAATCAATACCCTTACACATACATTATCCTCTTTAGATTTCAGTCATAAAACTATGGTATTAACATAAAAAGTTCAGTAGATTATCATTGTTTGCCACATAAACCTTGACTTTATGAGACTGAGAAAGTAGAGCATATCTACTCAGATTTGAAATGAGATGTATTATGTGTAGTGAAAACTATACACATTCTCAAACATGTCCTTTCACAGTACACATTTAGCTGAATGTGATAATTGCAGAAGTTCTACTACTGAAGTATTTTACTTTACAAATAATTTTTCAAGGAACGGATGTGTTCTACTCTTTCTTTTGTGACAATTACTCATGTTTTGCTACATATATAAATGGTTGTTTTACATTTTGCATTGATCTTGACATTTCTCTGTGTGTATTACCACCTTATATTCAATTCATATGACTTATTAAGAGGGACAGTTATCTTCTAACAGTGTTGTAATAAAGATTATTTAGAGGTCATCTGCTCGGTCAGTATATGTAAGGCAAAACCTTTCTGTAAGCCTATTGTCTCTGTCACTCCCTCTTTAAGTGTAATTCCCATTAGCATACTGATAAGGATAATTCAACATACACTACTGATAAATGGATCACACTTGGGAGGCATTATAGGTTCATAGATTAGTACTAGGCTAAGTGCTCTTGTGGGCCATTTTAAGCCTAGCCAATTATCCCATGTGAGAATCAAACCCTGCACCTTGTGTCTGTAAGATAAACACCTTATCCATTATGCCAACCTCCCACAAATAAACAGCCTCTGGAAGACTCAAACCCAGGAACCTGTACACTACAGTCACAATAGTTAACCACTAAGCCATCATAGCAGTGATAGCCTTAGCTTCCTTAGTGATATCATTAGATAACCATTGTTATGGATATTTGCTCTTGTACTGCTAAGGTGTGTGCATGGTATCATGCATGTCCTCATACCATGTTTACCTGCCCAGCACCTCAAGCAGATTGCATAATGTGGAAATGACAATAAACTGACACCTAATTTATGTATTCCATGTGTCCAGAAGAGTTAATCTACAGGATATAAGCACAGCCTTGGGCTAAATAACTTACATTATACTAGGGAAGATGGTTTGGATTCACAAAGTACTTTAAAGCCAAAATACTGCTGTATGCTTGTTTATCAGTTCTGAATTTATGTTCTTTTAGCAGAACTGTATTGATACTTCTGTTAAGACATGTTTATTTTATATAAAAGTACTACTTACATTAAGAATTTAATATATCTTTCTTAGAAAATTAGTGTTATGTACATGTTGCACAGTTGTGCTTATAGTGAAGGTATTTTACTTGCTATTGGAATGATCCTGCACTTCTTCTTCATGGCTTTCTGGAAAACTTTCTCTGAAAAATGTAATACCCCTCTAACTTGAGAAGCATTTGTAGATTAATCTTATCTTTATGAAACAGTTCAATGCTAATTGTGAACTATATGTCTGACAATACATTTATTCCATTCTAAACTTCTTTTAGTGTCATTGTGTTTGTTATAAGGTATGGGCTATTGTCCAAAGTCCCATTTTAATTTTCAGAACAGAAATCATTTCTGTCTATACTTTGCAATATGGTTTTTGTACCAATGTTTTAGTAGATGCTATTACAATGCTCACATGTGCTATATTACATACAAAATTAATTTCTGTAAACCTTGCCTGAATATCTTTACACATGCATGTTATACTAACATTTAAGAAACATTTTTGTTTTTAACGATGTTCTAAATCATGGACATAAGCAAAACTTTTTTTTTACCTTATAGACTGTTATATTATTGTCATTGTGTGGGAGAAGGGATATCAAAGGTATTGCTTATATGTCTATATTTAGATATCAATCATTATTAACATATTTTAATGACTATGCCTGAATAACTATATTTTCTTTGTTGTGTAGTATAGATAAGCTTGTCACCACACAGCCCTTATTGATTTTTCAGATAACATTTTTGTTTTAATATACTGCAGAGATATAGCACCTAAACAATCCTTGTCACATAAACCTACATTTTCAAATGCTGAGAAGGAGGTAATAGATCCGGTCTTCAGTCTCCATGGCTCACAAATTTTAGTGAAAACATTAGCCTTTCTGTGACCATCTGGTGGCAGTAGGCAATAATCTGAATACTGGGTATGGCCATGGCCAAGATTATAAGGCTATCAGATATAAGGCCAGGGACATAAATAAAGAAGTATCTGATACAGCCAGGATTGTTGGCCATTAATTGAGAGCAACTAGTGGTGGGTGTGATACCAATCCACCAAGGAGGAGTTCCTGTTGACTTTAAGGGATCCAGTTGAGTCACAGGAGTTGCTCGATGCCATGGTGGATATGGGAGGAAAAGTTGAAAACAAACACAGGGATTCCACTTCTGATATCCCAGGTATGTCATTCTTAAAAGATAGATAGATAGATAGATAGATAGATAGATAGATAGATAGATAGATAGATAGATAGATAGATATATGCAGAAGTGTAGCTTATTTTCTCTTTATTTCCTTAGGCAGTGATGATGTATGCTATGTACTGCCTCTTAGCCAGGTACATATCATATTGCACATGCGTCCATCTGCCATGATCATCCATGGGTACTGGTTCTTCATCTGATTCCTCATGTGTGTCTGCTAAACTCGCCTGTGTTGCTGAGAACTGTGGTCATTGTTCTGGTTCGCCCTGATAGAATTGAATAATATTATGGAATATTGCACAGACTGTCAGTTTTTTAGCAGTGGTGACACAGTCATACTCATTGCAAACATGATTTGAGCAGGCCAAAAGCTTGTATGATTGCATTCTGAGTGTGTGTGTTGTTTTAACCTTGCTGAATGTGGCCCTCTGGGTTTCTCATAGGAGTCATGATCCAGGGTACCAGTGCATATCCTTTATCCCCCAGTAGATGTCCTTGTGGGAAGTCACAACTAGAAAACGTTAAGTGCAGATCACAGGTATACCATATGTGGACATTTTGGAAACTACCAGGGTTACCTGAACATACATTATAAATGTATTTCTATGTGTGTGCCTGCAGTGTCTGTCCCCCAGAACCTTAGAGAAATGGACTATGGCATGGAATGATGCATGGTGGTATCTCTCTCTTCTGGGGTACATGGAAACCAGACATGTTCCCCTACATATTGCAGCACTATATTTAGAAATTTATGGAGTATTATTGAGACTAAGGTCTGTGGCGCCCCCATTGCATCGTTTGTGGGTCTCTGAAAATTGCTTGTTGCTAGTATACATGATGCTGCACATACTTTGGTTTCTTCTGGGATGGGCTAGTTACAACTTCCATGGGGCCTCAGGTGGGGATGGCAAATGTTGTCTATTGGTGCTATGGTATCTGTGTAACAATATAATATTTAATATTTAATATTTAGTATTGAGATAGATATCTCATGAAGTCCATGGTAGGTCAACCATGGTCAATACACTCCTCCTTCTAAGTTGGGATCTGACAATAGCAGTAGAACCGTGTATTAAAGACTTTTGCACATACAGATTAATAGCAGCAGCAGTTATTTTTGTGATGTATTCCAAAAAGTCTTGAAATTTAGGGCTTAAGGGAAAGCTTAGTATATAAGTGCATTGTGTACATTACTGTTTTATTCAGCCATGATGATGTGCTTCATTAGCATGTAATTCAGATCTGCATTCTCTCATTAGCATATTCTTTCACTTACCCTTGTTTAACATCTAGTCTACAACATTACACTTTTGTGTCATGTAATGGTAGTCAATAGTTGAACACACACGTATTACCATCAAGGTCCCACTTGGTCCAAAAGGTGTCAGATACATCAACAGAAAGGGCTGCTATGCCTTCAACTACCAGGTAGTTTCAGTTGTACAGGGTATTGACTATAATATGTCCACATGTCACAGAGGCAGTTCAAATGGCATTCATAATGTGCACATTTGACCCAAACAAAAATGTGATGCAAAGTGACTTTCCTCAGGATCATTTCGATAATAGGTGCACATAAATGAATACAGACCCCACTATATATAGTTATCAAGCAATCATGCAATCAGATATCAGTCCAAATAAAACGTCAGCACTGTTTTACAGGATATACATTAGAATCATGGATGATAATCACCATTTTATCATCCCAAACTATAGCTGAGATGATGTAGAACACTGCACTTTTGTACAGACAGAAAATTGTCAGCATGTTTTTAGTCAACTTAAGGGAATTGTTTTCTGACAGATGCACCTAAAGGTATGCTTTAGTGTTCACCTGAAACCTATAGCTAGTCATTTGCAGAGTGTGCCATGCTGAGTAACATTGAGCAGCAGTAAATCATCCCAGCAATGTGCACCATACCTATTGGAGTAGTAGACAGAGAACAGGGCACATGGGAAGTGGGAAAAAAGGAGCAATGTGTGTAGCAATTAACTGTACTCTCAGTGCTTCATGCCATCTGTAGCAAAGATTGCTACAGCATGTTGCAGTGTAACAATATCAGCATACATGTGCACCATAACTGGGTGTTTCATGTCAGAAACCATTGAATGTAGGGTGCTCACAACCACTATTATGGCCATGTTTTGGTGTGGGTCTCTGTATGCCCATAAGGGATTGTGATGGAGTACAACTACATGAGTATGAATGTGCAGGCTGGCAAGGTTTCCAAAGGTAGATCCTGTAAAACACCAGTGGCTACATGTTTGAGACCTGCTACAGCCAGGTGTGGTGACATCTGAGATTACAACTGACAGAGATGGTCTGTCTGACTTTGGAATGCCTAAGTTATGACTATCCACCTCACATTTTGACATTAGGACCTGCGGAGGCAAATCAGAGGATAGTTATCACCTGCTTCATGATAAAAATGTGGATGCCATCTTGACTGCCAGTGACCTGTGACCTGACCAGCATCATCTACTTATTGCCCATATAATTGCCATCACTCTGCAAGTCACACATGATTTACACATCATCCTACAGGCTATATAGCACACTTTCCGTCTACACAATGATGTCAATATCAGACATTTCTGCCTTGTTCACTGACTTGGATATTCAAAACCAAGTGCTGCACCTAGGTTGAAGTAAGACCTAGAGTCATAGCTTTGCCATAAACCACCTCTCTCCCATGGGCCTGTCAGGTGTGCCCACATGTTAGAGGTAGTGTGCTTCAGAAATGCTGTCTGGAAATGGGGGATTGCAATGTAATCTGACTCAGAATGACAGTTACAAATTGTCTGCCAATGATGGTGAAGTTGGGGTTTTGTCCTGTCCCTAGTCATGTTAGTTAGATGTGGGGGATATGTGTGAAACCAACAACGACAGTGCTGATAGTGGACTCTATTACTCATCAGACTGAACCAGGTTGACACTTTCATTATACTGAGCCACTGGTGAATTGCTGATAGTATGTCTGTGATTTCAGCTTGTGCTACTCCCTCCACCTGTAGAACCTGTGAAAGTACAAAGGCAATAATCCTGTGGCAACACTGCAAAAATAGACCAATACCTTCCTAGCAGGTAAACTGTTCTAGGACAAAAATAAAACAAATACCACATAGAATTCTGTTCTTACCTTGCTCTGCAGGGTGTTGCAGTTGTAGACAGGATGTACCTGAAAGAAAGATATGCAAGTTATGTGAAATATATTTTTGTACTGGAGCTTTTCTTCCTAAGCCTTTACTGAAAAAGGGTATTTTTAGCTCCATTTGGACTGACCTAGTAAACAAACCCCAATAAATAAAAAATACTGAGTAAGTCCTGCTTTACATGCAGTGCACTGAAGAGTATATCAGTGCAATGGGTAATAATAACTTGGTGTATTCCTTATGGACACTCCTGCAGTCATCATTAGCCTAGCTCCCACATACAGGCCACCACAGTGTATGAGGATTCCCTTCCTTTTCTATGTTAGGAAGTTGAGGAATTCCACCACCTATGTGAACTTCTTCTCTGCTGTGTGCCTACTACCAGCTGTGCTAGACATGTGCTTGGCAATGTCCCGTGTATTATTTTTTCCATACAATATCATCCGTGTAACCCTTCACTGAACCTGATGTAGATTCTTGTTATGTCCATTTACAGTATTGATTTATTGCACTACTGCCTGATGTATCTGCTCTCAAAAAGGCTTATTAATTTTACCTTTGGCCATGAGGCATGTTCCTTTTGTATGGAAGGCCTACTGTAACACCTCAACTTCAGGTTTGATAAATTTACCAGTTGTTTCTTTTTTTGATGGCCCATAGCAAGATATGGGCACACAAGGTGCACGTACCCATCCGTGTTTCTGGCTGTGTTTGCATGTCCAATATGAATGAATGCTGCCCTCCAGCCCATTAGGTTACAATTTATCTGTCCTATGATGGTTTGAGGGATAGACCCATTTCCTGTAGCTACTGCAGCTATAGAAATGCTTCTTGTACTGGCATATTGAATCCCTATAATACACTGCATAACAATATGTATTGTCATGCCTCAGCCAATGCATAGGGGCCACTACATTCTGTGCAGCATGTTCAGCTCTCTCTGCATGATGATATTGATATGATGTCAAACACAGCCTGAAATGACAGTGGTGTGGTATTGTAGTGAGTTCCCGCACCCACATGGTATAGATCCTGTGACCCCTATTGTTGCCAACCATTGTAGGTGCTGATACAGTGTGGCATTACACAACTGGGTGTCATGTCTTCCTTCAGTGTGCCTGTTTCATATATTCTAATAGTCAATGTCCTACTGCAGCAAACTCTCAGTTTCATTGCTGCTTGTATAAATGTGGAGTCTTTTTTCATGCTAATTCCAGTTTCATAGCATGGTGGTTATGTTTATGATGGGATTTATTGATTCTTTTTCTAAATGACTACCATAAGACACTGTGCTATCATCAAAAGTAGTGCTTCCCTGTTTGGTCCTGATCATTTTGTGGTGCACTATAGGCCCATATATGGCATCTCTGAGACTATAGTGCCATGGTTCTAGACAATAGATCCTTTTGATTGTGCCTCATTACTGCACTGTGATGCACATTGCATAATGGTCAAATGTGCATCTTTGTGAACTGAAGTATCAATTTGCTTCTGGGGTGGATTTGTCTGAGTAACTATCATTGCTTCAGGCACTGTTGACAGGCACACCTCTTCCAGTTGCAGGGTGCATATGCCATGTGTGCTACTGCATAACTTTAATAGTTTGTGTAATGCATATGTGTAGAAATAGGTATACATGCATTTAGCCGTCCGTTACCTTGTCGACGTACCAAATGCCGAAAGCAGTGCAGCGGGTTTTCATATGTCCGAACCGGAGATAGTCGAAACATACAATACCCCCCCCCCTTTGACCCATGGTAGCGTTTGTTTAGGTGGTAGAGCAGTTGTAAATGTCGCATTCATTGTTTCGTATGACATTCCGACCATTCGCTACTTTAAAATTCGACATTCTGGTTCAGAAAAACTAACATTCGGAGACTGTTTCAATGACTAAATGCATGTATACTGAAGAAATATGCTCTCTTTTTATAAGAATCATAGGAAATACAGGGTTATTTGCTCAGATGACATGTGCCTTGCCAATAACCATCTTCACTTTCTACCATCCTTTTCCAGAGAGGCAAGTCTTGTGATTTCTGGAGTGTATTTTAAGATGCCATCCAATTGTCTAAGCAATATCTGAAAGTATCTGGGTAACTGCTTTGCTTGAAATGTAACAGTGGTCTATTGCAGATCAAGAGAAAGCACAGGGTGATGAACCTATCTATCCATTGTGTTTTATTTATACCCTGATGCAGCTTCAGGTTTCTTGTTCTAATGTTAGCTGTACTGTTTGACACATGAAGAAAAAGGAGGTCTCTGATAATGGGATCCCTGAAGACATGGAAAACAAAGCTTAGGCCTCCCCTCAAGATTCTTTATGACAGTGAGTACACAGAAAGTGATTAAAGACTTTCTTGATAGCAAAAAGTTTTGTGACACGAGATTGTTTTTGTTAGGAACCTCTGTAGTCTTTATAATTTTTCAAAATATCTAATGAGATGCATGCTAAAACAAACATTTTATCCAATGATGGGTTTAATTAGGGAAGAATAAAGAGAACAATAATTTCCTGGTTCTGAAAGATATGCCCTTGATGATTAATTAGGATATATAGAAAAATTTGCTGCCTAGGGTCACTACATGCTGATTTTTCTTTTAATTCCTTCTGCAAGTCCAGTTGAAGTGATGCCAGAGGAGCAGCAGTGGTCAGCTCATCCTGTGTTAGTTGACATCTAGGGCATGTGATCAACAGTGAGTTACAGGCCTTTCTTTTAGCACGGTGATGAGGTCACCCTGTTGAATGTGAACAGGAGGCTCATTTTTGGGCTCTGTGGCCACAACTGAGGAGGTGAGCTGAGGCTCCTCTTCTAATAGTTGCTCATAGGGGTGCACTCTAGTCAAACAACATCAGTTATACAGTTAGGGACATCTGAGGTACACCATCTTCTGCATCATAACAGTGGATTGTCTCCAGAGGTGGCTAGTTAAGTCACACAACTAGCAAGCCTTGATCATTTGGCAAGTACCTGCATGGGCTACACTTGAAATCAATCATGAAAGTGATTGATATCAGAGAGAGAGAGAGAGAGAGTGTGTGTGTGTGTGTGTGTGTGTGTGTGTGTGTGTGTGTGTGTGTGTGTGTGTGTGTGTGTGTGTGTGTGTGTGTGTGTGTGTGTGTGTGTGTGTGTGTGTGTGTGTGTGTGTGTGTGTGTGTGTGTGTGTGTGTGTGTGTGTTGGTTTTGGGGGTGATGTATAATCTGCAATGTATCCTGCTCTATTTTCCATCCTTGTGTTGCTCTATTTTCCATCCTTGTGTTCCCTGACCTTGTTTTATTCCCCAGACCTTGATTGTTGACCATTTAATGGGGGTGATGTATAATCTGCAATGTATCCTGCTCTATTTTCCATCCTTGTGTTGCTCTATTTTCCATCCTTGTGTTCCCTGACCTTGTTTTATTCCCCAGACCTTGATTGTTGACCATTTACTTCCTGACATCAGATGTCCACCAGCTGTCTGTATCCTTCCACTGTTAACCCAACTTTTTGTGTTACTACCATCTGTTTATGTCATTGCCATACTTTTATCTGCTAATGCAGCCTTACATTCTCACTTTGTCCCCCCACATCCATTGCACACTACCTTCTCCAACTTTATTCCTATTTTTTATGAAAAATTGGAGCATTTCCCACATGGGAAAGTACCCCCTCCCCTGTTATTCTATGATGCTGACCACCTCAGTCATGCACATGTTAAAAGTATGATTTCTCCACCAAGCCTGCTTAACAATCTTTATCACCATGAATCAGTTCCATTAATTTCCCTGTACTGGTTTTCACCAACTACTAGCCTTATGTAAGCTATGATTCCTATCTGAGCAGTTACAGGTCATGTTGCACTATGGAATCATTGGCATTTGACAACGGCAGCTGTCCATGAATGCCAGCTTATATATAACCTATTTATTTATATCTTGAGTAACAGTTGTCTCCATTTTCATGATTTAAATAATTGATTTTTCTTAGTTTTTCATCTCCTTGTGGATTAACTCAACTTCTTGTTAGGCAGCTGATGTTCTTTCCAGCTGTTATGAATGCATTTTTAACTTTGCAGTATTGATACACTGTTTGAGAAACCTCACACATGTGACAGGTATCCTTGTTCTCCATGACCCTCCCCAACAAAATGGTTACAAAAGATTTAATGGCTTTTTCCTGATTTCTCATAAATTTGTACTTCCCATTTAACTCTTTTTTTCCTTTCTTCATGTATTTAGCTATTTATGAATATATTTCATTTTGATAACCAGGTAAGTGGATGGGTCAACAGGTACTTTTATTCCCTGAGCTTAGTACCATGTTACAAGACAGAAAAGAAAATTATACATAGGCTAAATAATACAGAGTTGTACACAATGCAGTACTAAGGTAGAGACAATACATTTGTGTGTTATTTACAATTATAAATGCAAATAATATTACTTATGGTAAGTAAAATAAGGTTCATGGGTGATTAATAGGCTAAAGACTACATGGGACCTTTTCAAGACTAGTCATGCTTTCCAAACGTATCTGACAAATTTTGATAACCTGCTGTTATTTTAAAGCATATACATTGGCTTGTACATGGGAGGTCAAGCATTTATAAGCTGCTTCTGTCTACTGGAGATATAGGTGCCAGATGAGGAGTAAAGTTCCAGTTTCTTGTCCAGTTTATGCTTGAAATGAGTTAGGGAAGAACTCTGCTTAACTTGGATAAGAAGCTTGATCCAGAGAAGATGTAGTCTCAGAGACACATCCCTGCCCCTCCAACATGCCCTATTTAAGTTGCAGATAAGGTTTAGGTCCTTTGATCAGACAAACCTGGTGCTGTTTGCTTTGCAGATATGCACAGGTCCATTAAAGTGGGACAAGTAGATAATTTGTAGGCCAGGCATAGATCACCTCTCAACAATCTATAAGGTAAACATATAACCAGTGGTCATTTGTTAAAAGTGTATGTTTGCAAGAAAGATGCGACAACAGTGTGAGCTGCTAGGACTAGCTATTGTCACTGAAGCAAGAATATCTGCTGTCATTAAACAGTTGTTCTTGAGTTTGTTTCTAAATTGCTGACATGTCTTTTGCTGGCTCACTTCTGCAGGCACCCACTTCCAAAAGCTATTTCTCCTCTGCTGGTTCTAAAATGAGGTTTAATGATGATAATGCTATCTTACTGTCTGTCTATAAGCATGTAATTAGGATGCTTGATTTGTAATGTTATTTTTGTGGAGGAGGGACAGTGTCCTACTTTTAAAAACTTGTATATTTGGCAGTTAAAAAATGTGTCTCTATAGGTAGCCAGTAACATCACCAAGGAAGTTAACAGTGATAAATTTAGGGTTCTGCAAGAGAAAAATGAAGATTTCATCTATAGTAGTTGTTATTTTACATGCGTTTGACCTGGAATATAAGGTTACAAGAAGGAGGACACACATTTTTAGATAAGGCATTATAAGCTGTAAAGGCAAGGAGGTATAAGATTCTACAGAATATTTTTATAAGGTGAAGTGTTTTGCTAATAGCATTGCCAGTATATTCCTTGATTAATATCACACTGTTACTTATTCCACCTTTACCAGGATTACAGAATAGTCACAAAATGGCAGGGACAGAATAATAGTAAAATAAAAACCTTTAGTTCTATCAAATATATATACATCATTGAGAATATTATACAGTTTGATATGTGTTTGAACAAACTGTTGATTTTCTTGCAGGAATTTAATGAACAGCAATTTACTAATATTTACACTAGCAATATTATCTTACTTTGATTGGAACAAAGTTGATGTGAGGCACCATTTTGTACCATGCAGATAGGTTCTAGAACATATTAGGAGATAACTCTTTTCCAAATAGGATCTCTAGAACATATTAGGAGATAACTCTTTTCTAAACAGGATCTCTAGAACATATTAGGAGATAATGCTTTTCTAAACAGGACCTCTAGAACATATTAGGAAATAACTATTTTCTAAACAGGATTCATCCCATCAAGGGTGCGCAGTTGTGCTTAATGCTACATTGAACAATACAGATCAATGAACATGCATTTAAGTTGGAAAAGAGGGATGGAGTTTTATAGAAATTGAAGGGGATAAACATTCAAGCAGTAGACAGAAAGAAAAAAAGATGTAGAACATACTAGAAAAACAAAGAAGGGTGAGGGGACGTGGCACTGGTGGTGTTCTATGGCAGCAAAGAAGAGGCCTAAGGTAAGCAGCAGCATGGAGGAGGAGACAAAAGCTATGGAGAGTTTGGAGGTGGAAAGTAAGAATTTGGAAAAAAAATGTATGGAGCTTCAGAATGCAAATAAAGATTCCTGTGATGTAGATGTTACAAATGAACAATGTTTAGCTGTCTCCATGCAGAAGAAACTGAGTCTTCTGAAGTTGTACACATAACAGAATTGGCATCAGGAGGGCTGCAGATGATGTTCATTTAAAAATAATGGTGATGCAGGATGTTCCAGGTGACAGTTCTGCTGTTTCACAGTGTGAGATAACAGATATCTTTGCAGAAGTGCTGAGGATGGTAATGCATAAAGGAACCAGGTGATGCTGCAGGAGAGAGTGCAGCAATTAAAATTTATGCTGCAGTGAGAGAAAGTAAAACAAGAAAGCAACAACAAAGTAAGAAGGTATCTGGTTTTGTGACAGCAGATAATGCAGTAACTTAAACATATGCAGCAGTGACAGCAGGATGATAGGAGTACAGCAACAAACTTTAAGTAAAACTGTTTTTAAAAAGAAGAGAAAACTATCAGTGAGAAAATGAACAAAAAAAATTACACTGCAATAGACAAATATTATGTATGAGATTATTTGGTACCTGTTCTGTGTTTAATGTTCAAGAAATTCTGCCTTTTTTGCATACTGGGACAGAGACTTTTTGTGATGTAACATTTGAAACTGATGGACTGATTATGACATTTCTGGAACTGTTTAACAAAAAGGATGGCATTTATCCATGGAACAATTTTTTGTTTTCTGGAAGTAACTTAAATGTTAAAAATATTACTTTGCATTTTAGAACCAATGAAATGGAAAACACAATGTTAAAAAATGCATGCATAATCTGTGTGAAATTGTTAATAATACTGTAAAAGTCAGAGGCAAGAAAACTGTATGGAATTGCGGGTGGAGGCTGAAAGCTGTTTTGAAATGTCAAAAAATAGTGAAACACTTGCCAAGTGTTATTTTTGTGGCTGAGCTTAGAAAGACATTAAGACATGCCGACCATCCTAAATCCTCTTTCTTTTGTGGTGACTTTTCAATTAATGATTGCAACAAAGTATAATGTAACCAGTGTGGGAGAAAGGACATACAGCAAGAAGGCTGTGCCTGAATGCAGGTTGTGTAAAAAAGAAGGCACAAATCTGTATGGATTCTCAAATGCAAACAGTAAATAGGAATGAAAACATTAGGTTGGGGTTTGAGGAAGGTGAACAACTGAAGAAGAAACTGTAGAAGAAGAAAAAATAAGGAGGGGTAAAATGAGGAGAGAGTGCATGCAGGAAGGGAGGTCAGGAGAAGGGATTGGTGCTAATATTTTTGCTAGCCAACAAAAAGTCTGACTATGAGGATAAAGGATTATTGGCACATAAGTCCAAGAAAAAATATTCAACTGCAGAAAGAATAAAAATAAGAACATGAAAATTTAAAAATATTACCCCTACACTTAAAATAAAGGAAAACAACAATTTTAGGGTACTTTCAGTAAATGTGTACAGTATTATAAACACAGTAAGAAGGAAAGGGATACTGAAAGGGTGCAGTAAATGTGATGTAGATGTTATTCTGCTAGAGGGATGTAAGATTCCTGACAAGTGAAGAAAGAATGCAAACAGAAAAATGTGGGGAGGAAATATAATATGGAACATAGGAAATGAACACTGTTCTGGCGTGTCTGTATTTTATCAAAAAGTGAAAATTCTACATATAGCAAAGTTAAGAATGGGAAGGGAAACTGTTGTAGATGTGAGGTGAAGAATACGGGCAGGATTCACGAAGGCTTGCACGGAGTGTAAGAGACGTGTAACACTCCATGCAAGCCTCGCAATCCAGGAACAGCCCTAAACTCCGTGTAAGAGACCAGCTAAAATGTCTCTTACACGGACTGGGCGTGGATATGCTAAATACCTCACTTGCAGCCGAAAGGTATGCAAATGAGGTATATTAGCAATCCACGAAGCAGAAACCAGCTGGTGTAAGGGACGTTTTAGCTGCAGAAATGTACTCAGTTGACAACCGAGTACGTTTCTGCAAAAATCACAACGGAGCCATGTCAGCTCCAAATAAAGGGTGCATATGTGTCAGGCAGCATGCCAATGGCCAAATATGTGGCCATTGGCAAGGTAACCCGATGCAAAATTTATAAAAATATAATTTTTGTGCAAACGGGCTGCGCTGTATAAAACATAAAAATGAAGGTTATAAACCCACAAATGTGGGTTTTATGCAATACATGGAATGACAATGCAGGGACCAGCAGACCAAAAACAACATGGCCACCGTGTAGTGGTTGCTAAGGGGGGAAGCTGAGTCTAAGACATGTAACTAAGCATTAGTAGGCAATCTCATGTAAATGAGGGTTAGGATACTGAATCCCACAGTCACATAGCAAATGAGCACAGTCTGAGTAGTGTAAGAGATACATAAGGAGGAGGAATAGAGTAGGAGATAGGTGACATCACAGGGGGGAATGGTAGAAAGAAATGCAGTTCATTGGAGGTCAGTGTAACATGACAGATGACAGACACAGATCAGGGAAAGAGGAGTGCCACAAGATAAGCATGGGAAAGTCAAGAAATGGAAGGTGTACACTGTTACTTACACCAAAGTTTCTTGCTTTGCGTGCATGCGCACGTGTGCGCACCATGAAGCGCGAGTAGGGCAGTGTGCACGCGTGTAAGGCAGACTGAGCATGTGGGAGCGTGGTGGCAGATGTTTAACACTGTTTGCGCTGGTGTGCGTGCGTGTAGGGAAGACTGAGCATGTGGGAGTGTCTTGGTAGATGTTTAACACTGTTTGCGCTGGTGTGCGCGCATTTTAACCCGAATAGGCAGATCCTGAACTGTGTAAGCATGTGTGCACACGTGTAAGCCACTGTGAGCTTGTTTCTGCTGGTATGCACGCTGCTCCCCCCTGAGGAAACAGAAAGGAAAAAGGAAGCAACAGAATTAGTAGGAAGCTAGCAGGGAATACTGCTGGAGCTAGCAGGTGAAAACAATTAGAAGCAGGCAATTACACAGGCAGAATAGTAGCCCAGCCCAG
Organism: Protopterus annectens; assembly: GCF_019279795.1. NCBI lineage: Eukaryota > Metazoa > Chordata > Ceratodontiformes > Protopteridae > Protopterus > Protopterus annectens. The sequence goes on along the minus strand of NC_056731.1, from coordinate 1,724,089,309 downwards.
CACTTAAAACTCTGCAAACAGCAGTGCAGGATGTTTCTCTCAAGAGACACTGCAAGACAGGAGTAAGCTATTAGAAGTGAAAACTGAAAAAGCTTCACTCAGAGCAGAAATGTTAGGGTCTGCCATAGTTGTCATAATGAGACATAGGCGACTTGCTGAGGGTGGTGACAATGCAGATGGTGCCAGACAACCCACAGTGAGTAGACGGAGAAGAGTGTACAGGCCCAGGGTCACCTACCGTGGGTTACATGAGCTGGAGATAGTAGAGTGCTATAGAGTGGACAGAGAGCTCCTGCAGCAAATAGTTGAGCTGTGCAGGCCACGCCTCACACACAGAACCAACAGAGGGGAACCCATCCCAGTGGAAACCAAGGTATGTGTTGGCCTAAGAATACTAGCAACAGGTATCTTCCAAAGACCAACTGGTGATATGATGGGGATATCACAGGCATCAGCCTCCAGGGTACTGCACCAGTTCCTGGATGCCATGTCAGCACATGTCGGTGATCATGTATATTTCCCCAATGCCCGTGAGGTATTGGCCAGCAATATGCGTCTCTTCCAGCAAATAGCGGAATACCCTGAGGTAGTGGGTGCAATAGACTGCACACACATATGCATCAAAGCACCAGCTGGTGAGCGGGGTAGGGCCTACATTAACTGCAAGGGCTTCCCCTCCATCAACTGCCAGGTCATGTGTGATGCCCAGGGCATAATAATGAATGTGTGTGCTGGCTGCCCTGGGAGCTACCATGATTCCACATCTGGCATTTGATGCAGCTGTACCAGACATTTGCCAATGGGGACATCCCACACGGACACCTAGTGGGGGATACAGGTTATGCACTGGAGCCGTGGCTGATGACACCCATCAGAAACGCACACACACCTGAACAGGAACGCCATAATGAGGCACATGCACAAACACGTAATGTAATAGAGCATGTGTTTGGGCTGCTCAAGTCATGGTTCTGGTGTCTGGACACATCTGGTGGAGCCTTGCAGTACACACCAACTACATGTACCCAAATTGTCATGGTATGTGCTATGCTACATAATATGATCTTGCAAAAACAGCTGCAGCAGGACCAGCATAGGGCTGGGCCAAACAGCCCCCCACCATTGCCAAGGCCATCATAGGCAGAGCGTGACTCGGAGGAGGAACAACCTGAGCCTGCCCCAGTAGGCAGAAGGAGGTGTGCCCAGTATGCCCTGGCCTTGGCAAAGAGGCAACGTATAGCACATACACTGGCTCAGTAGGAACCCTGGGAATGATACCCCTCTGACTCACTCAAATAATAACAGGGATGCCTAAAATGACATGACCTGCTCACAAACATGTACAGGGAGTGTAATATGTGCATCCGACAGAGGCAGCCCTGCAGCACCACCTGAGGCATGAATGCCATGTGTTAAGTAATGTAACACCATGTACTATATGCACACCTGAGCATCCTGACTAACATCCACCCTCACCAAGCATGAAGCCACAAAATGACGATGGGGTGATCAATTGCAATAACTGGCTGAAGTAATGCAGTTAGTCAAAGGGGAGCCAATGTGTTTCAGCCTGGGAAGACATGCGGAGCATGACATGGTGCACCACCTGCTAGGGGTGGCATGCACCTATCAGTCCAGGCCCCATGGATACTGGCATAGGCTGTCAGTACCCACAGCATGCCCTGAATAGGTAAGTCTCAAAACACAAACCCACCTTCATAGGTACCACAAGGGATAGGAACCTAGATGTAATGCTACCCAATGCCAGAAGTCTAAACAGCAAGATGTGTGCAGTGTAAATGCACACAGTATGGAGAATGTTGATATCAGTACTGTAATAGCAAACTGGGTCAAAGCTCACATCAGCACCCTAACACTACCAGGTTACACCTCATACTGTGCTGTACAGCTGCAAAACATGGAACAAGCTACAAAAGGAGGGTGACTAGCAATAAATGTCAAGGATAACCACACCCCCATGTTGGTACCACAACAAGAAGCAGCATGGATTAGCCATGGTCAAATACCAATGGCTAAAACCGCCTCCCAGTATATAGCCTGCTGCAGACTACTGTCTTAATACCAGGAACTGCACCTGGCCTATGTTGGAATACATGAATATATCAAGCCCCCCCAAACCACATTATATTGCTTGACTGAAAATACCCAGACATACACTGGGAGCATTATACTAGCACCAACACAGTAGGAGAAAAGTTCCCAGAATCCATAAACCAAAATGCCCAGGAACAACGCACCACTCCCACAAGAGGGGTAAGCATACTGGATGTGATAATCAGCAACATGTGTACTGGATGGCAAGATGAGAAGTGTATCCCTCACTGGTAAGACCAGACCATAGAGTAATCACACTGGATATACACATCCTGACCACAGTCCCTGGCCAGAAAACCACAGTGAAAAACATGTGTAAAGCATAGGTTGCACCCCTCCAAACCGATGTGGAATCTATGAAAGGCCCTGTGCAAGTGCAGAATATGGGACACACCGCAGAACATGTTATACAGGCATTCCATGAACACAGCCAGGAATGCTTGGAGTATGCAATCACAAATAACAACAAGACACAATGCCATACATGCAGGCATCTGGCATGCTGGACTCCAGCCATTACCAAACCATGCAAGAGAATGAGGAAGCTACTACATGATAGAGCAGACATAGAAAGGGAAGTAATCACTGATCAGTAGTATGGCAATAAAATATGTCCACACATACAATCCACTAAGGCCAGCCACAACAAGTGGAATCTGTGAATCCAGATGCAATGTGACACCTGGCCCAAGTACACAGACAACCCACAACTCCCCCCAATAAATACAAATATATGTGAGAGATGCAATCATGTATCCAAACTGGAGGCTGAGCTCCCCCAACTCAGTACTGTCAAAACTAGTCAGGAAGAGAAGGTAACAACATACACCACAAACCCAGTCCCACATAGACCTATCACAACTGTAAACCAAACACATAAACACAGAAAAACATTCCCGGAGGCCCTAATTACAAACACACCACACCAACAGAAGCCTCCAAAGCAGATCCCAAGCAACCACAACCTCCAAACATAGCACATGCAACACATAGTACACAAAGCTGGTGTGCCAAACAGTCAGAGGCCAGAAGGAGAAACAACATGCCTGATACAGTTGTAATAGGTGTCTGTATAGGCAGACACACTGCTGTCCCACTCACCAGACTGAACAAGGGAAAGGGAACAGTAAGCTGCCTGTAGGCTGCCACAATATGCCACATAACACAAGTACGCAGGTCACCCCAAAGCAAGCAGAAATATGATGCACTCATTGTCCATGCTGGTGTGAATGACCTGATATGTACCTCCCTGGACTACATGAAAAGAGACATGGATGAGCTCTCTGAGTATGTACCCCAAGCCGGTATGACACTGGCCGTTTGCAGCATCCAACCCTCACCAAGAATGATGCCACAGTACAAACACAGAATGATCAGCTTTAACAGGTGGCACAGTTACAGCTGTCAGTCCAAGAGGGTCTAATGTCTGTCTGCTTGAGATGTCATGCATGACAAGCCATGCTGCTGTTCCAGGGATGGCTTGCACCTGTTACCCATGGGCGTCTGGATACTGGATAAGGCCTTTGCCACCTCCATAGAGCCGTACGTAGGCAAGGCCAAAAAGACTAACCCACCACCCTAGAAAACATAAGTGGTAAGAAACATAAGGGTAATGCTGACCAATGCCAGATGTGTAAACTGCAATATGCATGCCCCTGAGGCACTTCCCAGTATGGAGGACATCGATGTCTGTGCAGTAACAGAAGCCTGCTGCAAGCCTACTGATAGCACACCAGCACTACCAGGTTATACCACATATCATGCGTTATGGCCCCAACACCTGGACCAAAACATCAAAGGAGGGGGAGTATCCATATGCAGCACAGACACCCATACGGCCAGGTAACTGACAATGCACGAAGCAGCGGAGACCACCCATGTGCACCTAAGTGTAGTCAAAACTGCTGTACAGTCTGTAGCATGCAACAGACCACACTCTCACACACAAGAACCCCACCCAGACATCCTGAAGACACTGGACAGTATGAATGTCCCACCAAATACCAGACAAGGTACTCACAAATTACCACATAGGTGGTAAACCATTATGTATGCAAGGAGTAATCAGGGACCTAGGGAGACAAGTCGACAGTAACCTGTCATGTGACACTCACAATGCCAATGTAGCTAGGAAGACTGTCGATATTGGACACCGTATCATGAAAGGATTCACATCTACATCAACAGAAGTCACTGTGCCCCTGTACTGTTCCCTTATCAGACCCATAATCTAGCACAATGACTCATATGGGATGTACCGTACCTGACACCTGCAGTGGTTCTGAAGACCTCAAAGGTACCCCACCAAGAGGATAAAGGGTGTCAAATATGTGTCATATGCTGCCTGGCTGTAGACACCCCAGCTGAATGCAGTCACAGACTGCCTACACAGAGGCATTGTATGTCTGTTGTACAAGGCCATGTCCAACACAAGAGTAATGGACATGCTCCACCACAGGAAATCAAAGCCATTGGAGCTGTGAGAGTGACAGATGTCAGCCTCAACACATAATGAAATAGGATGCGCTGGAGGGACAGATACATAACCCAGAGGCTCCCCACACCCAGAAACAGGATCCCAATCCATGTTAGGCAGAGCCCCTCACTGACACCCCTCAACAGGAATATTGCCAAGTGGATGGATGGTCGTACATGTACACTGGGGGTCTTCACTGTATCACGTCCAGACAGAGGCACAGTAAAGAAAATCAAAAATGGCCATAATAGTCACATAGCAAGGGGCTGCGAAAGACACACACACTCTGGCTTGGCTTACTAATGCCCTAGGGTGGATAGCCTAGTATGAACCCATGAACCTATGAAGATACAAATTGTACAGGACACTAAGGATAATCACAAGGCTTACTTAACTGATGGTAGGAACCATGTTGGGAATCCACAGATATGCTCCGAATCACACAGATATTACAAACAACATACCAAACACACACACATATTGCCAACATACAACCTGACAGGTGCAGTGCAAACCCCCAGAATGCAAAATATCTATCCCAGCAGACTGCTGGTCCCCTGACATTGCAGATGCTGAGGTAACAGCCATCATCTGCAAAGCAAAACACAAAGCAGCAAAGGTATGTGATGGTGTCCTGGGCTGAGGCCAACATGGACTCCAAGAATAATGGAATGCCAAATCACACTACTGCCCAATGTCAGCCTTACCACAGGATATGTACCCAAAGAGCAGTGTACAACAGCAGTGGTCCTTCACAACAAAGGTGTTGCCTGAATGGATACTGCAAACTACCACCCCAGGATCCTGACAAGCTTGGTCTGCACAGCTATGGAAAGGATCAGTATGTACCGCAGACATAAAGCTATCGTGGACCTACTAATACCGGACCCTACACAGTGTGGCTGTCGTAACTGCAGATCCTGCCCCTAAACATGTTTGACCCATTTGAAACAGTCATTAAGGTCATTGATGAGGGCAATGTGGTCCACACAGTGTAGCTGGACCGTGCATATGCTTCCAGACAATACCCTACGAGTTCAGTATGGATATGTTCACCAGCTTAAATATATACCCCTATGTCAGTAGAGGGGTTGCAAACCAGACCAAGGACAGAACTGACATGGTCAGACATGCTGCATCCATGTCAGACTACAAAGCAGATATGAGTGGCATCCCACAAGGCTTGGTCCTGGGACCCCCCCCCCCATTCTGTATATATGTCCCATAGGTACAGGCCAACATGGAAGGACTGTGACTGAACATGTATGCAGAGGAGTACAAATAGCCCACCATATCCGACCCCCAGCTGACACAAGCAACTCACAAAAGGGCCACCTAGAAACAGACAACTGGAGCCATAGCCATGTCAGCAAGCTAATTGCAGAACTGTGTATAGACAACCACCGTGGATATACAGTAAGTGCCCACAAATTACCACAGAGGTGTTAACCCATTATGCACCTAACATGTAATGAGAGACCTGGAGACACAAGGTGATAGATATCCTGCATTGGACAAACATGTGGCTGTAGTGTTCGCAGAAACATACCATATACCCACCCAATCATGAAGGTTGTCAGATGTAGATAAGGGGAGGTCACTGTGGCTCTGCAGTCATCCTTCATCAGCGTCACAATTGACTACAATAGCCCCTGTGGGATATACCTCAGCAGACACCTCCATCAACTGTAAAGTCCACAACAGTAACCCACCAGGAGTAGCAAAGAGCATGAACAGATGCCATGTGTTGCCTGAGTAAACAAACTGCAGCTCCACACACTGCCATACTGCCCAGCCAGAGGCAAGCTGTGCCTGATGTATGAAGCCATGTCCAAACTGGAATCAATGAACATGCTGCACCTTGTACAATCTGAATGGCAGTGAGCTATGCACATTACAGACCTGAACACCAGCACTGACATACATAGGACAAGCTGTACAGAATGATCCATAACACAGAAGGCATCCCCACTCTTGAGTAAACTCCCAGTACAGGTTAGCCAGAGAGTCACCTATCGACACCCCTCAAGAGGAATCCCGATGAGTGGATGGGAGATGGCAGGTTAACCCTGGGTATCACTGTTATGTCAGAGGTAGACGGAGGCACAGTATACTAACCATGACATATGTCATGGCAAACTCCAGTTACAATGTGTGTCGAAGGACAAACACTCCCTGTGACTAGCATCAGAAATGGCCTAGGGAACATCGCTAGTGTTTGCCAATGTCCACCTATGTTGTGGAATACACTACCAATGTTGTACAAGCCTGGTGTAGGTAGTCCATATCTGAACATAATGCAACATGGTCATATGTGCACAACTGGCCCCTACACAGTCTGTTGTGCTCACTATGAAGATGTCAAGCAGTGATAGGACTAAAGCCCAGGATACTGTCCACCAAAGTGAAAGTACTGAACCAGTACACTATACGGTACTACAGTGTTAGGTCATTATGAAAGGATGTTGACAACTGTATGCAAAGTATCCCATGCAATCCCTGCAGGCACAGTATAATCCATGTTGTGGCAGACATGAAGCAGTTGGCCAGTTAGTACACAACATGACACCCAACACACAACCATAAACGTGAGATATTGTTGAAGTTCACACACACCCAAATATGTGGTGGACGTCAGAGTTCAACATTTGGAACGCTCACACTGGGCATGCTCGCACACTTTGATAAATGAGGCTTATGTCAGACAACATGCCATGGAAAGGCTGAACTGGGCATGCTCACACACTTCGGCCATATCTCCGTTTAGCAGTTGGCCACATATATCTGGTATTTGTATGTGTCATTCCAGGAACCAACCACAACACAGCAATCTGCCCAGTGCACACAGTAAATGACTACAGAGACATAAGTGATATAGGGGATCGCCCTCATATTCAAACATCTTCCAAAGATACACAAGTTGTTCATAGGAACAGGGAATGCTATGGCAATAAAGACCTGCAAACAGTATAACAGCACAACAAATTTTGTGCATCTGACAATTGAACATATGGGTATAGAGGTCAATACTAGGCTTGTTGCCCTAGGGAATGACAGCTTAGCCAGAGTGTGCTTGGCATCTGCATCCCCAGTACAGTAGGCTACTGTGCCACTGTAAAGTAGGTCACATAAGGCAACGTGTGAGGCTAGTGAGCTGTGCCTCTGTCAAGCAGGGGCACAGTGGAGATCCCAGGGTTTGAATGTGCTAAGCCACAGCCATGTTGTTGGTGTGTGCTGGAAGAGGGTTGTTGAGGACCTCTAACAGTAAGTGGCCATCAATAACAGACTGAGGGAAGCCCTATCTGCATTGTCTGGACAATTCCACTGTCAACACTGTGTTGTGATGATTATGTGGTAATGAAGTGTCGTGGCGGAACTGTTCACAGATGCCCTCCCTCTGTGGGCTACAGCTCTGCAATGTATTAGCTAACTCTGTCTGTTGGATGGCTCAAATATGGCTGGTGTACACCTGACAGGTGTCCTGTTGTGGAGCAGTCATGGGTATATGGGGGATAGCATGATCAATGCAAACCTTACACATGCTCATAGAATGCAATTGTCAAGGATTATGGAGAGTGGCCTGTATAGTCCCCCAGCATGGGTCCTTTGAAGTTGTCCACCCCAGTCTTCACAAGTGTAGAGTCTGCTTGTGCTAAATACAGTTTGTGTGCAGTGACAACCTTGCCTGGGGTTGGGGATGGGATATGGATGTCCAGGGAAAGGTGGGTATGGTCAGATATCAACAATGGTGGTCTACCTCTGGTGTGGAACAGTGAGTACCCATGTTGCAGATGGACAGGTGCAATATGTATTCCCCCATGTGGCTGTGGTGTGTGGTTCTGCCATAGCACATGGACCCACAAATTGTAGTGGCTGTAGGGTAAAGTGGTAGAGGCCTGAGTAGTTCTCACACACAATATGCCTGTACCTGATGTTAACAACTGGAATGGTGTATGTGAACACCTACATATCCCAGCACTGTTCCCAGGGAAGCAAAATGTGTGTCCTGGATGTGGGAGTGGTGTTCTGGACTGGTTCTGTTGTGTGTTACAGGTCCTGTGGTCACGAAGCATGGTATAGAACATAACCTGCCAGTGCGATGTGCATATCTGACCCTGAAGTAGGTGGCTGCAAATGCATATATATGCTATCCCCCACCTGACAGGTAGTACTATATGTACATACCTCTGTAGAAATAAAGATGTCAGCACCCTATAAATACTGCAGGTGCAGACCAGATGCCCAGTAATTCGGTTAGCGTGCTCTGCTAATGCATCTCTCTCAAGTGTCATAATATAGGTAGGTAGGAGTTCAAACCATGCAAATGCTCAGTGTGTGTGTGTGTGTGTGTGTGTGTGTGTGTGTGTGTGTGTGTGTGTGGGTGAGCAGGGTTGATGTGTGTGCAAGTCTGTGTGAGGAAGATGTCCCTTTTGGCAACTGTGAAAGTACTCTACAGGATGCACATTCCCCTATCTAAGCACGGATGATGTCAGCACCCTATAAGTACAGCAGGAGAAGGGAAACCTTCCAGTAATTCCAATAGCGCGCTCTGCTAATCTGTCTGTCATGAGTGTCATAACATAGTTAGGTAGGGGTTTGAATTCTGTAACTGCCCAGTGTGTGGGGAGGGGGGTTAGTGTGTGTGTAAGTCTGTGTGAGGGAGATGTCCCTTTCGGCAACTGTGAAAGCACTCTACAGGATGCACATTCCCCTATCTAAGCATGGATGATGTCAGCACCCTATAAGTACAGCGGAGAAGGGGAAGCTTTCCAATTATTCGAATAGCGCACTCTGCTAATGCGTTTCTCTCAAGTATCATAACACAGTTTGGTAAGAGTTTGAAACCTGCAAATGGCAAGTGTGTGTTTGGATGTGGGGAGTTTGGGTGTGTGCAATTCTGTATGAAAGACATGTGCTTTTTTGCAATCAGGAGATCACACTACATGATGCACATTACCCTTTCCAAACACTGATGATGTCAGCACCCTATACATACAGCTGGAGAAGGGACACCTCCCAGTAATCCTAATAGCGCATTCTGCTAAAGCATCTCTCTCAAGTGTCATAACCTAATAAGGTAGGGGTTTGAAACCTGCAAGTGTGTGTTTGGATGTGGTGAGTTTGTGTGTGTGCAATTCTGTATGAAAAACATGTTAGTTTTGGCAATCAGGAGATCACATTACATGATGCACATTACCCTTTCCAAACACTGATGATGTCAGCACCCTATAAGTAAAGCTGGAGACGAGGAACTTCTTAGTAATCCGAATAGTGCGCTTTGCTAATGCGTCTCTCTCACGTGTTGTGACATAATTAGGTAGGGGTATGAATACTGCAAATGGCAAGTGTGTGTGTGGGGGAGTAATAGGGTGTGTGTAATTGCAAGTGTGAGAAAACACATCCTTTTGGCAAATACTACAATACACCAGATGCTGCATATTCCCCCAGTAAACACAGGGGATGTCACCACACTATCAGTACAGCCAAACAGGGCTACTTGGCCCATAATGCCAATAGTGCACTCTGCTACTGGGTCTATTACCATTGTCAGAGCACAGATAGGTATGTTTTGGAAACCCACAACTGCCACATGTGGTTGTGTCACACATTATGACCTTGTGTGGGTCTTTGTGCATAACAATGCATGCTATTGCCTAAACCAGCAATGGCAATGCACACATGATGTATGTGTGACACATACACATAAATACCTGTGACCTGCAGTAGTTACCATGTCTGACATGTGCCTCGAGTGGATAAATGGTATTTGCAATGCATAACAATATGACTGTGTCTTACTGTGCAGGGGCCGCATGCGGTATGTGTCTATACAGTGTGGGTGTATATGGTAAAATACCTACAGCAGGGGATACACATCTGGTCTGGGCCATATAGTCTACATGTAGTCGATGTACAGGTGCGGCATGTTCCCACCTGTTGTGGGAGTGGTAACATGTTATTCCACTGCAATTCAGTGACCACATGCTGGGAACCCTTCAACTAGTGTGTTGTAGCTACAGTAATGCTCACGCACAATGTTTGGCTGGATGCAGTCCAGCCATATAAAGACAGTTCTTGAGACTGTCATATTGCCAATGTTGTTATGGAGGATAGGTGGGTTTCCTGTGTATGGGAGGGTTGCGTGTGCCAGGCTATGAACCAGAAGGCAGTCCGACACACTGTTAGCTGCACATGAATAGGCCCTGATGCTTTGTGCTGTGCCAACAACCTGGAGGTGTGTGGATCTGTGGTGCCTTGGGATACCACCCCCCTGTCCATGTGTGTTACATGTGTAGGGGACGACAGGCATGGTATGAGGTATAACCTGGCAGTGATGGGTTGCACCTGTGAGCCGTGCATCAGGACTCTGGTACTGCACAGACATTGCAGTTCACCATGCTGAGGACAGTGTCCAGTGCATGCATCTTGCAGTGTACACTGCTGGTGTTGTGTAGCATCACTGTTAGTGTCCTATCCTGTGTGATACCCGCGGAGGTGGCTGTGTAATCCGTGTCCTGCAGCATAAGGTACTATGTGTGTATCAAGGGGCTTCGCCAATATACATTGGCCCATGGGTGTCACGTGCAAGCTGCCCCTCGCAAATCATTGTGGCTTCCCTAGCATGTAAGCACACGTTGACAGCCAGTGGATACCCTATGAATGACATTGGAGATTGAGCAGAATATAGACATAGAACACCTTTCCTACATATAGTGGTAGCATACCTGGTGAGGGTATGAAGGCAACCAAGATCAGGCTCATACTGGCTCGTGCCACATGCTGAGAGATCCCTTCTATGTAGTCCAGGGAGGTATGTCTCAGGTCATCCATAGTGGCATGGTCAATGACTGAATCATATGTGTCCATGCCTCTGACTGACCTGTATGCATGTGTTTTGTGGCGGACCATAATGCCCCACAGGCATATCACTGTGACCTTCACCATGTACAGCCTGTTGAGCGGGACACCACTGCAGTGGCCAAGACAGGTACCAGACACATCTGTAGCAGGTGTGTTGTGTAGCCCTACAGGCTGTGAGTGTGTGGCACATGGGATGTGTGTGCCATGTGTGGAATGTGGTCTGTTCCGACGTAACATATGCCTGTGTGCCAGCTGCGGAGGTGTGTGATGCTCAGGCTGGATGCTATTCTGAGTCTCCAAGTATGCCCCAGTGTGTTCATATTGCTGTCAGTGCAGGTCTATGTCTGACTGGTACTGTAGTCACTGTAGTATGTCATGCCACCTGACAGGGTATGGCATTACTGGGTTCAGAGTGCTCAGTCCCCAGATTGGCTATGTGGTGGCATCCCACACATGCGTTGTACGTTCCTGGCCAGGGGTGAGGGTTGACTGCATACATGTGGCAGCTGTGACATTGCCACATGACTCACATAAACCACAACTGGAACATAGATGTGATTCACAGGTTACCTTTGCACATGCTACCATAGTAGTGTGATTGCCATGTTGATTACCAACACATTGGGCCAATGGGGAACAACATACTGAAGGTGTGTATGTGTGGGTGTACTGCTACTGATTTCATAGCACTGGCATATATGACTGCACACGTGGGTAAATGCCAGGTAAGACATGTTCAATGTGTTACAGGCAACGTACATGTGAACAGGACAGACAGTGACGTTCTGTCATGTGTAAACTTGACATACGTATCGTACGCTATGCGGATGTCACTAGGAGTCCACAGAAGCACTGTAACTCTGCATTGCAGGTGGAAGCAGTGTTCCATGGAACCCCAAGCGAACATGCATGCAAACAAAGCTACAGTAATCACGGCTGGAAGTAGTCCATTGTACAACAAAGAAGGGGTAACACTAACAGTAGGTAACAGTGCAAATATGTAGGCACTATCAACATGTACCCAGGAATGCACAGCGCAGATGTCCATGGTAGAACTGATATTATGTCATAGTTAATTGTGATTTGGATTACATTGCTACTGCACACATATCAACATGCGCAAACATCCACATTGCATAGTCGTTGTGGGCAACTTGCCATCATTACTGTACATGTCCATCATTGCGTATCACTGCTTGCATTAGCTTCCCCCCTGTGCTACCCATTCATGTGGCTATCTGTTGACATCCTTACCACCGGTATGCAATAATGTGCAGCTGTTACACTTTGGTACGTACTATGGGTGTAGATAACAATTCAGGACAGTCATACGGTTACTGCATCAGGCATGCTGGGATATACACACAGTCATATCAGCACACTGTACTGTTACCAACATGATACTACTAATACACTTCTATGCAGTCACCCTGTGCATCAGCAACGTGTTTACCTGTTCCTGCACTGATGTTGGAGATTGCAGGAGGTGGCACAGTTTCATCATATGCACAGGGTGTGAATTAGGTATGCCTGAGTCTGCCACTGATACCATCAATTGACATGTGTGTGTATGTGTGTTGGTGAGGGACAGCAGTACAGGGTGGGGCACTGTTGGTGCAGTGTGTGCATGTATGTGGTAGCCCTAGGTGTTAACATTTCGCATATGTGTATGCACGCACACAGTTCCACCTCATGGCTGCCATATACAGGGGTTTGTGGACAGCCACAGACTGCACCTGGCAGGTCATACAGATCAGTGTCTGTGGGCATGGACATGGTACCTGTGCCTGGCAGGGGTGCTACGGACCGTATCCGGTACTAAGCCAGACTGGGTACTGTCATCAGAAGTGGGAGTGTGTTGACTGGACACAGGTCCCTGTTGGGACTGTCCAGAGCCATGTGCACGTGGTCTCCTGGGGCATTCTGATGACAGCACAGACCCAGCATTGCTGGGGCTGCTGCTGGCACTATGGGGGGGCGTCCGTGGGCCTGTTGTCTTCCACGCCGACTGCCAGCTGCTGCTGTTGCTGGCATACAGCCACATCGACACTGCAACCGCCCACCATTGCCCTGGCTCATGGACATGTGGTTGTGGAACTGCTGTAATATGTCCCCACAATGTCTGTCTATGACATCGGTGAAATTACGGATAGCATCCGCGATGTCACGCATGCTGTCAGTCATGGCTGTGCGACATGGTCCCAGCTCCCTCAGACCCTGTCTGGTGTACCTTTCCATAAGTGACTGTGCCTGCATGACAGCCCGAAACATAGCTGAGGTTGACAGACCTCTTTGGGCACGTCTGCCAGAGGCAGGACGCCCACGGATGCTCCCACGAGACCCCATGGGCAACTGTCTGTGTGGTACCATCGCAGGACCCTGCCCATGGCTGCTGTGTGGGGAAGCATGTGCCACAGATACCACATTACCCTGGTCAATGCCCACTGTATCCTGTCCATCACCTAGGGACAATGGTGACATAGGATGTACTGGCAGGATGACTGTGCGCAATGATGGGGTTGACAGCTGTGTACTGTCAATTGGCTGACCAATGGCGGACCCTGACACACCTTCCTGTGCCATTACACAGATATTATCATTACCAGTACCTGTGGCATCAGATTCAGGTTCCCTGCTGCAGGACACCAGAGCAGCACCAGAACCTGTGGGAGGAAGACAGGAAACACAGTTTACAGTGTCCACACAATGTTACCAGTGATGCACTTATGCACACATGCACACATGCACACGTGGACACATGCACACATGCACACATGCACACATGGACACAGGCACACATGCACACATGCCCACGTTCACACGTGCACACATGCACACATGCACACTTGCACACATGCACACATGCACACGTGGACACAGGCACACATGCACACATGCACATGTGGACACGTGCACACGTGGACACGTGTACACATGCACAGATGCACACATGCACACGTGGACACATGCACACATGCACACATGCACATGTGGACACAGGCACACATGCACACATGCGCACGTGGACACAGGCACACATGCACACATGCACACATGGACACAGGCACACATGCACACATGCACACCCCGCAGTATACACACAGAGCACTACTGAGATACACCAGTATTACTAGCACTATCAGGACTATTATAGGTATTGTTAAAACACACTCACCAACATGGATGGCCTGCCTTGCTGTAACACCGGAGGGACCTGCAGAAATGAAAAGATTAATGTCAGTGGGCACAAATGTGCCATTGATACTGCATATGATACAGTGCAGTAGTACACCAGTTGCCTTTCAAATGTCAGCTGCTGATATTGCCATATCACACCTGCACAATTACATACTATGTTGACAGCTACATACCATGGACACACCTTACACATGCATAAACTAACAGTGTACAGAACAGTCAAGTGTACATATGGCATATTACCTGCATGCTCCATGTCGTGCTGCTGTGTGGATCCAGCCTCCATCATGATGCAGGTGTATTGCTGTTGCTGTTCCAGGGCTGGAGCCACAACACTTAGGAGTAGCCCCTCCAGTCTGGTGAGGGGGGGATGTGTGGCCACCCCACCTCCTGTGGCAACCTGTTGCCTGTGGATATCCGATGCACGCTGACGGACATTTCTGATTAAATCACTGCAGTGATGTCGTACCTTCTCATATGTCCTATTATGCATGCCAATGTCATTTACCCTACGGACAAGGTCTTGCCACAGTGCAGCCCTCTCCTGCTGATTCTGGCTGGTGTGGGAAAACAGTATGTCATAATCCCGCACCAGGCTCTGGTGTATCTCCTCATCTTCTGCTGCAGAGTAGGCGGGATTATGCTGACGTGCCATGTCCCTGGAAGAGAACACAAACAGGATATCAGCAGACTATGTCAGCAATATATGGCACACATACTATACATGAAATTCAACTGTAGTGATATACTACTACTCCCATATGTAGCATGTGTGTGTCTCTTGGTGGATGCACAAGTACATGGCCAGATATCAGTGCTCAGCCAACACCTGTGCAACAATACCTGCCACATTCCATACAACATAGTAGCGTGCCCCATCGGTCAGCACACTGCAACAGGTCCAATGCACAACCTCACTCTGGGGGTTCATACCAAGGTACTGTATGTGGAACGCCATCCACTAGTGTGATCTGGACACAAGTTACTCGGCCTGGATATACATATCCCACCACCACCACCACCAGCACAGTAGACTACTTTGATATGTATGTGATTAGACAGTTATTCACTTGTTAGGACTGAGATGGTATCCATGCAGCCCACTGGGCCAGTGGAAGCCACAACCCACACTGCTGACCCCTTTGCGAATGCTTCCCACGGACATCCCAAAGTTTGCATGGAACATGCACAAACATTTCTAACCCAGACCCTATGCACAAAGGTTAGGCATCCTGTCCGGTGGACCCCAGCCAAAGGCAGATTGTATAACAATAGAAGGAGGCTACTGCAGGACAGAGCAGATTCACATTAAGGGAAGGCATCTGTGGTCAGCACTGGTAATAAGCTACGGTCTCTCATAACAACATCCACGGTCTACTCTGGGAGGGAAATGGCCATGAACACTATAGATAACCACAAGGCCTTCTTCAGTTATGTTACACATATGGACCAAACACCTCAGATATGCTCTGAGTTAATACACACCTACTTAACATTCACCGAGCACACAGATATTGGCAACATTCTTGCAGACAGGTTCGGTGCACGTATCCCCCCTCCTTTTCCCCCACAAGTAGAAATACTTATCACAGCTGAATGTAACCTCCCTATCATCTCACATGTCCAGGTGAGGGCCGCCCTCAGCAAAGCAGAACACACAGCATCAATGTGACCTGATGGTATCCCTGGATATGTGCTACGTGAACTCCAAGAGGACATACAACCGCATATAAGACTGATATTTAACCTTGGCCGTACTACAGGATATGTACCTGAACACTGGCATACAGCAACAGTGGTCTCACTCCACTAAGGAGGCACCTCTACTGACCCTGGGAACTACCGCACCATAAGCTTAACCAGCCTGGTCTGCTAAGCTATGGAATGATTCAGTATGGGACGCATATACAGCAATATTGGGTATCTGCAGACACTTGTTCCCGGCCAGTTTGCCTTTGTGATGGGCTGATCCTGCCTTTTGAACCTGGTTGACCTTTCAAAACAGTCACTACAGCCATTGATGAGGGCAACGCAATCCATACAGCCTACCTGGACTTGCCTAAGGCCTTCAACACAGTACTCCACTCAGGCATCATAGACAAGCTCATTAGCTTACATGTTACTACATATGTCACATGATGGGTTGCACACTGGTTGACATACAGAATCCATAATATCGATATTGTAGGAGCCATGTCAGACTCAATGCCAGTCACATGTGGTATCCCACAGGCCTCTGTCCTAGGACCACTCTTGTTTGGCATTTATTTGTCAGATGTAAAAGCGAACATGTGCGGGTTGTGGATGACAAAGTTCCCAGATGACTGCTAACTAAGCGCCATAGTCGTTACACCAGCTGAGACACACATCCTACAGACAGGCCTCAGTGCAACAGAAAACTGCTGCCAGGATCATGGCCTAACTGACTGACATGTAATGTATAGTCATCCCCTTTTGGTGGAACTACATGCACACAACATATCACATGGACATACCTATAGATACAGACCTATGACAAATATGGAGGGTTCACAGAATGCAGACTATTAACCTGCTACTTTACATTACCTGTGTTTGTCGCAGCTGGTTGTGTTACTGCTACTACTGCTTCCTGCTGCTGCTGGCACGGCTTGCTACTGTCACTGCTGACAGCTTAGTCTCAGTGTGTGTACCGTGTGTTGTTGTTTGTGTTTTTTTTTTCTCGCTCTCTCTCTCTGTCTCTGTCTGTCTCTCTCTCTCTCTCTCTGTCTGCCTCCAGACAGTGCAATGAACATATTGCATGTGTGGAGTGTGAGTACAGAATGCTTTTGTAGGTATCTGCATAAGTCCATGTGATGGCCTCTGCACCAATTGTAAGCCAGCATTTTCTATTTGCATGCAGCCAGTTGTGTACTGATTGCAGTTCTCACTGTGATTTCAGGACAGTGCTATAAAAGGGTTTGTGAGATAGGCATTGCCCTTTCAGATTGTAAGGGTGGGGACCATGCTGGTATTCTGTGGACACTGTTCTGTGAGTGTAAAGGCTAGTATCTCTCTCATGATTCAGGCTGTGTTGTAGATTCACATTTCTCCATTCCTCTCTCCTGTTTCCTGTAGTAAGTGTGTATGCACACTGACACCTACAACTATATATATATATATATATATATATATATATATATATATATATATATATATATATATATATATATATATATATATATATATATATATATATATATATAAATATACATACATTTATATATGTACATTAACTGACATTATTACCTACTAGCTGCCAACTAGCATGGCTGTTTCTGTTCACACACTACTATTATGGAAATCCACGAGTTTTGACAGTAAGTATAAATGACATGCTTTGTGTACTACACATCCTATATTCCCTTTACTTTCATTCCTACTATTACATGATATATTTATTTTAGCACAATGTTCTTGTATAAGAGTCATGGCTTAGTGATAGGTCATGCAGATTACTGTTTCCAAGGTCCTGGGTTCGGGACTGACAGTGGGATTTTATTTTGCTTTTGAACTGACTACAGGACCTGTCAATCAGAGTGACTAAGGCACTTTTAAGCAGTTGTAACCGGGTTAACGCTGGTTTGCGTGGAGCTCACGCATGCGCACTGGTGTTTAGCTATGCGCACACATGCGCACATCTGCTTACAACCGCTTAACAGTGCTTACTCTGGCGCACACCCACGCTATTTTCTTTGAAAGAAATGAAATGGGGAGACAGGAAAGTGGTGAAAAAGGGGTCACAAAGAGGGTAAGACAGTAGGGAAACAAGCTTGGGATTTGCAGGAGGGATGTAGGTAAGGCCCATAGCTGCCCATTTCTTCATCAGCAACAGCTGTGCATATCTATGTAATTTGGTGTGACATTTGAAACCTTCCACCCCTGAGAGAGGTGTCAGGACAACAATAATACTTGTTGTACAGCCAATTGTAATTGATAGTTTCCATGTCCAGCAGACATGTGTGCGGAATGGGCAGCTATGTATGGGGTGTAACTTTTTTGTGGGTACAGAGTGCCCTTTTTTTTATTTATTTTATTTTTTTCAGGTGAGAGTGGTATGTCAGGTGAAGGAAGTCGGTATAGCTGGGGAAGTAGGTTGGGTAGGTCAAGAGACAAGACAAACAAGATGCATACAGGGGCGGTGTATGACACGTGTGGGGGGTTACACAATTGACAGGGACGGATGTTTGGATATCCAGAGCCCATGAGCCCACAGATGGCAACAGTGGAACTGATATCCCCACCCATGGGCAGTTGCCACTGTTTCTTCACTGCCCAGGACGGGGCTGTGCTGGGGGCTGTGTAGGCCGGGCAACAGGCATGCCCGTAAGTTGTGCCACCTGTGCCTCAAGCTGGCGTAGGGGCCCAAGAACAGAGTCCCGGATCTCCCTACGCACCGCAGTCTGGATGCTACGGAGGGTGAGTGGTGGTTCTCCTCCGGCCACGCTTGCAGAGGGGGGATGGGCCCCATCCCCTGCAGTGCCTCCACCCACAGGTGGCACAGGGCCACCGGAGGAGGGTCAAGACTGGGCACTAGTGCCAGGTGCACTCGCCAGCTGAGGTGGGAGAGGTGGGTCCGCTGGAACCCGCCTTCCCTGTCGTCCTATGTTTTGCATTATGTCATGACAGTTTGGATTAGTAACATATAATACCATTCGCAATTAGTTGTAACAGCATGCATTATTATTCCCGTTAACCAAACACCCAGATATTCACACCATTGAACAGCGAGCATAACACATGCATAATTTGAACAACAATACACAGTCCAACAACATGCAGGGTTGATTGATGGCAACAGGCCATCAGGTTTGGATGTATGAACAGGGCAGATGCATCAACGGACATGCAAATATTTATGACCCAACAGGACAAATGTCCAGGGGTGTTAATTGTGATTGCACATACCATTTTCACGTGGAATGGGTTATATATGGTTATAGGGTAGGGTGAAGAAAATAATATTAACACTTTCGAATACCAATACATATGTTGTACATTTCTAATAGCTGCACATATATACACACTACTGTTCTAACTACAGTTTCCTATATGATAACTACTTCAATTTGGTGATAGGACTGTTACTGCTACATCAATATACATTTTATTGTTCTTCATACACATTCATATCTGGCTTTGTTCAGCTACATCATCCTGCTACATTTGCTTTATATAGCTATAGACAACTGTGGATGTTTGGTATGTCAGACAATCATACTATCTGCATATTGCAGACTGAGATCAACATATCCAGATTTTGGGATACACATTCCAGCTGCAGCAACACTTTGAACAGATTTCGCTGTTTCATTCTGCTTCTCACATTCATTTCATTCTGTACTGACTGCAGTATACTTTATTCAGGGGTTATTACTACTTTATTGGTGGATTCATAACTCTTTCTCACACTCTCTCACTTGTTTTCATTTTACTATTCAGGATGGTACTTACTTCTAGGCTTTATTGACATGTTTTTCCTGTAGTTATTACAATCCTTTCCAGCAGTCTCACTTCTGTCATGTTTCAGTATTTCAACAGGGGTATATTTCACACATGTGATTTGCTCATCTTCTGCAGCTGTACTTTTAAGCCTGCTGCAGGTTGTGTACTATTATATTACAGGTGGGGCATCTTTATTTCAGTCTTTATTTCAGACATTTTCATTTTTCTGTTTGGATTACAGACTGCAACACACTTTTGTAATCAAGCAATACTTGCAAACACTCTTACACTGTTACTTGCACATTTTATTACTTAGTGACTACACTGCACTCTTTTGCTAACTGTCATACTTTTATATTTCTTTACAGTTACTGGGAAAGGATTACTGACCTGCCTGGTGGTGCAACTGCACCAGCCTATCGCCATAGGCTCTGCGGTTCGCAGAACGGACACCTGCAGCTGTAATATAAATGAAGTAATATTGGAATACACATCTCCATAATATCAGCTAGTTTAATTTCTTACATATGTAATTAAATGTAACTTACTCAGTAGTGGGGCATTGGGCATTTGCCAGGCCTCTTGGATCCAAAGGTTCAATTGGTCCTGCTTGCGTCTCTTCAAGTCCGCATGGTGGTGACGGACCTGCTCACCAGTCCTTGGAATCCCTGTGGCACTGGTGAGATCATGAGCCAACCGGTCCCACGCCTCAGCCCTATATGCTCCCCACAGGACCTGGCCCTGCATGAGTTGGGCCTCATGATTGTGGACTAGGAGCCAGACCATGTATCTGGACTCCTCAATGCCCCACATCTGTGCTCAAAAGCAACTACCCTCACCTACTCCTGACATTCTGGCTGCAAGTTAGTTCTACAATTGTTTATGCTGTGTATTCCCGCCTATGGGGCTTATATATGCCGTTTTCCCACATATCTGTGATTGGCCATTTTGGAATTGTATCAACTTCACAAAACCTGCTTTGTCATGCTCCACTTTGTATTCATTCCTATATATTTGCTATTACTGCATTTCTAGGTACTGCTGTCATGGCTTAGTGGTTCAGTACCTTGACTATGGTGCATAGTGTTCTGGGTTCGAACCTGGCCACTGCTTTTTATTTTTTCTGACTGTCTAGACAGGCTAGGGGGTGTGTCTGTGTAAAGGCAGTTTTGATACAGCTTGCTCAACGTTGCCCGTCGGTTAGCTTGTTGGCGCGGTGCGCAGCTCCGCGCAAATGGGTTACACTGGTTTACGCTTTATTTGGCTGTCAGCACGCATATTACGCTCAGCTCAGCTAGGGGCACACAGTTTCAGTGTGTTAAACCACAGCTCACTTACGGGCACTCATTTTGTACCTGTTGAACAATTGCTCACCTACGGGCAGATGCTCTCACCTTGTTAAACTGTAGCTCAGCTATAGGCACATCTCGCATTTTTTATTGTTTTGTTATCTCACATTTCTTCAAAATAAATGGACTATTTCATTACATTTTACATAAACTATGATTTTATATGTGTACATATTTGTCAGGGACTTGTTTCATGCTTATTTTACTAACAATAAAAATTGATGTTGTGGGGGCTCGAACCATGAATGCCTGTTCTTCAGCCGACGTCTCTACCACTACGCTATTGCTTCTTGACTTACTTTGCATATTTAGTTCTTATATCCTTTTCCACTGACTGCTAACTGTGGCTAAGCGACGGGCACTCCCGTGCAAACGAGCGCACTCACGGGCAAACATCTTTACAATTTAAAAAAAATATATAACATGTTCATTTATATATTTTATGTTCATAGTCTGTGGCGGCATGTGTTGTGTTGTGTTTATTCACATTTCCATGGCCTCTGTCGTGGGTGTTTACTTTGGGCAATTTTACTCTTCTGGGGGCGTGTCTGCTTGCAGGACTCGTCCTACGGACATGCCCCCTACTGTCTTCCACGGACCGTGTTAGCCTTAGGTGTGATTCAGCATGCCCTCATGCATATGCATGGCATGCTGACATCACACCGTTTAACTGCAGCCTCCGTGTAAGCCATGTATCTCTTACACGGAGGCTTCGTGAATCCTGCCACCATGTTTGCAAAATTACAGCACTATATGCATATCTAATGAGCAAGGAAAGAGAAAATCTGTTTCATCAAGTGATAGAATTTGGGATGGCTAACATGAAAATGATAATTTCAGGAAATTTAACTGCAATTTAAGGGGAAAATGTAAAAAGAAAGGGAAAGATGAATAATACCGTAAGTCATAAAATATGGTAAATTAGCTGTGTGGAAGAAAAGTCAATGGACTTATAGAAGTGGCACTTGGATCCGAAATTGATTATTTTGTAATTATCGGAAGGGTTCAATTTAGCTGCTGGTGATACAGTTGTAATGGGTTTTAAAGACAATTTAGCAATATGGACAAAGGTGATGGAACGAAGGAGTATATTAAAATAGGAAGGAGAATAAAAAGAATAAACAGAAAATTAAAGGGATAAAATTGGAGACTGAGAAGTATTGCAGTTATAACAATGAAAAATTCATATAAAAATGGTGCGAATGGTGAATTGAATTTAATAAGAAATGCAAAAAGTATTTTTTCAATGTCATGATGAATGGATGAAGGAAGAAAGGAAGAAAAAGTAAAGTTTGGGAAATTTATAGAAATGTATTAGAGAATTTAGAAAATAATACAAACAAATATAATGATATGGAAAAAGAAATATATAATAGAAAACAAGAAAGAATTAATGCATTACTGTTTAGGCAGAGATGTTATTTACAAGGAAAAAGAAAGGAGATAACCTGTATATTTGGATAAAATATCAATAGAGGATATTAGTATAATGTGGAAATTAAAAATGTAAAAGGACTGGTAAAAAGAACAAATGGGCAAATTATGAGTATTATAGTATGACATGGAACATATGTATAAAAGTAAAAAGAAGGAAAATAAGAGAGAATGAAAAGTAAAACAAAAAAAAAATCCAGAACAAGTTAAAGACAAAACTGAACATGAAATTAGTATTAGTGAATTAGATGAAGTAATTAGGAAAGTAAATGTTGATTCTGTATCAAGCCAGATGGAACAGGGTATGGAATACACACGAAATTTAAAAGACTTACAAAGAGAGTATTTTGCAAAAGTACTGAATGAATAATTGAAGTAAGGGTTTGTTTATGAAGAGTTATTTAGTGAGAAAGTAAAATTTATATGGAAAAAAGATGAGAAGAATGAAATAAAAAATGGAGATCAATCACACTAAATAAAACAGGTTATATTTTTTATGAGAGTAATACAGAGGAGAATGGAAGCAAGGATGACAGACAATTTGGAAGAAAGTATACACAGTATAAAGGAGAAGAGTTTTCAAAAACTGTTACTGGTTGTGAGAGAAATTGTGGATGATATAACTAAACTGGAGGATGAGAAACTTATTGTAGGTGATATCAGCAAGGCATTTGATACAGTAAGGCATAATGCTTTGTGGGATGTTATAGAGATGTATGGAATAGATGACAGAGTTAGGAGAATGTGTATGTTAGCATATCAGAATAATAGAGTGAGAGTGTTATTGAATGGGTGTCTGAATAAAGAAGTATGCATGAAGTGCGGTATAACACAAGGATGTCTCATGAGTGAAATATTGTTTGCATTGGTGATGAAAGCAATAGTGAGTGAAGTAGCTTATAAAATAAAAGATAAAAATGGAGGTGGTGATTCCAGTAATTTTGACATATGCAGACAATATAGTTGCAGATGATAAGAACAAAATATGGATGAGAGGAGCGTTGGTTTGTCTGAATGGATGTTTAAATGAAATGGGAATGACATTGGGCAGGATTCACGAAGCCTCCGTGTAAGAGTTATAACTCATACACGGAGGCTGCAGTTAAACGGAGTGATGTCAGCATGCTCTGCATATTCATGAGAGCATGCTGAATCACACCTAAGGCTAACACGGTCCGTGTAAGACAGTAGGGGGCGTGTCCGTAGGCTGAGCCCTGTAAGCGGACACACCCTCAGAAGAGGAAAAGTGCCCAAAGTAAATACCCACGACAGATCCATGGAAATGTGAATAAACACAACACAACACATGCCCCCACAGACTACGAACATAAAATGTACAAATGAACATCTCATAATTTTTTTTTAAATTGTAAAGATGTTTAACCGTGAGTGCACTCGTTTGTGCGGGCGTGCCCGTAGCGCAGCCACAGTTAGCAGTCAGTGGGAAAGCATATAAGAACTAAATATGCAAAGTAAGCCAAGAAGCAATAGCGTAGCGGTAGAGATGTTGGCTGAAGAGCAGGCATTCATGGTTCGAGCCCCCACAACACCAATTTTTATTTTTAGCAAAATAAGCACGAAACAAGTCCCTGACAAATATGTACACATAAAATCACATTTTATGCAAAATGTAATGAAATAGCCCATTTATATTGAAGAAATGTGAGGTAACAAAACAATAAAAAATGCCAGATGTGCCCATAGCTGAGCTACAGTTTAACAGGGTGAGTGCATCTGCCCGTAGGTGAGCAGTGGTTTAACTGGTGCAAAATGAGTGCCCGTAGTTGAGCAGTGGTTTAACACGCTGAATCTATGTGCCCCTAGCTGAGCTGAGCGTAATATGCGTGCTGACAGCCAAATGAGGCTTAAACCAGCGTACCCCGTTTGCGCGGAGCTGTGCACCGCGCAATCAAGCTAACCGACGGGCAAAGTTGAGCAAGCCATATCAAAACTGCCTTTACATAGACACACCCCTCAGCTTGTCTAGACAGTCACAAAAAATAAAAAGTAGTGGCTAGGTTTAAACCCAGAATACGATACACCATAGTCAAGGTACTGAACCACTAAGCCATGACAGCAGTACCTAAAAATGCAATAATAGCAAATATATAGGAATGAATACAAACTGGAGCATGACAATGCAGGTTTAGTGAAGTTGATACAATTCCAAAATGGCCAATCACAGATATGTGCGGGAAAAATGGATTATATAAGCCCCATAGGCGGGAATACACAGCATAAAAGATTGTAGAACTGACTTGCAGCCAGAATGACAGGAGTAGGTGAGGGTAGTTGCTTTTGAGCACAGAGGTGGGGCATTGAGGAGTCCAGGTACATAGTCTGGCTCCTAGTCCACAATCATGAGGCGCAACTCATGCAGGGCCAGGTCCTGTGGGAGCATATAGGGCTGAGGCGTGGGACCGGTTGGCTCATGATCTCACCAGTGCCACAGGGATTCCAAGGACTGGTGAGCAGGTCCGTCACCACCATGCGGACCTGAAGAGATGCAAGCAGGACCAATTGAACCTTTGGATCCAGGAGGCCCGGCAAATGCCCAACGCCCCACTACTGAGTAAGTTACATTTAATTATGTATGTAAGAAATTAAACTAGCTGATATTATGGAGATGTGTATTCCAATATTACTTCATTTATATTACAGCTGCAGGTGTCCGTTCTGTGAACCGCAGAGCCTATGGCGAAAGGCTGGTGCGGTTGCACCACCAGGCAGGTCAGTAATCCACTACCAGTAACTGTGAAGAAATATAAAAGTATGACAGTCAGCAAAAGAGTGCAGTGTAGTCACTAAGTAATAAAATGTGCAAGTGACAGTGTGAAAGTGTTTGCAAGTATTGCTTGATTACAAAAGTGTGTTGCAGTCTGTAATCCAAACAGAAAAATGAAAATGTCTGCCATAAATTCTGAAATAAAGATGCCCCACCTGTAAGAAAATAGTACACAACCTGCAGCAGGCTGAAAAGTACAGCTGCAGAAGATGATGAAATCACATGTGTGAAATATATCCCTGTTGAAATACTGAAACATGACAGAAGTGAGACTGCTGGAAAGGATTGTAATAACTACAGGTAAAACATGTCAATAAAGCCTAGAAGTAAGTAGCATCCTGAATAGTAAAATGAAAACAAGTGACAGAGTGTGAGAAAGTGTCATGAATCCAGCAATACAGTAGTAATAACCCCTGAATAAAGTATACTGCAGTCATTACAGAATGAAATGCATGTGAGAATCAAAACCAAACAGCGAAATCTGTTCAAAGTGTTGCTGCATCTGGAATGTGTATCCCAAAATCTGGATATGTTGCTCTCAGTCTGCAATATGCAGATAGTATGATTGTCTGATATACCAAACATCTACACTTGTCTATAGCTATATAAAGCAAATGTAGCAGGATGATGTAGCTGAACAAAGCTAGATATGAATGTGTATGAAGAACAATAAAATGTATATTGATGTTGCAGTAACAGTGCTATCACCAAGTTGAAGTAGTTATCATATAGGAAACTGTAGTTAGAACAGTAGTGTGTATATATGTGCAGCTATTAGAAATGTACAGCATATGTATTGGTATTCGAAGGTGTTAATATTATTTTCTTCACCCCCACCCTATAACCACATATAACCCACTCCACATGAAAATGGTATGTGCAATCACAATTAACACCCCTGGACATTTGTCCTGTTGGGTCAAATATTTTTGTATGACCGTTGATGCATCTGCCCTGTTCATACATCCAAACCTGATGGCCTGTTGCCATCAGTCAACCCTGCATGTTGTTGGACTGTGTATTGCTGTTCAAATTATGCATGTGTTATGCTCGCTGTTCAATGGTGTGAATATCTGGGTGTTTGGTTAATGGGAATATTAATGCATGCTGTTACAACTAATTGTGAATGGTATTATATGTCACTAACCCAAACTGTTATGACATAATGCAAAACATAGGATGACAGGGAAGGCGGGTTCCAGCGGACCCACCTCTCCCACCTCAGCTAGCGAGTGCACCTGGCACTAGTGCCCAGTCTGGACCCTCCTCCGGTGGCCCTGTGCCACCTGCAGGTGGAAGCGCTGCAGGGGATGGGGCTCATCCCCCCTCTGCAAGTGTGGCCGGAGGAGAACCACCACTCACCCTCCGTAGCATCCGGACTGTGGTGCGTATGGAGATCCAGGACTCTGTTCTCGAGCCCCTATGCCAGCTTGAGGCACAGGTGGCACAACTTACGGGCATGCCTGTTGACTGGCCTACACAGCCCCCAGCACAGCCCCATCCTGGGCAGTGAAGGAACAGTGGCAACTGCCTATGGGTGGGGATATCAATTCCACTGTTGCCATCTGTGGGCTCATGGGCTCTGGATATCCAAACCTCCTTCCCCGTCAGTTGTGTAACCCCCCCACACATGTCATACACCGCCCCTGTATGCGTCTTGTTTGTCTTGTCTGTTGACCTACCCAACCTACCTCCCCAGCTATACCGACTTCCTTCACCTGACATACCACTCTCACCTGAAAAAAAAAAAAGGGCACTCTGTACCCACAAAAAAATTACGCCCCATACATAGCTGTCCATTCCGCACACATGTCTGCTGGACATGGAAACTATCAATTACAATTGGCTGTACAACTAGTATTATTGTTGTCCTGACACCTCTCTCAGGGGTGGAAGGTTTCAAATGTCACACCAAATTACATACATATGCACAGCTGTTGCTGATGAAGAAATGGGCAGCTATGAGCCTTACCTACATCCCAAGCTTGTTTCCCTACTGTCTTACCCTCTTTGTGACCCCTTTTTCACCACTTTCCTGTCTCCCCATTTTCATTTCTTTCAAAGAAAATAGCGCGGGTGTGCGCCAGAGTAAGCACTGTTAAGTGGTTGTAAGCGGGTGTGCGCGTGTGTGCGCGGAGCTAAACGCCAGTGCGCATGCGTGAGCTCCATGCAAACCAGCGCTAACCCGGTTGCAACTGCTTAAAAGTGCCTTAGTCACTTTGATTGACAGGTCCTGTAATCAGTTCAAAAGCAAAATAAAATCCCACCGTCAGTCCCCAACCCAGGATCTTGGAAAAAGTAGTCTGTATGACCTACCACTAAGCCATGACTCTTATACAAGTACATTGTGCTAAAATAAATATAACATGTAATAGTAGGGATGAATGTAAAGGGAATATAGGATGTGTAGTACACAAAGCATGTCATTTAGAATTACTGTCAAAACTACTGGATTCCCATAATAGTAGTGTGTGAACAGAAACAGCCATGCTAGTTGGTAGCTTGTAGGTAATAATGTCAATTAATGTACATATATAAATGTATGTATATTTACATATATATATATAAATATATATCTATATATAGTTGTAGGTGTCATTGTGCATACACACTTACTACAGGGAACAGGAGAGAGGAATGGAGAAATGTGAATCTACAACACAGCCTGAATCATGAGAGAGATACTAACCTTTACACTCACAGAACAGTGTCCACAGCATACCAGCATGGTCCCCGCCCTTACAATCTAAAAGGGCAACAACTATCTCACATACCCTTTTATAGCACTGTCCAGAAATCACAGTGAGAACTGCAATCAGTACACAACTGGCTGCATGCAATTAGCAAATGCTGGCTTACAATTGGTGCAGAGGCCATCACATGGACCTATGCAGATACCTACAAAAGCATCCTGTAGTAACACTCCACACATGCAATACATTCATTGCACTGTCTGGAAGCAGAGGGAGAGAGACAGACCGAGACCGAGAGAAAAAAAAAAAAAAACACACGCTACACACTGTGAGTCTAAGCTGTCAGCAGTGACAGTATCAGCAGGAAACAGAAGCAGTGGTAATGCAACCAGCTGCGACAAACACAGGTAATGCAAAGTAGCAGGTTAATAGTCTGCATACTGTGAACCCTCCAAATGTGTCATAGGTCTGTATCTATAGGTATGTCCATGTGATATGTTGTGTGTACGTAGTTCCACCAAAAAAAGGATGACTATACATTACATGTTAATCAGTGTTAGGCCATGATCCTGGCAGCAGTTGTCTGTGCGTTGCCCTCAGCAATGGCTGTAGTGACTGTATTGAAAGGTCAGTCAGGTTCAAAAGGCAGGATCAGCCCATCACAAAGGCAAACTGGCTGGGAACAAGTGTCTGCAGGTACCCAATATCACTGCATATGCATCCCATACTGAATAATTCCATAGCTTAGCAGACCAGGCTGGTTATGCATATGATGTGGTAGTTCCCAGGGTCAGTAGAGGTGCCTCCTTAGTGGTGTGGGACCACTGTTGCTGTATGCCAGTGTCCAGGTACATATCCTGTAGTACGGCCAAGATTAATTATCAGTCTTATATGCGGTTGTATGTCCTCTTGGAGTGCATGTAGCACACATCCAGGGATACCATCAGGTCACAGTGATGCTGTGTGTTCGGCTTTGCTGAGGGCGGCCCTCACCTGGACATGTGAGATGATAGGGAGGTTACATACAGCTGTGATAAGTATTTCAACTGGTGGGGGAGAAGGAGGGGGGATATGTGCACCAAACCTGTCTGCAAGAATGTTGCCAATATCTGTGTGTTTGGTGAATGTTATGTAGGTGTGTATTAACGCAGAGCATATCTGAGGCATTTGGTCCATATGTGTAACATAACTGAAGAAGGCCTTGTGGTTATCCATAGTGTTTGTGGCCATTTCCCTCCCAGAGTAGGCCGTGGCCATTGTTATGAGAGACCGTAGCGTAGTACCAGTGCTGACCACAGATGCCTTCCCTTAATGTGAATCTGCTCTGTCCTGCAGTAGCCTCCTGCTATTGTTATACAATCTGCCTCTGTCTGGGGTCCACCGGACAGGATGCCTAACCTTTGTGCATAGGGTCTGGGTTAGAAATGTGTGTGCAAGTTCCATGCAATCTGTGGGATGTCAATGGTAAGCATTTGCAAAGGGGTCAGCAGTGTGGGTTGTGGCTTCCACTGGCCCAGTGTGCTGCATGGATACCATCTCAGTCCTAACAAGTGAATAACTGTCTAATCACATACATATCAAAGTAGTCTACTGTGCTGGTGGTGGTGGTGGGATATGTATATCCAGGCCGAGTAACTTGTGTCCACATCACACTAGTGGATGGCGTTCCACATACAGTACCTTGGGATGAACCCCCAGAGTGAGGTTGTGCATTGGACCTGTCAGTGTGTGCTGACCGATGGGGCATGCTACTATGTTGTGTGGAATGTGGCAGGTATTGTTGCACAGGTGTTGGCTGAGCACTGATATCTGGCCATGTATTTGTGTATCCACCACGAGACACAAACATGCAACATATGGGAGTAGTAGTATATCACTACACATGAGTATCATGTAAAGTATGTGTGCCATATATTGCTGACATAGTCTGCTGATATCCTGTTTGTGTTCTCATCCAGGGAGATGGCGCGTCAGTGAAATCCCGCCTACTCTGCAGCGGAAGATAAGGAGATACACCAGAGCCTGGTGCGGGAGTATGACATACTGTTTTCCCGCACCTGCCAGAATCAGCAGGAGAGGGCTGCACTGTGGCAAGACCTTGTCTGTAGGGTAAATGACATTGGCACGCATAATAGGCCATATGAGCAGGTACGACATCACTGCAGTGATTTAATCAGAAATGTCCGTCAGCGTGCGTTGGATATCCACAGGCAACAGGTTGCCACAGGAGGTGGGGTGGCCACACATTCCCCCCTCACCAAACTGGAGGGGCTACTCCTAAGTGTTGTGGCTCCAGCCCCGGAACAGCAACAGCAATACACCTGCATCATGATGGAGGCTGGATCCACACAGCAGCACGACATGGAGCATGCAAGTAATATGCCATATGTACACTTGACTGTTCTGTACACTGTTAGTTTATGCATGTGTAAGGTGTGTCCGTGGTATGTAGCTGTCATCATAGTATGTAATTGTGCAGGTGTGATATTGGCAATATCAGCAGCTGACATGTGAAAGGCAACTGGTGTACTACTGCACTGTATCATATGCAGTATCAATGGCACAGTTGTGTCCACTGACATTAATCTCATCATTTCTGCAGGTCCCTCCAGGGTTACAACAAGGCAGGCCATCCATGCTGGTGAGTGTGTTTAGCAATACCTATAATAGTCCTGATAGTGCTAGTAACACTAGTGTAACTCACTAGTGCTCTGTGTGTATACTGCGGGGTGTGCATGTGTGCATGTGTGCAGGTGTGCCTGTGCCCATGTGTGCATGTGTGCAGGTGTACCTGTGTCCATGTGTGCATGTGTGCATGTGTGCATGTGTGCATGTGTGCCTGTGTCCATGTGTGCATGCGTGCATGTGTGCATGTGTGCCTGTGTCCACGTGTGCATGTTTGCATGTGTACACGTGACCACGTGTGCATGAGTGCATGTGTGCATGTGTGCCTGGGTCCATGTGTGCCTGTGCCCATGTGTGTATGTGTGCATGTGTCCATGTGTGCATGTGTGCATAAGTGCATCACTGGTAACAATGTGTGGACACTGTAAACTGTGTTTCCTGTCTTCCTCCCACAGCTTCTGGTGCTGCTCTGGTGTCCTGCAGCAGGGAACCTGAATCTGGTGCCACAGGTACTGGTAATGATGATATCTGTGTAATGGTACAGGAAGGTGTGTCAGGGTCCGCCATTGGTCAGCCAATTGACAGTACACAGCTGTCAACCCCATCATTGCGCACAGTCATCCTGCCAGTACATCCTTTGTCACCATTTTCCCTAGGTGATGGACAGGATACAGTGGGCATTGACCAGGGTAATGTGGTACCTGTGGCACATGCTTCCCCATACAGCAGCCAGGGTCCTGCGATGGTACCACACAGACAGTTGCCCATGGATTCTCGGGGGAGCATCCGTGGGCGTACTGCCTCTGGCAGACGTGCCCAAAGAGGTCTGTCAACCTCAGTTTTGGGCTGTCATGCAGGCACAGTCGCATATGGAAAGGTACACCAGACAGGGTCTGAGGGAGCTGAGAGCATGTCGCACAGCCATGACTGACAGTATGCGTGACATCGCGGATGCTATCCGTAATTTCACCGATGTCATAGACAGACATTGTGGGGACATATTACAGCAGTTCCACAACCAAATGTCCATGAGCCAGGGCAATGGTGGGCGTTTGCGGCATCAACGTGGCCATATGCCAGCAACAGCAGCAGCTGGCAGTCGGCGCGGATGACAACAGGCCCGCGCATGCCCCCATAGTGCCAGCAGCAGCCCCAGCAATGTTGGGTCTGTGCTGTCATCGGAACGCCCTAGGAACCCATATGCACGTGGCTCTGGACAGTCCCAACAGGGACCTGTGTCCAGTCAACACACTCCCGCTTCTGATGACAGTACCCAGTCTGGCTTAGTACTGGATACGGTCCGTAGCACCCCTGCCAGGCACAGGTACCGTGTCCATGCCCACAGACACTGATCTGTATGACCTGCCAGGTGCAGTCTGTGGCTGTCCACAAACCCCTGTATATGGCAGCCATGAGGTGGAACTGTGTGCGTGCATACACACATGTGAAATGTTAACACCTAGGGCGACCACATACATGCACACACTGCACCAACAGTGCCCCACCCTGTACTGCTGCCCCTCACCAACACACATACACACACATGTCAATTGGTGGTATCAGTGGCAGACTCAGGCATACCTAATTCACACCCTGTGCATATGATGACACTGTGCCACCTCCTGCAATCTCCAACATCATTGCGGGAACAGGTAAACACATTGCTGATGCACAGGGTGACTACATAGAAGTGCATTAGTAGTATCATGTTGGTAACAGTACAGTGTGCTGATATGACTGTGTGTATATCCCAGCATGCCTGATGCAGTAACCATATGAATGTCCTGAATTGTCAACTGCACCCATAGTACGTACCAAAGTGTAACAGCTGCACATAATTGCATGCCGGTGGTAAGGATGTCAACAGATAGCCGCATACATGGGTTGCACAGGGGGGTAGCTAACACAAGTAGTGATATGCAATGGTGGACATGTACAGTAATGGTGTCAAGTTGTCCACAACGACTATGCAATGTGGATGTTTGCGCATGTTGATATGTGTGCAGTACCAATGTAATCCAAATCACAATTAACTATGACATAATATCAGTTCTACCATGGGCATCTGCGCTGTGTATTCCTGGGTACATGTTGATAGTGTCTACATATTTGCATTGTTACTTACTGTTAGTGTTACCCCTTCTTTGTTGTACAATGAACTACTTCCAGCCCTGCTTACTGTAGCTTTGTTTGCATGCATGTTCGCTTGGGGTTCCCTGGAACACTGCTTACACCTGCAATGCAGAGTTACAGTGCTTCTGTGGACTCCTAGTGACATCTGCATAGCGTACGGTACGTATGTCTAGTTTACACATGACAGAACGTCACTGTCCGCCCTGTTTGCATGCACGTTACCTGTGACACATTGCACATGTCTTACCTGGCATTTACCCACTTGTGCAGTCATATATGCCAGTGCTATGAAACTGTAGCAGTACACCCACACATACACACCTTCAGTATGTTGTTCCCCATTGGCCGTATGTGTTGGTACCCAACATGGCAATCACACTACTAGGGTAGCATGTGCATAGGTAACCTGTGAATCACCTCTATGGTCCAGTTGTGGTTTATGTGAGTCATGTGGCAATGTCACAGCTGCCACATGTATGCAGTCAGCCATCACCCTTGGCCCGGAATGTACAACACATGTGTGGGATGCCACCACATAGCCAATCTGGGGACTGAGCACTCTGAACGCAGTAATGCCATACCCTGTCAGGTGGCATGTCATACTACAGTGACTACAATACCAGTCAGACATAGACACGCACTGACAGCAAGCTGACCACACTGGGGCATACGTGGGGACTCAGAATAGCACCCTGCCTGAGCATCACACACCTTCCCAGCTGGCACACAGGCATATGTTCCATCAGAACAGAGCACATGCCACACATGTCACACACATCCCATGTGTCACACACTCACAGCCGGTAGGGCTACACAACACACCTGCTACAGATGTGTCAGGTTCCTGTCTTGTGTGCTGCACTGGGGTCCCGCTCAACAGGCTGTATCTGGTGAAGGTCACAGTGATATGCCTCAGGGGCACTATGGTCCACCACAGAACACATGCATACAGGTCAGTCAGAGGCATGGACACATATGACTCACTCATTGACCATGCCACTATGGCTGACTTGAGACATACCTCCCTGGACTACATGATAGGGAACATAGAATGAATCTCTCAGCATGTGGCACGGGCCAGTATGAGCCTGATCTTGGTTGCCAACATACCCACACCAGGTATGCTACCACTATATGTAGGAAGGGTGTTGTATGTCTACATTCTGCTCAGCCTCCAATGTCATTCATAAGGTATCCGCTGGCTGTCAACATGTGCTTACATGCTAGGGAAGCCACAATGATGTGCAAGGGTCATCTTGCACATGACACCCATGGCCCGATGTATATTGGCGAAGCTCCTTGATACACACATACTGCCTTATGCTGCAGGACACGGATTACATAGCCACCTCCGCGGGTATCACACAGGTTAGGACACTAACAGTGCTGCTACACAACACCAGCAGTGTACACCGCAAGATGCATGCACTGGACACTGTCCTCAGCACGGTGAACTGCAATGTCTGTGCAGTACCAGAGTCCTGATTCATGGCTCACAGGTGTAACCCATCACTGACAGGTTATGCCTCACACCATGCCTGTCGTCCCCTACACATGTAACACACATGGACAGGGGAGTGGTATCCCAAGGCACCACAGATACACACACCTCCAGGTCGTTGGCACAGCACAAAGCATCAGGGCCTAATCATGTGCAGCTAACAGTGTGTCAGACTGCCATCTGGTTCATAGCATGGCACACACAACCCTCCCATACACAGGAAAACCACCTATCCTCCATAACAACACTGGCAATATGACAGTCTCAAGAACTGTCTTTATATGGCTGGACTGCATCCAGCCAAACATTGTGCGTGAGCATTACTGTAGCTACAACACACTAGTTGAAGGGTTCACAGCATGTGGTCCCTGAATTGCAGTGGAATGACATGTTACCACTCCCACAACAGGTGGGAACATGCAGCACCTGTACATCGACTACATGTAGACTATATGGCCCAGACCAGATGTGTATTCCCTGCTGTAGGTATTTTACCATATACACCCACACTGTATAGACACATACCGTGTGCGGCCCCTGCACAGTAAGACACAGTCATATTGGTATACATCGCAAATAGCATTTATCCACTCGAGGCATGTGTCAGACATGGTAACTACTGCAGGTCACAGGTATTTATGTGAAGTGTCACAC
This sequence comes from Protopterus annectens, assembly GCF_019279795.1. Lineage (NCBI taxonomy): Eukaryota > Metazoa > Chordata > Ceratodontiformes > Protopteridae > Protopterus > Protopterus annectens. The sequence continues at coordinate 1,724,054,022 of NC_056731.1, read as the reverse complement.
ACATACATCATGTGTGCAATGCCGTTGCTGGTTTAGGCAATGGCATGCATTGTTATGCACAAAGACCCACACAAGGTCATAATGTGTGACACAACCAGACGTGGCAGTTGTGGGTTACCAAAACATACCTATCTGTACTCTGACAATGGTAATAGACCTAGTAGTGGAGCGCACTATTGGCATTACTGGCCAACTAGCCCTGTTTGGCTGTGCTGATAGTGTGGTGACATCCCCTGTGTTTACTGGGGGAATATGCAGCATCTGGTTTATTGTAGTATTTGCCAAAAGGATCTGTTCTCTCACACACACCCTACTACCCCCACACACACACACATGCACACTTGCCATTTGCAGGATTCATACCCCTACCTAACCAAGTCATGACACGTGACAAAGACACATTAGCAAAGCGCACTATTCGGATTACTAGATGGTTCCTCTACTCTGGCTGTACTTATAGGGTGCTGACATCATCAGTATTTTGAAAGGGTAATGTGCATCAGGTAGTGTGATCTCCTGATTGCCAAAACTAACATGTTTTTCATACAGAAATTCACGCACACACACTCCCCACATCCAAACACACACACACTTGCCGGTTTCAAACCCCTACCTAAATATGTTATGGCACTTGAGAATGACACTGTAGCAGGTTGCGCTATTCTGATTACTGGCAGATGTCTCTTCTCCAGCTGTATGTATAGGGTGCTGTCATCATCACTGTTTGGAAAGGGTAATGTGCATCATGTAGTGTGATCTCCTGATTTCAATAAAGCATATGTTTTTCATACAGAATTGCACACACACAAAGTCTCTACATCCAAACACACATACATGCCATTTACAAGTTTCAAACTCCTACCTAACTATATGATTACACTCGGGAGAGACGCATTAGCAAAGTGCGCTATTCGAATTACTGGGAGGTTTTATTTCTCCTGCTATACTTATAGGGTGCTGACATCATCCGTGCTGAGATAGGGGAATGTGCATCCTGCAGAGTGCTTTCACAGATGCCAAAAGGGACATTTCCCTCACACAGACTTACACACACACTAACCCCCTCCACACACACTGAGCATTTGCAGGATTCAAAACCCTGCCTAACTATGTTATGACACTCGAGAGGGACATATTAGCAGAGCGTGCTATTCGCATTACTGGAAGGTTTTTCTTCTCCTGCTGTACTTATAGGGTGCTGACATCATCAGTGTTTAGAAAGGGGAATGTGCATCCTGTAGTGTGTTCTCCTAGTTGCCAAAAGGGATATTTCTTTCATACAGTCTTGAATACACACTAACCCCCTCCACACACACACTGAGCATTTACAGGATTCAAACCCCTACCTAACTATGTTATGACACTCGAGACAGACATATTAGCAGAGCACGCTATTCACATTACTGGAAGGCTTCCCTTCTCCTGCTGTACTTATAGGGTGCTGACATCATCAGTGTTTAGAAAGGGGAATGTGCATCCTGTAGTGTGTACTCCTAGTTGCCAAAAGGGATATTTTTTTCATACAGTCTTGAACACACTCTAACCCTCACCACACACACGGAGCATTTACAGGATTCAAACCCCTACCTAATTATGTTATGACACTCGAGACGGACGCATTAGCGGAGCGCGCTATTCGCATTACTGGGAGGTTTCCTTTCTCCTGCTGTACTTATAGGGTGCTGACATCATCAGTGTTTAGAAAGGGGAATGTGCATCCTGTAGTGTGTTTTCCCAGTTGCCAAAAGGGACATTTCCCTCTCACACACACAAACCCCACTCACCCACCCACATACACTGAGCATTTGCAGGATTCAAATCCCTACCTAACTATATTATGGCACTTGAGGGAGACGCATTAGCGGAGCGCACTATCCGAATTATTGGGCATCTGTTCTGCACCTGCATTATTTATAGGGTGCTGACATCTTTATTTCTACAGCAGTATGTACATGTAGTACTACCTGTCAGGTGGGGGATAGCATATATATGCATTTGCAGCCACCTACGTCACGGTCAGATATGCACATTGCACTGGCAGGTTATGTTCTATACCATGCTTTGTGACCACAGGACCTGTAACACACAACACAACCAGTCCAGAACACCACACCCACATCCAGGACACACACTTAGCTTCCCTGGGAACAGTGCCGGGATATGCAGGTGTTCACATACACCATTCCAGTTGTTAACATCAGGTACAGGCATATTGTGTGTGAGAACTACTCAGGCCTCTACCACTTTACCCTACAGCCACTACAATTTGTGGGTCCATGTGCTATGGCAGAACCACACACTACAGCCATATGGGGGAATACATATTGCACCTGTCCATCTGCAACGTGGGTACTCACTGTTCCACACCAGAGGTAGACCACCATTGTTGATATCTGACCATACCCACCTTTCCCTGGACATCCATATCCCATCTCCAGCCCCAGGCAAGGTTGTCACTGCACACAAACTGTATTTAGCACAAACAGACTCTACACTTGTGAAGACTGGGGTGGACAACTTCAGAGGACCCATGCTGGGGGACTATACTGGCCACTCAGCATAATCCTTGACAATTGCATTCTATGAGCATGTGTACGGTTTGCATTGATCATGCTATCCCACATATACCCATGACTGCTCCACAACAAGACACCTGTCAGGTGTACACCAGCCATATATGAGCCGTACAACAGACAGAGTGAGCTAATACATTGCAGAGCTGTAGCCCACAGAGGGAGGACATCTGTGAACAGTTCCGGCACGGCACTTCATTCACACATAATCATTACAACACAGTGTTGACAGTGGAATTGTCCAGAGAATGCAGATAGGGCTCCCCTGTTATTGATGGACACTTACTGTCAGAGATCCTCAGCAACCCTCTTCCATCACACACCGACAACATGGCTGTGGCTTAGCACATTCAATCCCTGGGACCTCCACGGTGCCCCTGCTTGACAGAGGCACAGCTCACTAGCCTCACATGTTGCCTTCTGTGACCTACTTTACAGTGGCACAGTAGCCTACTGTACTGGGGATGCAGATGCCAAGCACACTCTGGCTGAGCTGTCATTCCCTAGGGCAACAAGCCTAGTATTGACCTCTACACCCATATGTTCAATTGTCGGATGCACAATATTTGTTGTGCTGTTCTACTGTTTGCAGGTCTTTATTGCCATAGCATTCCCTGTTCCTATGACCAACTTGTGTATCTGTGTGCACTGGGCAGATTGCTGTCTTGTGGTTGGTTCCTGGACTGACATGTACAAATACCAGATATGTGTGGCCAACTGCTAAACAGAGATATGGCCTAAGTGTGTGAGCATGCACAGTTCAGACTTTCCATGGCATGTTGTCTGACATATGCCTCATTTCTCAAAGTGTGCGAGCATGCCCAGTGTGAGCTTTCCATATGTTGCACTCTGAAGTCCACCACATATTTGTGTGTGTGTGAACTTCAACAATATCTCACGTTTATGGTTGTGTGTTGGGTGTCATGTTGTGTACTAACAGGCCAATTGCTTCGTGTCTGCCACAACAGGGATTATACTGTGCCTGCAGGCATTGCATGGGATACTTTGTAGACAGTTCTCAACATACTTTCATAATGACCTAACACTGTAGTACCGTATAATGTACTGGTTCAGTACTTTCACTGTGGTGGACAGTATCCTGGGCTTTAGTCCTATGACTGCTTGACATCTTCATAGTGAGCACAGCAGACTGTGTAGGGGCCAGTTGTGCACATATGACCATGTTGCATTCTGTTCAGATATGGACTACCTACATCAGGCTCGTCCAACATTGGTAGTTTATTCCACAACATGGGTGGACATTGGCAAACACTAGTGATGTTCCCTAGGCCATTTCTGATGCTAGTCACAGGGTGTGTTTGTCCTTCGACACACATAGTAACTGGAGTTTGCCATGACATATGTCATGGTTAGTATACTGTGCCTCCGTCTACCTCTGACATAACAGTGATACCCAGGGTTAGCCTACCATCTCCCATCCACTTATCAGGATTCCTCTTAGGTTCATAGGTTCATAGGTTCATACTAGGCTATCTGCCCGAGGGCATTTACAAGCCTAGCCCATAGTTTTGTGGCTTACGCCACCCCTTTAGTATGGGGAACTATACCCATTATTTTGCTGTGCCTCTGTTGAGCAGTGACACTGAGGTAATCCCTGGGGTATATCTGCGATCTCCCATCCATTGGTCAAGATTTCTCTTGAACAAGGCCAGCGAGGTGCTCTGCCTCACATATACCGGGATTTTATTCCACAGCATAGGGAGTCTTTGGGTGATGAATCTATCCCTCCAGCAGGCGCTATTAATAGCCGTGTAGGTTTAAGTCTCCGCCCTTGTGGCTCTGATGGATCTAGATTTTTGAGGTGAAGCATATTCATCAAATCTGGGTTTGACATGGCCTTGTATGTTAGGCAAAGGTCACCTCTGAGCAAGCGGTAAGCAACTGAATAGAGCTGGAGTTCTTTCAGTCGGGCAGCATAGGACAGATGTTTGAGACCCTTTATCCTTTTGGTGAGGAACTTTTGTGGCCTCTCCAGCTGCTGCAAGTGTCGGGTCAGATACATTCCGAATGGGGCATTGTACTCAATCATTGGTCTGATGAGTGATGAGTATAGGGAGACTATGACCTCCCTTGATCTAGATGAGAATCCCTTCATGATAAGGTGGGCAATGTAGAAGGTCTTCCTAACTACTTTAGCTACATGGGTGTCGAATGACAGACTACTATCAACCTGGGTCCCCAGGTCCCTGATAACTTCTTCTATGCTCAGTGGATTGCCACCTATTTGGTAGCTAGGTGTAACCTTGTTTTTCCCGAAGGGTATGACTATGCATTTTTTGGCATTTAACTTTAGGCCATGGCTCTGGCACCAGTTATCCGTTTCTGTGAGACCCTTCTGAAGGATATCTGTGTCAGATGTGTTTTCTACTATGGCCCAGTTTGCAGTCATCTGCAAACTTTGTCAGCCATAACCCTCCTGTGTTTGCTTGTACTTGGGAAAGTAGATGCCAAACAAGAGTGGGCCCAGGACTGAGCCCTGTGGTACACCACTTGTGACAGGCTTTGAGTCTGACATGGCGCCAGCAACTCTGACCCTGTGGGTTCTGTCACTCAGCCAGTTTGCAACCCATCTTGTGATGTATGGGTTAACATTTAAGCTGATGAGTTTTTCAATGATACCCGAGTGGGGTATTGTATCAAGGCCTTCGCCAGATCGAGGTAGGCTGTATGGACTGCCTTTCCCTCATCAATGGCTTTGGTGACTGTTTCAAAAAGTCAACCAAGTTTAGAAGGCATGATCTGCCTTTGACAAAGCCAAACTGGGATGGATCCAAAGTCTGCAAATTCCCTATGTCTTTATTTATGAGGTCCATTATGATCCTCTCCATGGCTTTGCAGATAAGGCTTGTCAAGCTAATGGGCGGTAATTTCCAGGGTCGGTGCAAGCAGCCCCTTTGTCAAGCCGGACCACAGTTGCAGTCTGCCACTCCCTGGGTAGTATCCAGAGGTAAGACTATGATTAAACAGCTGTCCTAGCTGTGGGTTTAATTCCTCATTGAGTTTGTGGAGCACACAGCCGGGGACACCATCAGGTCCCATGGATGCTATGTTTTTTGCTTTGGAGAGCAGTTCTCACTTGGGCTGGAGATGTTTGGGGGCTGCAATCGCTTGGTATAGATATCTCTCCTTTGGGGGAGGGAGAAGTTTGCACTGAACCTGTCAGCCAGTATGTTGGCAATGTCTGTAGGATCAGTAATCTTCACATCATTTTGAACTAGTTCTGAGCATATCTGGGAGGTTCCTCCCAGGTTTCTAACATAGCTAAAGAAGGCCTTATGATTGTCTTTTGAGTCTTTAGCTATTTTTCTCTCAAAATTTGCTTTGGATGATTTTATGAGAGCTCTTAGTTTTTACTTATAGTGATCAAGGGTGTCTTACCTTTTAAGGATTTTGCTCTATCTTGTAGTAGCTTCCTCCTTTTGTTGTAGAGTTTGTTTATGGCTGGGGTCCACCAGACTGGACGCTTGCCTTTGGTACAAAGAGTCTTTGTTTTGCTTGGGATTGCCTTATCCATGCAGTCCTGCAGGTGCTGGTAGAAGGCATTTGTAAGTGATTCAGCGGCTTGAGTACTGTTTTCCGCCGGCTCGGGGCCTTAAAGGAGACCACACTAGTCTTTAGAAGTGTGAAGTCGGCTTTGAAGTTCTTTACTGTGGTCTTTTTATTTCAGGTGGGGGTGGGATGAGGACCTCCAGCGAGATTAGTTTGTGATCTGATCTCACCAGTGAGGGGTATACTTCGTGTTGAACATTGTGCTCCCATGTTCGTGATGATGAGATCAAGTATGTTTTCTCCTCTTGTGGGGATGGTGACTAGTTGTTCCATGGCATTTGAGTTTATGAATTCCAGGAACTTTTGGGCTAGGGTGTTTGGGCTTGAGTAGTGTTCCCAGTCTATATTAGGGTAATTGAAGTCACCTAGTATGATGGTGTTTGGTGATACATTTATCCCTCTAGTGTTTTCAGGAAGGCCATGTGAGGTTCCTGAGTTTGTGAGGGTGGCCTGTAACATGCTACAATTTGCAGAGCAGTCTTGCCTATGGTTAATTGCACCTGGATGGTCTCCGATGCATCGTCGTTGCCACCAGTCTTGAGGTGTGGGTGTCTTTGATGAATATGGATACCCTCCTTTCTTGGTATTGTCCGGATTTTGGGGCCGGAACGCATGATAAGAGGTAAAACCTGATAGTGCTGGGGTGCTCTCAGGAGCCTTGAACCAGGTTTCTGTCACTGCACAGACATCGATGTTCTCCATACTGAGAAGGGCCTCGAGTGCGTGCATTTTGAGATTTAGACTTCTGGCATTGAGCAGCATTACCCTTAGTTTTTTCCTTTTTTGTGTTCTAGGGTGGTAGGTTTAGAGTTTGAGCCTTGCCTAAAAAAGGCACTATGGGGGTGGCAAGAGCCTTTGCCAATATCCGGAATCCCAGGGGTGACAGGTGCAAGCCGTCCTTTCGGAAGCAGCGTGGCTTGTCCAGCATGTCATCCCAGGCAGACAGACATTGGATCCCCTTTGAATGACACCAGAGTTTAAGCCAATTGTTAAAGCTGATCATCTTATCTCTGTATTGTGGCATCATTCTTGGTGAAGGTAGGATACTGCTCAAGGTCAGGGTCATACCTGCCTGGGCTACATAATCAGAGAGCTCCTCAATGTCTCTTTTCATGTAGTCCAAGGAGGTACGTCTCAGGTCGTTTACACCAGCGTGGACAATGACTGAGTCGTATTTGTACCTGCTGTTGAGAGACCTGAGTGCTTGCGTTATGTGGCGGATTCTAGCACCCGACAGGCAGCTTACTGTGACCTTCTCCTTACTCAGTCTGGTGAGCGGGACGTCAGTGTGTCTGACTATGGAGTCACCAATGACTAGTGTGTCTGGCATTGTGTTTGGCCTTAAGGGCTGTGACTGTTTGACACTCTGACTGTGAGGTCTATGTGTTGCAGGTGTTGTGTTCTGAGGTGGTGGTTGTTTGGGTGTCTGCTTTGGTGGCCTCTGCTGTTTTGTTAGATTTTTGATCAGAGCCGCCGAGTATGTCTTTGTGTGTTTATGTGTATGATTTGAGGTTGTGATGGTACTATGTGAGACTGGGTCTATAGTGTGTGTGGTAACCTTCTCTTCCTGACTGGTCTTGCCAGTCCTATGTTGAGAGAGCTCAGCCTCCAGTTTGGCCGTATAGTTGCATCTCTCGCATGTATTTGTGTTTTGTGGGAGGAGGAGAGGGTTGTCTGTGTACATGAGGCAATTGTAACATTGCCTCAATATTCCCAGGTTCACCAGCTGAGCAGGAGAGGACACTAGCAACTGAACGATAAGTGACTCTCTGGCTGACCTGTACCAGGAGTTTACTGAAGAGTGGGGGTGCCTTCTGTGTTATGGATCATTCTGTACTGCTTGTCCTATGTATGTCAGTGCTGGGGTTCAGGTCTCTCATGTGCATAGCTCACCGCCATTCAGATTGTACAAGGTGCAGCATGTTCATTGATTCCAGGTTGGACATGGCTTCATACATCAGGCACAGCTTGCCTGTAGCTGGGCAGTATGGCAGTGTGTGGGGCTGCAGTTTGTTTACTCAGGCAACACATGGCATCTGTTCATGCTCTTTGCTACTCCTGGTGGGGTACTGTTTTGGACTTTACAGTTGATGGAGGTGTCTGCTGAGGTATATCCCACAGGGGCTATTGTAGTCAATTGTGATGCTGATGCAGGATGACTGCAGAGCCACAGTGACATCCCCTTATCTACATCTGCCAACCTTCATGTTTGGGTGGGTATATAGTATATGTTTCTGTGAACACTACAGCCATATGTTTGTCCAGTGCAGGATATCTATCAACTTTTGTACCCAGGTCTCACATTACATGTTAGGTACGTCATGGGTTAACACCTGTGTGGTAATTTGTGGGCACTTACTGTATATCCACAGTGGTTGTCTACACACAGTTCTGCAATTAGCTTGCTGACATGGCTATGGCTCCAGTTGTCTGTTTGTAGGTGGCCCTTTTGTGGGTTGCTTGTGTCAGCTGGGGGTCAGATATGGTGGGCTGTTTGTACTCCTCTGCATACATGTTCAGTCACAGTCCTTCCATGTTGGCCTATACCTATGGGACATATATACAGAATGGGGTGGGGGGCCAGGAACAGGCCTTGTGGGATGCCACTCATATCTGCTTTGTAGTCTGACATGGATGCGGCATGTCTGACCATGTCAGTTCTGTCCTTGGTCTGGTTTGCAACCCCTCTACTGACATAGGGGTATATATTTCAGCTGGTGAACATATCCAAACTGAACTCGTACGGTATTGTCTAGAAGCATGTGCACGGTCCAGCTACACTGTGTGGACCACATTGCCCTCATCAATGACCTTAATGACTGCTTCAAATGGGTCAAACATGTTTAGGGGCAGGATCTGCAGTTACGACAGCCACACTGCGTAGGGTGCAGTATCAGTAGGTCCACAATAGCCTTCTGTCTGCGGTACATACTGATTCTTTCCATAGCTGTGCAGACCAAGCTTGTCAGGATCCTGGGGTGGTAGTTTGCAGTATCCATTCAGGCAACAGCTTTGTTGGGAAGGACCACTGTTGTTGTACACTGCTCTTTGGGTACATATCCTGTGGTAAGGCTGACATTGGGCAGTAGTGTGATTTGGCATTCCATTATTCTTGGAGTCCATGTTGGCCTCAGCCCAGGACACCATCACATACCTTTGCTGCTGTGTGTTTTGCTTTGCAAATGATGGCTGTTACCTCAGCATCTGCAATGTCAGGCGACCAGCAGTCTGCTGGGATAGATATTTTGCACTCTGGGGGGGGGGGGTTTGCACTGCACCTGTCAGGTTGTATGTTAGCAATATGTGTGTGTGTTTGGTATGTTGTTTGTAATATCTGTGTGATTCGGAGCATATCTGTGGATGCCCAACATGGTTCCTACCATCAGTTAGGTAAGCCTTGTGATTATCCTTAGTGTCCTGTACATTTTGTATCTTCATAGGTTAATGGGTTCATTCTAGGCTATCCACCCTAGGGCATTAGTAAGCCTAGCCAGAGTGTGTGTGTCTTTCACCACCCCTTGCTATGTTTCTATTATGGCCATTTATGAATTTCTTTACTGTGCCTCTGTCTGGTCGTGACACAGTGAAGACCCCAAGTGTACATTTACGACCATCCATCCACTTGGCAATATTCCTGTTGAGGGGTGTCAGTGAAGGGCTCTGCCTAACATGGATTGGGATCCTGTTTCTGGGTGTTGGGAGCCTCTGGGTTATGTATCTGTCCCTCCAGCACATCTTATTTCATTATGTGTTGAGGCTGACATCTGTCACTCTCACAGCTCCAATGGCTTTGATTTCCTGTGGTGGAGCATGTCCATTACTCATGTGTTGGACATGACCTTGTACAACAGACATACAATGCCTCTGTGTAGGCAGTCTGTGACTGCATTCAGCTGGGGTGTCTATAGCCAGGCAGCATATGACATATATTTCACACCCTTTATCCTCTTGGTGGGGTAACTATGAGGTCTTCCAAACCGCTGCAGGTGTCACGTACAGTACATCCCATATGAGTCATTGTACTAGATTATGGGTCTGATAAGGGAACAGTACAGTGGCACAGTGACCTCTGTTGATGTAGATGTGAATCCTTTCATGATACGGTGTCCAATATCGACAATCTTCCTAGCCACATTGGCATTGTGAGTGTCACATGACAGATTACTGTCGACTTGTGTCCCTAGGTCCCTGATTACTCCTTGCATACATAATGGTTTGCCACCTATGTGGTAATTTGTGTGTACCTTCTCTGGTATTTGGTGGGACATTCATACTGTCCAGTGTCTTCAGGATGTCTGGGTGGAGTTCTTGTGTGTGAGAGTGTGGTCTGTCGCATGCTACAGACTGTACAGCAGTTTGGACTACACTTAGGTGCACATGGGAGGTCTCCGCTGCTTTGTGCATTGTCAGTTACCTGGCCATATGGGTGTCTGTGCTGCATATGGATACTCCCCCTCCTTTGATGTTTTGGTGCAGGTGTTGGGGCCATAACACATGATATGTGGTATAACCTAGTAGTGCTGGTCTGCTATCACTAGGCTTGCAGCAGGCTTCTGTCACTGCACAGACATCGATGTTCTCCATAATGGGAAGTGCCTTAGGGTGCTGATGTGAGCCTTGACCCAGTTCTCTATTACAGGACTGGTATCTACATTCTCCATACTGTGTGCGTTTACACTGCACACATCTTGCTGTTTAGACTTCTGGCATTGGGTAGCATTACATCTAGGTTCCCATCCCTTGTGGTACCTATGAAGGTGGGTTTGTGTTTTGAGACTTACCTGTTCAGGGCATGCTGTGGGTACTGACAGGCTTTGCCAGTATCCATGGGGCATGGAATGATAGGTGCACGCCACCCCTAGCAGGTGGTGCATCATGTCATGCTCCGCATGTCTTCCCAGCCTGAAACACATTGGCTCCCCTTTGACTAACTGCATTACTTCAGCCAGTTATTGCAATTGATCATCCCATCGTCATTTTGTGGCTTCATGCTTGGTGAGGGTGGATGTTAGTCAGGGTGCTCAGGTGTGCATATAGTACATGTCGTTACATTACTTAACACATGGCATTCATGCCTCAGGTGGTGCTGCAGGGCTGCCTCTGTTGGAAGTGCAATATTACACTTCCCTGTACATGTTTGTGAGCAGGTCATGTCATTTTAGGCATCCATGTTATTATTTGAGTGAGTCAGAGGGGGTATCATTCCCAGGGTTCCTACTGAGCCAGTGTATGTGCTAGGCATTGCCTCTTTGCCAAGGCCAGGGCATACTGGGCACGCCTCCTTCTGCCTACTGGGGCAGGCTCAGGTTGTTCCTCCTCCGAGTCACGCTCTGCCTGTGATGGCCTTGGCAATGGTGGGGGGCTGTTTGGCCCAGCCCTATGCTGGTCCTGCTGCAGCTGTTTTTGCAAGATCATATTATGTAGCATAGCACATACCATGACAATTTGGGTACATGTAGTTGGTGTGTACTGCAAGGCTCCACCAGATGTGTCCAGACACCGGAACTGTGACTTGAGCAGGCCAAACACACGCTCTATTACATTACGTGTTTGTGCATGTGCCTCATTATGGCGTTCCTGTTCAGGTGTGTGTGCGTTTCTGATGGGTGTCATCAGCCACGGCTCCAGTGCATAACCTGCATCCCCCACTAGGTGTCCATGTGGGATGTCCCCATTGGCAAATGTCTGGTACAGCTGCGTCAAATGCCAGATGTGGGAATCGTGGTAACTCCCAGGGCAGCCAGCACACACATTCATTATTATGCCCTGGGCATCACACACGACCTGGCAGTTGATGGAGGGGAAGCCCTTGTGGTTAATGTAGGCCCTACCCCGCTCACCGGCTGGTGCTTTGATGCGTATGCGTGCAGTCTATTGCACCCACTACCTCAGGGTATTCCGCTATTTGCTGGAAGAGATGCATATTGCTGGCCAATACCTCATGGGCATTGGGGAAATATACATGGTCACCGACATGTGCTGACATGGCATCCAGGAACTGGTGCAGTACCCTGGAGGCTGATGCCTGTGATATCCCCATCATATCGCCAGTTGGTCTCTGGAAGGTACCTGTTGCTAGTATTCTTAGGCCAACACATACCTTGGTTTCCACTGGGATGGGTTCCCCTCTGTTGGTTCTGTGTGTGAGGCGTGGCCTGCACAGCTCAACAATTTGCTGCAGGAGCTCTCTGTCCACTCTATAGCGCTTTACTATCTCCAGCTCATGTAACCCGTGGTAGGTGACCCTGGGCCTGTACACTCTTCTCCGTCTCCTCACTGTGGGTTGTCTGGCACCATCTGCATTGTCACCACCCTCAGCAAGTCGCCTATGTCTCATTATGACAGCTATGGCAGCCCCTAACATTTCTGCTCTGAGTTCAGCTTTTTCAGTTTTCACTTCTATTAGCTTACTCCTGTCTTGCAGTGTCTCTTAAGAGAAACATCCTGCACTACTGTTTGCAGAGTTTTAAGTGCTGGGCTGGGCTACTATTCTGCCTGTGTAATTGCCTGCTTCTAATTGTTTTCACCTGCTAGCTTCAGCAGTTATCCCTGCTAGCTTCCTATTAATTCTGTTGCTTCCTTTTTCCTTTCTGTTTCCTCAGGGGGGAGCAACGTGCATACCAGCAGAAACACGCTCACAGTGGCTTACACGTGTGCACACGTGCTTACACGGTCCAGAATCTACTTATTTGGGTTAAAACGCACGCACACCCGCGCAAACACTTTTACACGTCTGCCAACATCCTCCAACATGCTCAGTCTGCCCTACACGCACGCACACCAGTGCAAACGGTGTTAAACATCTCCCAACACGCTCCCACATGCTCAGTCTGCCTTACACGCGCGCACACTGCCTTACTCTCGCTTCATGGCATGCACACGTGCGCATGCACGCCCAGCAAGAAACTTTGGTGTAAGTAACAGTGTACACCTTCCATTTCTTGACTTTCCCTGACTTATCTAGTGGCACACCTCTTATCATGATCTGTGTCTGTCATCTGTCATGTTACACTGACCTCCAGTGAACTGCATTTCTTTTTACCATTCCCCCCTGTGATGTCACCTAACTCCTACTCTATTCCTCCCCCTTATGTATCTCTTACACTACTCAGACTGTGCTCATTTGCTATGTGACTGTGAGATTCAGTATCCTAACCCTCATTTACATGATATTGCCTACTAATGCTTAGTTACATGTCTTAGACTCAGCTTCCCCCCTTAGCAACCACTACATGGTGGCCATGTTGTTTTTGGTTTGCTGGTCCCTGCATTGTCATTCCATGTATTGCATGAAACCCACATTTGTGGGTTTATAACCTTCTTTTTTATGGTTTTATACAGCGCAGCCCACTTGCGCGGGGCTGCGCTGGGTTTAAACATCGGCGATCGCCGAAAAAAAAAATTATATTTTTTATATTTTTGCATCGGGTTACCTTGCCAATGGCCACATATTTGGCCATTGGCATGCTGCCTCAGACATATGCACCCTTTATTTGGAGCTGACATGGCTCCGTTGTGGAATTTGCAGAAACGTACTCAGTTGTCAACTGAGTACATTTCTGCAGCTAAAACGTCTCTTACACGGACTGGTTTCTGCTTCATGGATCGCTAATATACCTCATTTGCATACCTTTCGGCTGCAAGTGAGGTATGTAGCATGTCCACGCCCAGTCCGTGTAAGAGACGTTTTAGCTGGTCTCTTACACGGAGTTTAGGGCTGTTCCTGGATCGTGACGCTTGCATGGAGTGTTACACGTCTCTTACACTCCGTGCAAGCCTTCGTGAATCCTGCCCATTGAATAAAGATAAAAATAAGCATCTAGTGATGCAGCTAAAATTGATGGTGGGGCTATGTATTTTCCAGTGAATAAAGTGTACTGTTCAGGGATAAAATCTGAGAAAAGTTAGGTTGTTATGATTCAATGGAAGGGTTAGATAAAATAAATAAAATAAATATGTCTTCTTTGGAAGATGTACAGATTAGCATTCAGAAAATAAAGGTTTATTTCATGAAATATGAATTAATGGGAAAATAGCATATACATCCCAGAAAAATATAAAAAGGTAAATGTACAGTTGTTGCTTTCTTTCATATTGGATTCAAGATTAAACACAGTAAAAATGTTTGGTGCATATGAGTGAAGATGAATGGGGATTGGGGTTGCTAAATCCAATTGTTTATTCTGTTTCTTTAGACTTGTATAAAATATTAAAGTGAGTAAAGGAAAGGTGTGAGAAATTACTAGTGAGAATGTTTAAATATAAGTATAAACAATGTTTTGGGAGATAATAAGAATAACAAAAAAGAGGAAAAAATATGGAAATGAATAAAATACAAATTATCAAGAAAAGATATTACATGGAAAAAATGATTTCTAGACAGACAGAAGTATAATAATGTTATGAAACAATATTATTATGTATATCCATGTAAAAATTATCTGAGGAAGTGATTAAAACTATTAAGGTATGGACAAAGTGCTGTAACAAGGTAGTAAAGCATAAGGATTTCCTATGGCGACTGGCAATAAATAATCAGTAAAGGAGAATATACCATATAAAAAGAACGTTGAAAGTCTGTGGTGCAGATTCAATAAACCCTACATGGGCTGCTAAAACCATGTGCACATTGTGGCATGATGTTAACATGACAAAGCACACTTTTGTATTCGATAATTGCATCTACACTCTATGAACAATTCACAAACATGGTCAATATTGAGGCATACTAATCACAGCATAAACAGCTGGATTGTATGCTAATTAACCAATCCAAGATGGAGAAGCTATGCAGCAATGTATAAATCAACCATGAAGACTCAGTGCTGGTTATCACTATGAATTTGAAATCCTATTCGAATACAGCCACAGAAACTAGGCTACACGAAAAGAATGTCAGGGGCTGCTTTTGCTCCTATGCATGTGTATGTGCAGCAGGCCCATATCTATGCTGCTGCAGCTGCACATAGACATGACCAAAAAGGAGAAGGGTTTTTTGACCATTTAACATTTCATAATATGCATGAGATAGACAGTATAGAATGTTGCAGGGTACATAAATACACAAAACTGGAACACTGTAACCTGTGTCATCCTCAACTCAGAGCCATGGCAAACTGAGGGGGTTCAATCCCAGTGGAGACTAGGGTATGTGTAGCACTTGGAAGTTTAGCTATAGGAAATTTCCAGAAGCCAACAGCGGACATGCTGGGTGTCACAGGCATGAGCATTCACGATTCTTCATCAGTTCCTGAATGTTATGTTACAACATGCCACTGAGTACATTTATTTTCCCCGTACACCTGAGGACAGAACCAGAACTATGAGGAGTTGTATCCTGTAGCACACTACCCTGAATTCCTGGGTACCACAGAATGTACACATGTAGAAATCAAAGCACAACCTGGGAAACAGGGAAGGGTATACATAAATAGAAAGGACGACAATTCTGTTAACTGCCAGGTCTTGTGTAACACTAAGGGAATCATCCTGAATTTGTGTGATGGCAACCCAGGCAGTTACCATGACTCACATATCTGGCACAACTATCAACTGTATGAGATGTTTTCTAGGGGGATATCCCACAGAGTCATTTACTGTGGGATGTAGGTTATGGACTGGAACCATGGCTGATAATGCCCATCACAACACACACACACACACACACACACACACACACACACACACACACACACACACACACACACACACACACACACTGAAGAGTGCTATAATGAGGCACACGCTCAAACAAAAAATTTCAAAGAGCATGTTTTTGGGCTGCTGAAGTCATGAATGCAGTGCTTAGATACATTTGGGGAGGCCTGCAGTACAATCACTGTACTTGTGCTGAAATATTCACTGCCAGTGCTATTCTCCATACCTTTATCCTGAGAAAACAGTTTCAGCAGGAACTGTAAGGGGAAGGGCTACACATCCCAGCACCACTGGCAAGGTAACCACAGCCACATGCAGGTGAGGAGTCAGAGATAGAACCAGCAGGTGCTGTGGGTTTAGGCAGACAAAGACATGCACAATATGGTCTTGCACTGACAAAGAGACAATGGATAGCATACATGTTCACCACCTAAGGGGCTAAAACCTTCATCATACACACATACCTACAGTAACATTGATGCCAGGCAGCACACACAACCTTCACTAATGGCTGTATACTGCTAACATCAGACAGAGTCAGCCCTGAACTAAAACTCTTGCAACTGCTGGATTTCCAAAGTAAGGGTTGAACCTGGAATAGAAAAATAACTGCCTAAGAATACAAATGAAAGGTGTATCCTTGCATTCTCTTACTTGGTAATGTAAATATAAGGTGGGTGATTTTTACAATTACATCAAGATGTGACAGTACTGACTTATGTGAATACGTGTCCTCTATCAACTAATAGGCCTTATGTCTAAAATGTATATATTTTCACTTAATGTCTGCATTTTGGCCTTATGTGTTTGTAATAGCAAATCATTAAAGAGTGAAGTTAGAAAATAATGACACACATTTCAGTTACAGACTTGTAAAAATAACACACTCCAAGCACAAACTGTTATGTGAAGTCAGACAAAGTCAGTTAGAGCCACAATTTATTAAGTGAGTGCTTTTGCCTCATATTAGAAGTGATGAAGTTTCTAATTTGAGATGAAAGCGCTCAATTAATAAATTGTTTGTGGATCAGTTACAGACTTCATATCCGTTGAACAAACATAAAAATAGTAACACAAAGCCTGTTATTCCATCAGCTTTCTAAGTTTGTAAGACCTCAATTTTTGGTAGGGAAGTAGACATTACAAAAACCTGTAAGAAAGCAGTATAATTGGAAAACAGAATCACAAAAACAGATATAGTAAGCATTAAGTCAGCACCCTGAGCATCAGACAAAAGACTTATGATTACTTGAATTCAAAAGATAGAAAGCAAGGATATGGTGCATTTATCATCATTTGCACATGGTGTTGTGGGGGTGGTGGGTAGGAGGCCTAGGCTGACACAAAAGGTAAGTGACTGCATGTGAGTTAGTAAGAGAAGCAGGCAGACATTTAGATAAAGTATCAAATGGCCACTGAGACAGAATGGGCTTTAAGCCTAATGACTGGTCCATATAACTGTTATATGTGTGTCTGTATGGGCGCTCCAGGTGAAAGTGGTGTGTGAGTGTCAGCAAGAACACAGACAAGCTAGCTCTATGTCCTTGTATGTTGGACAGGTGTGAGCAGTGCATGACTTCCTCCCCGACCCTGACAACTGGCTCTGCCAGAAGTTGCACTGGCACATCCACACCCATGGCCAGATGCACTGCTGTTACCTGAATGTGACTGATGTCTACTGGATGACCTCTCCTCTCTAGTATGCCTGGGACCACATTCCCATGGCCTGCCATATCTGGGTGTGGACTCCTCAACCACTGATGGAGCGGTGAAAGTAGTGCCACTATGGTACAGTGATCAGGCATGGCCATGTCAGCTAACATCAGATGTTGTTGCTGACTTAGACCAACATGGATGCTTGTCACCCTCTCAGCAGATGTTTCATCACAGATACCGCCCATTGCAATGTGTCATTCATCTGATCCATCGAATCAGCAACATGGTAGAGGCAGTCATACATATCAGCCTTTGCCACATCTACAATCCAAAGGATGTCCTTGGAGGTTCTGTTGAAAAATACTTGCACCTTCATGATGACCCTAAACATATGTTGAGTGGCATGGATAGAAATGCCAGGATCAGGTGGAGGATGGACAGCAGGCCTCCTCCAAACACCCCTAAAAACTGTCCTGTATGGAACCTTGCCTACGCTTTGGTTACAGCCAGATTCAACAGGCACAGAAGCCACAATAACCACACTACCCTGATCAAGTGCTGCACCCTCCACCAGTCCAATATCTGAGGGCTCACTGGAATGAGTTTGTGCAGGCCTAGTGGCTGTGTCCAGTAGAATTACAGGAGATGGCTGAATGTCAGCCTCAGTATAAGATTCAACTTCTGTACCTACAACTGTGCCTGTCTTTGACCACCATCATAATCAGAATCTGCTGATACTCTAACATCAGGAGGTAAGAGTCCTCAGGATCACCTGTGAAAATAAACAATCAACACAGGAAAGAAATTAATAGCTACACTACTAAAGTTCAATATATGCTAACAAACTAACACTGGCACCACTATCACATATGTCACAGCAATACACACATAGTCCTGACACCCACCTTCCACATAAGGATTAATGAATATTTCTGTGAAATGTTCATCAGTACTGAAATAAAAATGTTTGCTTTATCATGCACAGATGACTCCACACTTACTAGGGAGGATGGTACTGGAATGTGTTGTTAACTGTATCAATCAATAACTAGCCCCACCCAAAAAAATTATCAAACCAACTTAACTATTACTTTCAATATTTTACTATACAAGAAATCTTTAAAAATTGATATATGTAAGCCTACCTGGAAGCTTCTCCTGGGACATACTTTTCCTGCTTGAAACAGCAGCATCAATAGCAATCACATGTTGTTGTGCACTTTCCACTGAGCTCCTTGACAGTGGAGAGGAACTCTTTATTTGGTGTCATTGGTGGCTCTGTAGCAGGACAGCCATGGGTCAGTACAGCTGCTCTCCTCCAAGCCAATAAATCATGTCAGTGACTCTATGACGTACCTGATCATATGTCCTGCTGCATCCTCCAACAGTGTTCACATCATTCACTATCTGCCTTCAATTTTGCATTTTTCTAGACATATCCCCACATCCTGTGTCAAGCAAAAAGGCATCATGTTGTTGGAATGCTTGTATGATCATGTCATTTTCTAAGTCACTGAAGATGGTTTTGCATGGATTGGGATGCTTGGGTGTCATAGTCCTAGGTGACATAAAACACATAAAAATGCATAGGTTTGAATCCCACATTATAAAAAATTATTTTATCAGTGTATAAAGCCACATAAGAAATGTGTCAGGTCATAAAATGTATGCCCCCAGTACATGTCTGCAAAGTTAAATCACCTAACAGTTACATCAGCAAACAACTCTCAAACTAATGGAAGTGTCAGATTAATCTTCTAGTTTCAAAAACTGCTTTCCTGTATGTTTGGCACTGTTTCTCTCCTCTTAACATCACACAAACAGGGTTGGCATCATTTTTCAGGTTTGCACATAAATGTGATAACAGGCTTTGGCAGGAAGTCAGTCTTAACTATTCCTGTTTTCCCTGGTTAGGCATGTCTAGTGGTAGAAGGGAAGGTGCCCAATTTAGGGCACAGAGGTGGCGTGTTGAGAAGTCCAGAATCTTCACTGGACTCCTTGTAATTCACCACTGCCAAAGGCTTTTGCAGGGAGACTATACCATCTTGGTACAAGTCTGATGCATGGAATAGTCTGTCCAAAGCTGTCTCCAGTACAACTGGTATTACATGCACTGAAATTAGTGTAGGTATTACTTTAATGACTTGAAAAGGCACAAGAAGGATGCAGTTAGCCAGTGGCTGGATGAGTTCAGAACTGCTGACATCCCACAGTTGTGTAAGTATACTGATAAAGAAAACATATAGTTGTTAGAGAGCGGCATATAGGCAAGACTGGTATGCATAATGCTCTTCTCTTGGTCTCTTTTCTTTATTCTGCAGCCAAGCAGAAGATTATGGCAAATGGCGATGCCCATGCTGAGTGTCTAGAGAGACTGAGGGAAGCAAGGGGTATATATGCATCACAACGGAACTATTATTTTAGCTAAAGTATTGCTTTTCTATACAGTTGTTGCAAAGTTAGCATGCATATCCTAACTGTAAAAGCAAGCATGCATGCCACAGTCTGTACCACAAGCCAACTGTAGGAGTGAAGTCTAATACTGTAGTTAGATTAAGTCTAATACTGTAGTTAGATATTGTGGGTTCAAATACCACAAGTAACAAATATATAGTAAAATCCTTTAAAAATATTACAGAATTTAATTTCAACACAAGTGGCATAAATGCCTTGCTGTTAACTTAATATATTTAATTGGACTGACTATATATGCAATATATGCATACTGCAAGGATTACATTGAGTAATCCTTACTTATAGTTTGCAGTTGTTAAGAAGAATACTTAAATGTAAAAGTTCAGATAAAATATTTTATTATTGTCATAATTCCTTGTATGTCACATATGTTGCTACTAATTATATCCATTTTCTTTTACCCCAACACTTATCTATCTTACTACTCCTGCACTGATGTCCAGCAAATCTGGAATCTAACCTGGCAGCACTGCCTCTGCTGCCCCTGAACTAGCTGGGCTTTCAACATCAGGTAGTTCTACCCCGGCAGCTGGTGCTGAAGTACATGCCGAGAGTAGTGGTGGAGGTGGTCATTTTATCACCTACCAGGACATGCCAGGATTGGTATGTAGGATTATGCAGACAGAGCACCATTGGTGCATACCTACACCGGATAGAGAGGCTGCTGTCACTTATGGTCTATAGGAGAAGATGTCAAGCACTCCAACAGCCACCAGAGTAAGGGGACAGTAATGACAGTCCTGTACATGAGGATTAGATTCTCACTGTCCTCATGTATGATAAGCATGGGCATCTGTTTTTTTTTTTTTTTTAATTCCAAACACCTTTATTGAATTATCACTTGTGGCACTGGTAAATTTGCATGCATATTTATTTATTATTTTATTTTATTTTACATTTGTTAATCAGGGGTGTCTGACTGAGCCAAAAAGGCTCTTTTTTTAGCAGAGGCCCAGGGAGAAAAGCTCCACACAGAAAAATAATTACAGATACATTTAGATATTTAGACATGTTCAGTATACACACAAATTACAATAGATATGTTTTTGCAGTGGTATGCAGCACATCAACAGTTACAGTGGAGAGAAGAAACAAGAAAACATTAATTTAAAAATAAAGGTAATTCATATATTTGGGGTGTACAGCTGAAATTTGGAACATAGGTGGAATACATACATAGTACATAGGTACAGTACATACACTGTACATTAGCCAGTGTTTGTGAGTAAGAGTAAAAACTGTTATCAAGTACTCTAGGCTTAGTATGTGTGACTTATCAGCTTTCACTAGCCTGGGGAGCAGTCATGGCACTGCCAACTTCGCTTGAGATGTTGCCTAATGAGATTTTTAAAGGAGGCTATGAACAATGTGTTTTGTATGCTAGTGGGGAGAGAGTTCCATTTTTTAGCCATATAATGTGTCTCCAAAGCTATTGTAGCTGATGGTGACTTCTAGTAGTAGTTTGCATGATGATCTAAGAGGTCTTTTGGCTGAGTGGTGTTGTACTAGGTTTTTGAGAGAAGGACACTTATTGGGGAGGTAATAGATAGAGTGACATAGGCAGAGCTGATTGTAGGTTAGGAGGTTGGGCAGTTCAAGCAAGTGGAGCTGGCTTAAAGCAGTACACTGATGAGCTCTATATGAGCAATTTGCAGCAAAGCAGACTATTCTGTTATAGCAGGCTTCCATTTTGCTTAGTTCAGTTTTGTTGAAATTAGTCAGAATGGGAGATGCATAGAGTAGGGTGGATAGAAGCTGGGAGTGAGCAATGGCTGATCTTGTGTTGTTGGTAAGAAATGGTTTGATACAGTAGAGTGATCCCAGTTTGGCATGTACTTTCTTAATAGAAAAGTTGAGATTACTTCCGATTTTAGGTGGGAGTCTATGGTTATTCACAGAAGCTTAGCCTGTACCACTGGAGCGATTGAAGTAGCATTTGCGGAGTAGATAGTGAATTGCCTGTTATCAGTGTTTTTGTTAGAACTGGTTATAATCATAAGTTTTCTTTGGATTAAGGATAAGTTGGGCTTTGGTAAGGTAGTTTTCAATGTCAGAGAATGCTAGTTGAGTTGTTTGCAGAAGGGTGGGAATATTTTGCGCAGCACAGATTAAGGTAATATCATCTGCATACTGAATGATAGAAGCATGCTGTTTCAAGGTATGGAGGTCATTTGTGAACATTGTGAAAAGAAGTGGTCCTAAGATAGAACCCTGTGGGACTCCTATAGTTATAGGCAGCTGAGGAGAGAGATAATTTTCCCATTTTACAGCCAGGTACCTGTCAGTCAAGTAGCTTTGGAACCAGGTAAGAGTGGAATTTGATAAGTGATATTGGTTTAGTTTCTTTAGCATGATTTAGTGTGTGACTGTGTCAAATGCTTTGGACATATCCAAAAAAAGAGTTAACACCTGCAGGCCTTCATTTATTAGATGGTTTTTGTGTCTGTGAAGCAGAGGAAGCCTGTAGTGACACTATGGGCAGGTCTGAAACCATGTTGAGTAGGTAATAGGATGTTTATGTCGTCTATGATATATTTTAGCACCTGGGAATGGGTGCATTTTTCTAGGATTTTGGCCAGGGGGGAGAGTATAGCAATGGGCCTATAGTAATTAAGTTCAGTGGAGGTCCCACCTTTATGTATGGGTGTAATATAGGATATTTTCCAAAGTTTGGGCACATAGTTTTCAACAATTGCTCTGTTTATGAGAGTGGAGATTGGGATAGCAATAGCATCTGCTGTGAGTTTCAAGAATAGCTGGGGAGTGGGTTGACTGCTATTGACAAGGCTTTTTGTTTGGAGAGCATGCTTCTGATTGAAGTGGTGGAAACTGTTTTGAGGGTAAAGCTTGTATTAGTATTATTTGTGTTGGGGAGATAGTGAGGTTGGAACTGTCCTGTGATACTAAGGAAAGAATTGAGTTCACAAAGTGGGAGTTGAATTGTGTTTCGATGGGAACTTTAGTGTCAAGGGTGGTTGGTTTGGGGGTAGCCTTTTGGGTGGGTTTTTGTAGCTGGTTTGCATTTTTCCAAAATTTTGGGGGTTGTGTTGGCATTTAGCATGTAATGTCATGTAGTAGGATTTTTTTTCCAGCCTAATGCATTTTTTTGCACTGTTCCACAGCTCCTGGCACCTAGTTAGGCTTTGTGTTTCTTTGCTTTTTGATAGTAAAGCCAGGCAGTGTCTTTGGACTTGCGGATTTGTTTGGTTTCTTTACTAAGCCAGGGGTTTGTAGAGGTTCTAACCTTGATTTTGTGCAATGGAGCGACAGTGTCTAGGTGTTGTAGAAATGTTTTGTTGAAATATGCTACAGCCTGGTCAAGTGGGAAGGTTTTAGGGGGGGTCGAGTCACAGTTACAGAGTAAAGTATTGAGGACCTCAGGAGAGAATTATTTTGTGTTTCTAGTGGATTTAATGTTAGTGGTTTTGCAGAGGCTTGTTCTACTAAGTATAAGTTATATTATGTTGTGGTCACTTAAAATATTTGGGAGACTGCCTGTGTGGGGGTACAATGTGGGGTTGTTAGCTAGGATTCAGCCAAGGATGGATTCCCTTTTAGATTTTTTATCACATTGGTGGTGCTGTGGTAGCATTGTTGCCTCACAGTAAGACGCTGTCCGGTTCAATTCTCAGCTAGAGCGTCTTCTGTGTGGAGACATGCATGAATGGGCGTACCTTCATTGAAGGTTGTGCGTCAGGCCTGGCAAGCCGGTATGTAAAAATCAACTGCCAATCATTAGCGGATCGGAGTTCCGCTGTGGTGACCCCTAACCAGGAAAAGCAGAAAGACACAAACAATCACATCTAGTTGGAAATAGGACTAGCTGCTGGAAGCCATGGAGATTTATTAGATTACTTGGTGGTTCTGATATAAGGTGAACCAATCTAGGTTGAAATCCCCCAGAATAAGGGTTTCTTGTGAGTATGTGAAAGAACACCAGAATAAGAAGTCTTCAAGGCTAGCAGGTGTATTACCAGGTGGAATATAGATCACAATCACGGTGATGATCTTTTTAGGGTGAAGTTGAAGTTTTGAGATAATTATGTCCCAATTACTGGGGAAGGAGTTTGGTATTTGACGTAACATTAAGCTGGACTAATACAGTAAGGCTGTTCCACCCCCTTTACGAAGTGTTCAGTCTTGTCTAATGATATTGCAGCTGGTAGAGAGAACTTTTGAGTTACTTATGTTTTTATTTAGCCAGGTTTCTGTTAAAGCAACTATTTCTGGGGAGTAGTGTGCTATTGTGGTCTGGAGTGCAGGCATTTTATTTTTGATACTTCTAATATTAATATTTAGCATTACCAGATGGCTGGTTTTGCTGCTACTGTTGATTTGCCTAGGGATGAAGACTGTGGGAGTATTATGTTCTGATAATTGGATTGGAGAATTTTGTGTTGGACAGGATGGATTTGGGCCTGGGTTGGGGTGGATGTCCGCACTTATGGTGAGCCTGCTGTTAAAATGGTGATACAGAGTTAAGTTTGGTGATGAGTGTGAGAAAGTATTGTGTTTTTTTGGAGAAGGAATGAGAGCATATGTGTTTAGTTTTGAATTGGTCAGTTATGTAGTTCTTAAACAATTGTGGGCAGATATTATTATAATGTGTGGTGTATGTGTATGAGAGTGCATAACATAGTGTTGTGCTACTAAGTTTAGGGATATTGCTAGAGTGATAACTTGTGGAGTTATAAAGAATTATGACAAGACAGACTAGACTTAGCTGTGTGATAGTCATGGTTATAAAGTTTAAGTTGGTTCTAGATGGAGGTGTGGATAGGAATTATAGGGCTGTAGTATATGTGGATGGGTAATTAGTGTGGGGTGATGTAATAATGCCTAGAGGGATGTGGGTTGTTAGGAGCATTGTGTGGTGAAGTGGGTGTGGTGTAATGTGATCTGACTTGTGGAGCTATAGTTGGTGGAGGTGATGTGAGGTTGAGGTGTGGGTATGGTTGGAATTACTATAAATGTAGAGAGCCTGAGCGTTAGTGAGTGTGAACGGAGCGGGGCTGAGCACACCAGGACAAAAGTAATGGGTGGCAAAAAGTAAGTGCTACTTTACAAATCTGAACACTTTGACAAATTCCTGAGGTGTAATAGCTTACCAGCAAGCATAATTCAATAGCTGAAGAGCACCTGTGTTCTGGTGGGAGACTAGTAATTTAAAGATGGCTCCATTTACAGCAGGGATCTAGTATCGACTTAGTATTGGGGAGGGGGATAGCACAAGTGGTGTAAACCAGGTGCAATGCAAAGACACCAGCCAAACCAAAGAGGCAAGCAGAGGAAATCTATCAGTGAAGGCCTCTAAGGGGGTGAGTAATAATTCAAACTCTACCTGTAAAGTGAAGGAGAGAAGAGACAGCAACGTTTATTAAGGTTGAGAGTGTGTCTTCACATTGACTTGCTTATTAGTAGCCAGTTTCTGCACATATAATTATACTATAATTAACATATCATACATTTTACTTCACATATATTGCTATAGATTATGTAACCTAAGGAACATCACATAAATTGTTTGTCCTCTCCCTAACCCCAATCATGGTGTCCCCCAAACTGTCATGTCCATCAAAACCCTTGCATCTCATCTTGTTTGTTTACATCTGCTTCCTCACCTGGCATACTAACCTGACCCAGAAATACATACATCCCTTAGCCAACAGTCCTCACTTACTGAAGTAAATAAAAATAAATTGGCACCTGTCCTGCAAAATAAATATCATCCCATACATAGCTCTCCACTTTGCACATGTGTCTTCTTGACACACTTGATTTGGTCCAATTGGCTATACAACATGATTATTGAGGTGAGACTCTAAATTCAGCTAATATTCTGTACATATTTTCATTTTATACTGTTAAAGAAGTGAATAGCGATGGTTCTTTCCTACATCCCTACTGCATATTCCTATATTGCTTTCTCTTTGTCCCCCTACCTGCTTACCCCCATTTTGCCACTTTCTTATCTACCTCATTTTAACGCCTTTAATCTGGTCAAGAAATAGAATCACACACAGCACACATAAGTAAAAAAAATAAATAAAAAAAAAAACAATGGAGCCGTTCACTTTTTGTCCTCTGTCTTTGCACCGAGTTTGGCATCGAGCACCAGTGCTGAGAGATGGTGAAAGGTTTTACAATGGTACAATTACCTCTGTGCAAAGCTGCTTAAAATGTGCCAGTAAGGTAACACTCAGTAAATGAAGAATAAAGAATCATTTCCTTGCAGTATAAATACATATTTAAAACTATTACATACACCAGGATTTGAACCCTATATAACCTGGGCTCCAAAACAAATATGTCAGTGCATTTACACCTGCTACCACAGAGTCAGCTAAGCAGCAGATGTGTTTCCTACACTTAGTACTCAGAACTCTCATACTTTTTATAAATGAGGAAGATGCTCATGTTTGCTCACCACTCAACTATGCGCAAACAGAGAAGGCAGTATAAATGTACATCTCGCATGTGCAAACACTTTGCCTTCAATCACGCAAACCTGCTGCTCAGCATTGCACTATGGAAAGTGCACAATAGCATGTATTACTTATGCTTACTGTCCATTTAGTCTTCATGCCATGGAAGCACATGTAAAAACACAAACAAAGGGAAAGCGCATTTTAAGAAAAGAATACATATTTACACTGCAGCCATCTGTTACCTCCACTAGTGCACTTCAAACTTGGCCTCTCAATAAATTTTCCATAAATATATCAACTACTCTACAGAAATAAATAACAAATCCTTTTTTATATATCATGCAAATTTTTATACTGGTAATTTGGGGGTCCAAATGGAAGTATGATAAGTCAGCAAGTAAAGGAGAGTATTATTGCTGAAATTGAATTCATCCGCAAGTATTGGTGAGTGCCTTCATGGGGTGGGACCTGTTTTTCACAAATTCTCACCAAGATGACACTGATATATAGACTGTATTTATATAGCATAGATCATGGACAGAAGTTGGTTAAAATTTAAGAAAGAGAGCTGGATGCACAAGTCCCATGATAAAAAATTGTCCAATCCTGGTAGGCACACTGGTGCTAAGACTGGAAATGATGACAGTGTAGAATCTTCAAAATACAGAAACATTCCTACAATGAGTCCAGACCAGGTCCAGGGATAGGATGGCCCCTCCATTGTAGAAGGAAGTAGTAGTCCACAACAATCACAAAAACTCAGGCCATAGAATAGGCATAAAGACAATAAAGTGGGCTACTTAGGATAAGAAAGAAATGATGTATTGTTGCTATTATGCAAAAATCCCAGAATTTTCAGGCACAAGATAAACAAAATGATAAGAGAGGATTTAGAGGAAAGAAAAATACTTCCACAGGAAAAACTGTCAGAAGCTTCAAATAAAAAATTCTGTTCATTAATAAAACAGATTTGTGAAACACAGTATATAGCAAGAAATTTTGATCTGTTTAGAAAAAGAAGCATCTGAGGAAGTGCGAACATATAAACAACAAAACCTAGAGATATTTGAAAAGTATAAAAACGAAATATGGACATGGGAAAGAAAGAGAGATTTGATATGGTACAATATTTATGCAAAGGAGAAAGTCAAATTAATCAATATAAAGAAAGCAGCCCCAAAGATATTTGAAGAGAAATACAGGCAAAGGCATCCAGATATGGAACATTTCATAATAAAGAGACAGCTATAGCTAATCATATCAGAGTATGTTGAGAGGAAGATGGTAATAGCAGTATCCCACATGTTAGTGTAAAATTCTCTTTCTAATGTCAACCAAGTGAACACACACATACTCACATTAGTTAACTGCAGTGAGAACAGAACTCCTACCTATCTAAGGTACACAAACTAGAGAAAAAAAATAATATCACAAAGAGGGAATGTAAAAAAGAAGTTCTCGTACAAAATGCAATGTCAATATAGAACAAAAACAGTTGTTAAGTAGCAGCTTGTGGAGGACAAATGAACAGCAAAACAAACCGATACAGCTAAAATGTATTGGTAGAGCAAAGCTTTCAGGTACAACAACCCTTCTTCAGTGCAAGATAATAGAAAAAAACTCATTGAGTTATTTAAATACCAATTAAGTAACAATCATTCAATAAAACACAGCCAATAAAAATAAGTCATCAATTTATACATTTGTTAAATAAAATAAAATTAATTGAATAGAATAAAAATAATTGTTCTTAAATGTGACATCCTATCTTTGAGTACAGGTTTAAGTGTAATCATTTTATTTTATTAACACCAGGCAAAACATCGGCTTGCAAGAGGGTGATCCATTGATATCCTTTCAACTCCAATTTATTATTTATATCACCTCCCTTGATTGCTTTTTGGAGCACAGTTAACACTCTAAAGGTAAAGCTATGTAATGCACCATTCTCATTAATATGTTTGGCTAGTGAATTTGTTAAGGTATTTCTTTTTCTTTTTGACATTGTATTTTGTACGAGAACTGTGGGCATTTTCGTTGTTTTATAAAACATAGCCGCCTATTTTAAATCCTACAATGAGTCAAAATTTAATGGATCTACTGGTATCCCGCACAAATCCATTGTTGTCTTTGAATAAAGCTTCAATGGAAAGAAAAGAGGTGAATTCCATGGGTGTGTCTAATGAATTTTCTCACCAGCTGAACATTCTTGAGAGGAAGGTAAAGAAATTTAAAGCCCTACAATGGCAACAATTTAGTTTTGTGGTGTATCTTGATATGGGAATAGTTCCCCGAGGTTTGAGGGTACTAAATATGCCTTCATATGGCAATACGCACCCTGTACTGTTGAAAAGATGGCAAACATTTAATTTAAAATTGAGTCTTAAATATATGGCTCTCATGAATGATTTTTTTTGAGGGCATAGAGAAAGAGTTATGTAATGAAATTATGGCTATGGAAAAACAGATTTCTTCTCTGTCATCTTTCCCAAATCATATAGATGAATATGAAAGAATGCTTCAGAGAATACACACATATGACTGCTACCAATATGACCGCTACCTAGAGAATGGCCAACGAAAAAAACTAAATTGTGATATTCATGACTTTTCAAATGGACATATCTTTTCCTGGGCCAAAATTGACAATAAATCAAAAACGGAAGAGGTAAAACTAGTGAGAGTACAAAACGAAGTTGGTTCTGCATCCAATACTATCTCACTGCATTCCTTAGATGATGCATCTGTTCCTTTAAACTCTCCAGTTACAGAAAATGAAATGACCAATGTGGATAACTCTGCAATAGTACGAGCTGCCAAGGATATGCCTACAACCACGATGATGTCATCTGCTCACTTTCGAACCCTTGCATGACAATGGCATCTGCTAGTAACTATGGCAATGTGTTTTTTTCCAAGTGGACCACTTTTCAACTGAAATTGCCAGAAGAAGTAAAAGATCTGACAGGGAATTATCCATTCTCAAGGGGCCAATGGAAACGAGGGAGATCTTTGAGTGCACAAGGGCATATGAATAGCAACAAGAAGTTCCAACAAAGACATTAACTCTTTCTCATAATGTTGAAGGTACATATATGGAGCACTGCTCAAATCTGACTATGAAAAACTACTCTGTTGTTAATATTTTAAAGACATTATTGAATGAACCCACTTTTTTGTTGTTAAGTAAGCATTTGAAATTCATAACAGCTAGTACTGATTCTATTGTGAATGCGTTAACAGACCTGAGGACATTCTGTCATAATTTGAACCTGAAACTAATGTTGGTGTAAATGCTCCAGTTTGTTTATTCCATTTAGCCATCCTGTAATAACTGCCTTCTACAATATTTGTGAATTACAACTGCGTAGATATTATAGTAATAAACAGCATTTTAAAAGGTTTCTCAATTTGACAATGTATGAGAGGAAAGCCCTCATACCATTATGTAAAAACAATGATATTATTATCAAGGAAGCTGATAAGGGGGGTACCATTGTCATTTTGGATAAGGATGAATATATGAAAGTTATGCACACAATTTTGCTTGATGTTTCTGCATTTAAAGAAATCTCGAGTTTAGATGTTAAAAAACTTATTAGTGTAATGAATATACATATATTTGACTTGCAAGCAATGAATGATATCAGTGGTTAACTATTTAAAATTTTCACTGTTCCATGTCCAGTGTTACATATATTATATGGCCTTCTCAAAATCCACAAATCTATTACCCAGCCCCCTATGAGACCAATAGTATCAGGCAGAGGCTAGTCCACTGAACCAATTTCCCTATATTTGCAACACACTTTATCTCAATATCTCAAATATGTGAGAAGTTTTATAAAGGATAGTGGTCACTTTTTACAACAACTATATGAATTTTTTCTATCAGGGACAATAAACCATTATTGTTTCTCATAAGGTCATTGTTCACAGTTATTCTTATGGAATATGGCATTGATTCTATTTGTGAGTTGCTGTGTACACATTCACCACTTCTTGGGAGGGAGGTGCAGACCATTTATGAACTTTTGGACCTTGTTCTAAGGAACAATGTCTTTGTGTTTGATAATAAGTTTTACCATCAAGTCTCTGCGGTTGCGATGGGTACTCCAGTCGCAATATGTATGCAAACCTTGTACTGAATAGATGGGAGATAGAATATGCATATAATGCCTCCAATGAGTATAGTTCTAAGGTGGCTTTATATAAATGACTTGTGGACAACGTTTTTCTCATGTGGGAAGGCGGTAGTCAAGAATTACAACAATATGTGAATCTTCTGAACAGCAGTACTGAATTTTTACATTTCACTATGACTAGCTCTTCTAATCACATACAATTTTTGGACATTGATATAAAAATGCAGATCCAAAATATATGGATTTCTTTCTTTAAGAAAGCTGTACATACAAATAAATATCTTCATTACACTAGTAGGCACTCTCCCCATATTTTTAAGGGAATAATTAAGAGTCAATATAGACGCATTTGTGACTTAATACTGAAATAGTAAAACTCACACAACAACTAGATGCTGCTATCGATGAATTTATTGAAGGAGGGTAATATAGGAAATTTTTGACTGATATGAAAAAAGAAGAGCTTGAGAATAAGGATGTTGAATATCCCCTTTATTTTAGTGACCGATGCAACAATAATCAAGTACAATCAGATATGGACCCTGAAAATATATTATGCTATCTTACTAAATTTAGTAGGTGTTGTAATGGTGTTAAGGATATAATTAATAACAATTGGTGTATTTTGAGAAGTTCTACTGAACTACAGGGTTTTATTTGTGAAAAAGCCAGATTTTCTTATCAGAACTATGAGAGTTTAAAGCAGAAACTTTGCTATAAAGATCTAAAGTGCATGAGTGTGTGCCAATCTATAACAAAGTAGGGAACTGTTCCCTGCTATAATTGCAGCTGTTGTAAATCTATTAATAGTGATACAACATTTATACATCCTAATAGTGGTGAAATGTATGACATCAAATGTTTTGCAATATGTAATACTTGTTACATTATATACCTTGCAACTTGCTGGACTTGTGCCACCTTCTATGTAGGAAAATCTACTAGACGGCTTAGGGATAGAATCGTGGAACACAGGTCTGATATAAAAAGGAATAACTTAACAAATTCACTAGCCAAACATATTAATGAGAATGGTGCATTACATAGCCTTACCTTTAGAATTTTAACTGCTCCAAAAAACAATCAGGGGAAGTGATATAAATTGGAGTTGAAAGAATACAAATGGATCACCCTCCTGCAAGCTGATGTTTTGCCTGGTGTTAATAAAATGATTACACTTAAACCTATACTCAAAGATAGGATGTCACATTTAAGATAGAACAATTAGTTTTATTCTATTCAATTAGCTTTATTTTATTTAACCAGTGTATAAATTGATGACTTATTTTTTATAGGGTTTGCCTTCATAACGGTGATCTCAATATGGTCGGCCCCGCTTCCGCGAACACAGAGGTGCGAATTTTCCTAACGATGAAAACCACATATGCTAACGGCAAAATCTTGCCCCCTTTTTGACCCATGGTAGCACTGGTTTGGAGGTGTGGTACAGCCTGAAATGTCAAAATTCAACATTAATTCGACATTTGAAATGTTTTGTGTTTCCAAGTTCGCAGAAATGAGTCAATGATGTGGCTGGTCGATCATATGTGATCGACGATATGAAGGTAAACCTTTTTATTGGCTGTGTTTTATTGAATTATTGTTGCTTAATTGATAGTTAAATAATTCAATGAGTTTGTCTTTTATCTTGCACTGAAGAAGGATTGTACCTCAAAGCTTTGCTCTCCCAATACATTTTAGCTGTATTGGTATGTTTTGCTGTTCATTTGGACTCTACAAGCTGCTACTTAACCACTGTTTTTGTTCTGTGTTGAAACTCTGATGCACTCAATGTTGAGGAGTGAAAAGCCAGTGAATTCCCATATCACAGAGTAATGGATGGCACAGGATGAAATTGAAGAGAATATGCCATTGGAAGATGCTATAGAACTTTCTATAGAATGCCCACAGGAAATGGAAAATAAGGGATGTGCCCTCAGTTTGGAAGAAAATGAACTAAGGGAAGAGTTGCTTGATTTAATAGACATAGCTAGATAGATTAAGATCAATTAAAGAAATAGAGGTCAATAAAACCTAAAAAGTCAGAAGTCTGATAAAACGAACAAACACAGTAATTCGGACTGTCCAAAGACAGTAATTCGTACTGTCCATAGAGATTCATGCGATATAACAAAAGTAAACAGGATATATTACTGTGTAGCTAAATTAATAACTGATAAAGTTCTACAACAAGAACACAGGGTAGTGAGGGAAAGGAAGGGGAAAAATCAAATACCATCATGGAAGTATCGAATAGAGTAAACTATAAATCCATTAAGACAAGAAGTGTCACGGTTAAAAGACTATAAAAGAGGGAATAGAGCAACAAAAATACTAAGAAATATATATGTGATAAAAACAATGTACAGTATTAGAAAAGACCAGGATCTATTATGCACTATTGCAAAGAACAAACTAAAAATGTCAGCACAGGCAGAAAAACTTAGAAGTTACACTGATAAATATAAAGGAAAAGTATAAAATAAACAATTTAATGATGACCCTAAAAGGTTTTATAGAGAATTGGGAAACAATGTAAATGAAATTGAAAGAGTGCCAAAAAAAAAAAAAAAAGAACTAGTTGCATTTTGGAGAAGTATCTATGAACATCCTGTGGAACATAAAGATGCTAAATGGATAGAAGACATAAAAGAAAGAATAAGAAGTTTAAATGTACAGGATATGAATTGGGATGAAAGAATAGTCAGAGAGATTGAAACAAAATTAAGAAAAGCCTCTACTTGGAAAACCCCAGGCTGAGATGCAGTATCTAAGTTTTGGATAAACGTATTAACTTCTTTGCACAAAGATTTAGCCATGAATAAGAACTATTTATATGTGCACCCCAAACAGACACCAATGTGGCTAACAACAAGAAAAACAATGCTCCTATTTAAGAGTGAACCTGCAAGCTACCCTAAAAATAATAGACCGATAGCTTGCCTTTCACTTTCAGACGATGTATTAACTATATACAGGAACTGATGCTGACAGAGTTTACAGTCATTTGATAGAAAACTCAATTATGAAAGAAAGTCATATGGAACAAAGGATCATTTACTGTTAAATAAAGTCATAGTGGAGAACTGTAAAAAGGGGAAGAATCTAAGTATGGCATGGATTGACTACAAAAAAGCATTTGATGGTATCCCACATTCAAGGATAAAAGAGTACTTAAAAGTGTATAAGATACACCTTACACTGATTGATTACATTACAGTGACCATGAAACAGTGGCAGACTACTTTGCAATTAAACCATGACAAAGTCCCAGATAAAAATTCAAAGTGGAATATTCCAGGGTGACTC
This sequence comes from Protopterus annectens, assembly GCF_019279795.1. Lineage (NCBI taxonomy): Eukaryota > Metazoa > Chordata > Ceratodontiformes > Protopteridae > Protopterus > Protopterus annectens. The sequence continues at coordinate 1,724,020,209 of NC_056731.1, read as the reverse complement.
TCTGTCACTGGGTTTAGAATTAGATTTGCGAACTGCATTCGATTGAGAGTGACAATGTCGGGTTGCAGTTTTCCAAGAGGTAGTTTTGTAAACCCAAATACATCGGCTACACTACATTGAATGGGTAGCGTAGTTCAAGTATTTCAGTTTAGAATTTGAATGCAGATCGCGGTTCAGTGAGGAACAGGGAATTAACACATTTCCTCACTATAGTGCAGTCTCGTAGTTGGTATATATAATTTGCAGAGGGGCGCAAACCCCATTGCAAAATAGTAAAAGTGATGTACTGATGACTCTAGAGTGTCACTGTCCATTATGGTGCATAGCTTGAGTGACTGGCGTCACCTCCTATGTTGGATACATCGAAGTACGGAAGTCAATGTATTCAGTTTCAAGTTTCCTGTTCATTTGCTGTTGCAATTTTCAAGACATTGGATTGATGTTGAAGCCAATCAACAAATGTAGTTTCAAGGTTTCAGTGGTAAACCTTGTCACGATTGCTATTTTGCCGTGCCATTAATCCATTAAGCTGCTTACTTAACAGCTTAGGCCATGGCTATAATTTGGCTCCTAGAAAAGAACAAAGTGTAAAGACTTCTCATCTTCTCTTTGTCGATGATTTAAAACTGTATAGCATCAGATGAGTTACTGAAAGCACAACTGTAAGTTGTCAGATATTTTTCTGATGATATAAGAATGTCATTTGGTCTTGATAAATGTGCACAAGTAACCTTTAAAGCAGGAAAACTGCAGCACCAGGAAAACATCAGTTTGGGACAAGAATGTGATATAAAAGAACTTAAGCAAGACGGAGTGTATAAATATTTGGGAATTGATGAAGGATCAACAATAAAACATGAACAAATGCAAATAAAACTTAGTAAGGAATACTTTAGCGGACTTAAATTAATCCTGAAAACAGCATTGACATCTAGGACAAAATCCAAGCTATAAACCAGTTTGCTCTTCCTATCCTACCTTACAGTTTTGGAGTGATTGACTGGCTCCAAATCATGTTGGATAAATTAGATAGGAAAACAAGAAGGGTGCTTCATGCTCACTAAATGATTTATAAGAATCAGTGTATACCAATATTATCTTCAGAAACAATACACCTCCAAAAAGCAAACCTCAAATTTCTTCAGAAACATAAGCACCACGAAATTCAAAGGAAGACACAGAAGTGGCTGACACCCATCTTTATTCTTTCCATCCTGGTACCTCGGCTGTTCGCCTTCAATGGGACATACTTTAACATTTTCAGAGTTCTTTTATATATGCATTAATTGGTTAATTAGGCATAATTAAATTAATTAAACAACTTAATGTCAAACATTTAACTCTTTCACCACTGAAACCTATTCCAAGGAAAGAAACATTTCCATTGTTTGACAATTTAAAATTCATTTTTTTCTTTTTTTCTCCACTTACAAAAATTTCTAAATATTAGTTTCACAATATATAAATATAAATGAACTAAACACTCCAAACTTAATTAGATAAATTTCCTTAATACAATTAATTCTTAACATTTAAGCATTGTATATGAATGTAACAACCTATTACTCATTTTAACTTATCAATATTACAAAACTTCATTTTAAACATGTATTACATCACAAATATAAGTTAAATTTCATTTTAAATTTCAAAATTCATTCCATTAGGGAATAAAGTATGATACTCAATGATCATCCTCTGTTCTAACTTACTTAATGCTGCTTTATAATTTCCTTTACTAAAATGGGGCCTGGCTAGAACACTAAACCTAAAACTATCATTCTCACCATTATGTATACTACAAAAATGTGCAGCTACAGAACTCTCTAGATTACCCCTCCTTATGTCACCCAGGTGTTCCAAAATACGAATCTTAATTTGTCTAGTAGTTTGCCCAATATACCATTTTGCTGGAACACAATCACAACCTAATATGTATACAACACCTGTTGACCTACAATCAAACCTTTCAAAAGCAGTGTACCTCTTTCCATTTATTTTCACCCCGTGCATATTTTTAGTTTTATTGCAGACAGAACATCTCCCACAGCTATACATCCCTATCTTACCATCTATTTTAACTTCAACTTTCCTATTCAAAATCTCTTTTAAATTAGGATACCTTTTATAGGGAAAGGTAATGTGTTTGGGAAAAAGGTGACCTATTACAGGATCTTCACTCACCACAGGCCACAAATCTCTAATAATTTTTTCCATAATGTTTGAAAAGTTCGAATACTTAGATACAAAGAACAACTTGTTTAACTCTGACACATTTTCAAACTCAGATGCATGCTTATGCCCTCTTCTCCCAAATGTTTTATTTTTACACAATCTATGTTTTATAGATTGAAGCTTGTCGTGCTCGTATCCACGTGAATATAGTCTATCCACAATTTCATCACACACCTCCTCCCATAGATTTTTGTTTGAAGTATTCCTTAAATTCCTTTTAAATTCTCCTTCCGGTATAGCCTTAATCAAATGTACTGGGTGCATGCTGCTGGCATGTAGAAAATTATTTACTGAAGTGGGTTTTCTATATGTTTTATGCTCAACTAAACCATTTACCCCCACATAAAATTCTACATCAAGAAAAGGAATTCGAAATTCAGATACGTGTGCCACAAATTTTAAACCATGGTGGTTATTGTTTAAACTCACCATAAATTCATCAAAGAGACTCATATCTCCTTTGCATACAAAAATCAAATCATCAATATAACATTTAAAAAAAACAACATTATTAACAAAAAATGTGTTCTGAAACATGAATTCCTTTTCAAACTCTCCCATATAGATCACTGCATAACTGGGAGCAAAAGCAGCACCCATGGCTGTTCCTTTTGTCTGCAAAAAATATTCTTTTTTCCACGTGAAGTAATTATGTGTTAAACTAAACTCAAGCAAACTTAATATAAATCTAGTGTATGGCCCTTCTCCCATCATTTTGTACACTGCTTCCAAGCCCCATCTGGTCTTAATGTTGGTATAAAGTGATACAACATCAACACTGGCCCAATAGTAATTCTCTTCCCATTTGAGTCCCTTTAAAGCCAAACAAACATCCTGAGTATTCTTAACATGACCAACCGAAAACAATGGAGGCTAGTACAACGAAATGTCACAAACCAGCAAAAACAAGATAGTACCAGTGGAAGAAACATGGCTCCTTTTCTTTTTAACAGCTTTATTTGCGAGAAGGTAACAAAACACCACAGCAGCACGTAAATCCAACAAACAGCTCCAAACACATATCAGCCTTCCTATTGGGCACAAATTTCATTCCCTTAGTAAATAATTGGAAGTGTATAGCTGAAATTTCTACACCACTGTAATTGTAAATGTTATAATTCCCTAATTTCCACACAACTCCCTCCTTAACCATTTTTTCTCTCTCTGAGGGGCTTCAATACTCCCACTTCCACACTCTACCATTCTCTGTAAAGCCTGCTCCTGTTCTGGTACCTTTGGTATTGAGCACCCCCCCCTTGGTAGTTTTTTTGTAGGTTCCTCTGATGATAATTTTTAATTCTTTCAGATCTCCTCAACTCTGGATTGTTGGATTTACTTGCTGCTGTGGTGTTTTGTTACCTTCTCGCAAATAAAGCTGTTAAAAAGAAAAGGAGCCGTTTTTCTTCCACTGGTACTATCTTGTTTTTGCTATTCTTAACATGAGATTGAACCTTAGGCAGAAATTTCTTTAAATGATGGTCCAAGAAAATATTAACCCTCTCAACAAAAGACCCAATCCCTGAAATAATAGGTCTACCTGGAGGATTGGTAACATTTTTATGAATCTTAGGAATTATATACATGTGAGGGTGTCGTGGTTCCCTCATAATCAAACTTTTTACATCTTTCCCAGTGAAAAATCCCAGTCTTTCTCCTCGCTCCAGTAGCTCACTAAGTGCACTAGAATAAGAATTAAGAGGGTCCCATTGAAGGCGAACAGCCGAGGTACCAGGATGGAAAGAATAAAGATGGATGTCAGCCACTTCTGTGTCTTCCTTTGAATTTCGTGGTGCTTATGTTTCTGAAGAAATATATACCAATATTATCCTAAGGAGGGATGGGCCTCTTTAAAATTGATTATATGTATAGAACTGCAGTCGTGGGACTCCACATATATTTGCTGATCTTACAAGACCCAAACATAGTGAAAGTTTTGAAATATGAGGAGAACAACTCTAAGAGGACTTCTCTGCTTAATCTAGCAGAAGCATATTGGCATCAAGCAGGAATGGAAATCAAAGCAGAAGTAGATAAAAATCAGGCAGCAACTGAATGCGATAAAAAATAAAATAAAGAATATATAGTGACGGAGCAAATGAGAAGGCAAGAAATGTGGAAATGCATAAATATAGTTGCAAGTATAGAAAACTTCTGGAAGAATCTCATATTGATCAGGAACGAACACAGGAAGGGTTAAGGAGAGGCAAATTCAAACTAAGAGATGAAAACTTAATATTGGCAGCTCAAGAAAGTGGGATATGTACACGCTGATTTACAATGTCCATTGAACATGTGGGAAAAATAGACAAATGTAGGTTTTGTAAAGCTGAAGCAGAAACAGTCACACATCTTGTTGCTGGTTGTGAATAACTAATGGCAGATGGATAGTAAATGGCATAATAATGTGGCAAGACTGTTGCACTGGTGATTGTGCAAACATTATGGTAATGAAGTTGCTGAAAACAATGGAAACATGAACCACAAAGCATCATAGAAAATGATGAAGTTTATATCACATGGGATCATCTATTACCAACAGTTCAAAAGATAGACGCTAGAAGAAAACCGGATGTAGTGGTCCATGAAAAGAAGACAAAAGTAGCATTGATCATTGAAATCACCACAACCACTGACTGCAGTATGTTGCATACAGAGAGATGCAAAGTCATAAAATATCCAGATCTGCAGGCAGAAATGAGAGCAATGTTGAAGAAGGATACCCAGACAGTTTCAATAGTAGTATGAGCAATGGGTCTTATAAAAAAGAATCTACAATCATATTTAGATATATAAAAAATAATCCACAATCATATTTAGATATGTTACCAATGCATGCGACCCCATACAAATTGCAAGAGTCATTACTGGGCACATCACAGGTGCTGTGAAGAGCATTTTTGGCTGACGAAGATTGAAACAATACTAATTTCATGAACTTTAATCATACTTTGACTTAGGAATGGGGGTCCATTCCTGTCATGGTATTAGAAACTCAAAAGGTTTGGAGAAATTAAAAAGCAATACATATTCAGACTTTCAAGTACTTGCAGTAAGGTGTACAGCTGTTTGCAAATAGTCATCAAACCTGTCTTTTTATGTTATATCTGCACACTGGAAACACAACAGAAAATGCTACACTTTGCACATACATCAATATGGTAACACACAGTTCTTTAATATCTTGACAATTGTATATGACTAGTTATCCATTTCAGACAAGCCTCCCAACATCTTCTCAAAAACATCCAGTGCTGATGCCATCAGCAATAAATTATCCTGCAGCCTTGTCAATGTCAAACTTGTGCTGTGCTGCTTGCGCCAAGTACTGAGTTCTCTAGCCTGTGTACTTAGGTAGTGGCTCTAATCTCACTGCAGTCAACGTGTCTGTGTGTGTGTGTGTGTGTGCGTGTGTGTGTGTGTGTGTGTGTGTGTGTGTGTGTGTGTGTGTGTGTGAGTGTGTGTGTGTGCGTGCGTCTAATCAAAAGATCATAATTGTGTATCCTGCAGTCATCGCTGCAATCCCATGGAGTACCAGTACACATTCATTTCATACAGGCTTCTCATCTTCTCTCAGACATTCAATGATGAAGTCACCCATATAAATTGTTCTGCAGCCTTGTAAAAGTCAGACTTGTGTCGTGTCACCTACATTAAGTACTGGGTTCTCTACCCTCTGTACTTAGTTAGATAGGGGTTCTAATCTCACTGCAATCAATTGTCTTGTGTGTGTCTATCTGTCCATCTAGTCAGAAGAGCATAATTGTGCATCCTGTGATCATCACTACAATCTCATGGAGTACCAAAAGTTTGACATTTGGACATGCCTACACATCAATTTCATTCAGGCCTCACAACATCTTCTCTTGAGCATGCAATGATGATGCCATCCACTGAAAATTGTCCTGCAGCATTGCAAAAGTCAAACTTCTGTTGTGGTGCTTGCTTTAAGTACTTAGTTCTTTACTTTGCATACCTTAGATAGGTAGGGATTCTGGTCTCACTGTAGTCAACTGGTGTGAGTATGTGTGTGTTCACTTGGTTGACATTAGAGAGAAAATTTTACACTAACTTGTGGGATACTGCTATTACCATCTTCCTCTCAACATACTCTGCTGATGTCATTAGCTATAGCTGTCTCTCAGTCATGTTCTGTTAATGTCAAAAACTAGGTTAAGAATCCTTGAGCGAGTAACTCTTGTGCCTTTAGATTTTCAGATGTGCAGCATTTCCATTACAGCAGGATCAGCTACTGGCCTGTTGACCAGGCACAAGTCACCTGTCAGTGGTCTATATGATATAGAGTACAGTTACAAGGCTTCCAGCTTATTCACGTATGCCATGGTGTGGTTTGTAGGGCCTGTATTTTCTTATTGAGAAACCTCAGTGATCTCTGCAGCTGTAGGTGAAGGGTGAGGGACATGCAAAAGTGAGCACTGTACTACATTAGTTGTCTGATGAGAGTTGAGTACAGTGGTGTTATTGGATCATCAGACCTGGATGCAATGCCCTGATGTATGAGGTGCACAACGTTGAAGGCTTTCCCTACCACTGTGGAAATGTGGTGGTTGAAATTCACACTGCTGTCTACCTGTGTTCCCAGGTCACACACCACTGGGTTGGAGCTTGGGGGAGGGGAGGTTGTTGTCAATACTGTAATTAACAAGGAATTCCACTTTGCAAAAAACAATAATAATGGCATGTTTTTGCATTTAGTTTTAGACTGTGTGGCTCTGGCACCAATGATTTGTCTGTGTCAGCCCCTCCTGTAATATATTAAAATCACTCGGGGAATCAGTGATTGCAGTGAATTTGTAATCATCAGCAAACTTGATAAGCCAAAGGCCATCTACTTTTGTCTGAACTTCTGAGAAATAGATTCCAAACATTAAAGGGCCCAGCATGTATAGCTGTGGTAAGCTACTGGTGATGGCTCTACTGCTAAAGGTTGAATCACCAGCTTTTACAGTATGTGTTCTGTCTGTGAGCCAATTGGCTAACAATCTAGTGATGTAAGGGTTAAGCCCCAGCTGGGAGACTTCTCAATAATACCTGAAATGGGGATTGTGTCACAAGCCTTTGCCAGATCAAGATAGGCAGTATGCTCTGTCTTACCTTCATCCAGGGCTTTGGTGACTTCTCAAAGAAGTCTACTAAATTTAATAAGCATGATCTATCCTTCATGAAGCAAAATTAGGTTGGGTCTAGAGTTTGAAAGTCATCTATGTCTTTGTTGATTAGGTTCATGATGATTCTTTCCATGGCCTTGCAGATGGGACTGGTTAGACTTGTAGGACTATAGTTCCCAGGTTCGGTTTATGGTCCCCTTTAGTGCCAGGGGGAATACTGCTGCTGTTTTTCACTCTGCTGGAACAAAGCCAGTTCTCAGGCTTTGGATAAAGAGGATGCTAATTGGGTCTGCTAAGTTCTATCTTAGATTGCTTAGTAAGCAACCTGTGATGCTATTTGGTACCATTGAAACCATGCTTTTAGCTTTGGAGAGCACATATATGACCTGATGGCTTGAGATAATAGGCAGAGGACTGGTGTCAGGTATGCTTTGGGGTATGGCCAGTGGTGCCAGGGGGTTGAAGTTTGTACCAAATCTGTCAGCTAGCAGGTTGGCAGTTCCCTCCAGTGCAGGCTCATGTTTAAATACCTAGCATTAAGCAGCAAAACTTTCTGTTTCAGAAAAAAGAAAAAAAAACTCCCTCCAAACATGACTATAAAAGACTATACAAAAACAACTTATTAAAGTAAAAGGTAATTGCTTTTGTAGAGTAGCCTCTGCTTCATCAGACCATAGCAGCAAACATTATCCAAACACTGTTTAAAATTATAATTCAACCAATCACAAAAAACTCCATGGTCACATGATAGTATCAACAAACATGACCATCCCACTCAATGGCCCTATTTAATAATTCAGGAGCATTAAACAAATACATCTTAAACAATACTTGTAAAAAATCTAATCTAACATAACTAACAGTGATTAAGTAGCAAAACCCTGTCACCATGTATATTCGTATGAAACTATGCAAATCTAATAACTACTTGTGGAAGCAGAAAAACATGACAATGGCTTCACATTCATACACTAACAAAGTGTAAGTATTGAGATTTCAGTACCCTAAAGACATTGAAACCTAAAAGAAAAAAACATAATGTAAAGCAAACTCTACGATTCAGATGAAAGCATCAGTACTATTCATTTTAAGATATTAAAGACATATAAAGTAGACACATGGCTGCTTATAGCTAGAATATACAAAATAACTGCAAATGCAGCTTACCTTAAAGCTGTAAAGTAACCTGTAATCCAAAGAACCAACTAGAAAGACAACATTAATTAAATGAAAGCATTACTTACACATAGAGTAAATGCATGGATCTTAAAGAACAAGTCTGCCTCCAGTTGATGTTGTTACATTGGAACTTTTGTTGCTTTGACATTGTCTATAAAAGGCACTATGGGAGAGGCAATCACCTTTGCCAGTATTCGATAGATGACAGAGGTGCAAGCCATCTCTTGCAAAGCAATGTGGCTTGTCGACCATGTCATCCCAAGCTGAGAGATACTGGATCCCCATGGATTGACACCAGAAGCTAAGCCAATTGTTGAAGTCCACCATCTCTTGTTTACATTGTGGCATCAGCCTCGGTGAAGGTAAAATGCTGCTTAGGGCTAGGGTCATACCTGATTGGGGCACATGAATTGTTGTAGTGGAGCAGATCAACCACTCACACAGTTCACATTCCACCATCACAGTGACAATTGCAGTATGGCATAGATATTTAAGTGTCTACATACCATCACTAAATGCAGTGATACATATCAATATGAATTCATAGTGATGCTTACATAAGTCTTGTCTCATGCACATGTTGTTAATCTGTGATATACACAACAATGTATTAGATGTTTTGATACTATTGAAACCTTGGGAAATTCATTGTATGTGCAGTTGTGTTGCTAGAAAAAAGGGTTACTGATGTGATCAGGAGCACCATTGTGTAGCTACTGTCATTTGTGTCAGGAAATGGTCTTCATGAGCCACAAACAACTGAGCTATAATGTTTCCTGATATGGCATCCAGCTGCTCAAACAGAGCTTGCCCATGAAACACATATGGGCATATGATGTGCAATTGATGTAAGTACATGATGTTGCTACAATTGACTGTGTGCATGGTACCAATGTGTGGAATGTGATGAATGACCATGGCTGTATGTATAGGTCTTTTCACAAATCATGTATTCCAGTACAATTCAAATGTTAAGTGGAATACACAGCTAAGCACAGTTGTCCATGTGGATGCCACCAGACATACCCAACTGGAGTGAATAGACAATCCGCTAGCTGATTGTTTGTCTCACAAGTCACCCCCCGTCACCACTGTCCATCAGCTAAGGTATACATGCAAACCTTAATCAGTTTCTGTGCTAAGATAAGCAGCACATTTGTGCATTCTGAACAGCTAATAACAGAATCAGTGGGCCATGACAACATCACAGATTGCCTATAACATTACTCAGAACATGGACCTACCAGACAAGGATGGAGCCATACTTCAACACAGGCTTAGGATGGAATATGTTCCCTGCAGAAGGTGCACATCAACATGCATCCATCTGACTTGAGGGGGAGCAGCAACTGACGCATCCATGTTTAGACATATCCTGATTCTCTTCATCTGTGAGGTAGACTAACATGTTATCATGGACCTTTTCTAAATGTGCACTGGTAACAATCCTGCTGTATGTGAAACACATGTGTGATTTGTTTGTGCTACATCCATGTCTGTTACATCTGTTATGTGTCTCAACAAGGGCATGCATGATAACAACACAATCATTCTGCCGAACTTGACAAGGCCACGGGATTTGACAAAAATCCACACTGATGTATTACTGCAACACTGTCACAGGTGGCTATAAACACCTATATCAGAAAGTGGGTAGACCATTGGATCACATACATGACATAGCAATATGTTGAAGTATGTGAAGTATGTGAAGTGACCTATATCTAGAGTCTAGTGATCAGGTCCGTACCTCAGGGTTGTGTGCTAGGCTTTTTCCTGTTCATTATTTAAGTAACAGATGGCAAGAATGACATACGCATCATTGTCCAAACAGCTGTCTGCAGGACTGCAGACTGTAGGCAATCATTGAATCCATCTATGATATTAGTATAACACAGGCAATATCAAGAAACACAAGCAATTGCTGCCACAGCCATGAAGACACATGAGATGAAACAAAATATTGGGGGGATTTGTTATGTTATAAGAACAAATGCACAACCTAATGATAATGTAGACAGTACACTCCTATGAGCAGACCAAGTGGTATGTAACTTGTGTACAGAGGTAGATGGTATGCAGAATGTCCACCAGCATGTGCCCACAGTGGTGACTATTCCCTTGTATGTAACACAACTCCTGAGTATGTGCAGAACATCCACATCAAAGGCCATTATACTTCCATAGTTCATAGCCTTCATCATACCAATAGCTGCGTACAATACACCCTTTTTTATGTACCTCCCTACACATCTTCCAAGGATGCATATTTCAAGTTTACCACATTTGCTACATTGAGCTCCCACATATCTTATTGACCATACCTAAGTATTATTTTTGTTGCATAAACATTACTGCCTAATGGTGCTGAACCCCAATCAAGGTATTAGATGTATGTGTGATACTTGTTATGGTGATGCACACAGTACATACATAGCTGATTGACAACATTTATTTCATGGGTTACATTTGTGACAGTGACAGTGTGGATTCTGCCATATATATGCCATGCACACCTGACAACTAGCATGGATTGATCATAAACTCACATACAGATTTAGCAGTGTCACTCCAAAAATCCTCCAGCAGATGTTACAGTGCCAGGGTGGTGTGCTTGATTACCCTCCTAGATTGCTGACAACTCATAATAGTTGTACAATTTTGTTTATGCAGAACCATCTATGATCACTCACAATCATGTATGTTATGTCACAGACATGCGATTACTGGTATTATTCTGATATTGTCCATGATTGTGCATGCTTCTGTCTACTGTTGTCCATGACCCTATTACTATGTCTTTCATTTGGTTGAAACCTCTGCTGACATTGCAGTCATATTCAGGCAACTCATTTTGCACAGCTTCACAATATGCATCTAATCCTTATTGTACAGAAGAGCACTTATATATGTACACTCCATTGTTCATGTCAGGATAGGTTCGTAGGATGTTAATAGGCTATTGACCTGAGAGATATTGTCAATGCCCAAGGTTTTTCTAGCAAGGACTACCCATGTTAATAATAGGACAACTGCAGGCTATTTTAAGTCTAGCCAATTATCCACGTGAGAATCAAACCCTTCACCTTGTATCTGTAAAACAAACACCTTAACCATTTTTCCAACCTCCCACTAAATACGCGAAAGCCATGCCATTGGAGAAGTAAATGTAGTACAGCATATCTACTCTGCTGAGTAAAGACACACACACATACTAAGTTGACTGCAGTGAGAAAAAAAACCCTACCTAAGTGCACAGACTATAGAACAAAGTACTCTATGCAAGTGTCATGACACAAGTCTAAACTTCAGATTTCAATTCCTCTTTTAGGTTTATAGATTACTACTAGGCTCATTGCCCTTGTAAGCCATTTCAAGCCTAGCCAATTACTCTCCTTATGCTGTACTGCATACACATAAAAAGGACAACTGACAAAGTTGACCATATACAAATACACCAAAATCAAAAATCTTATGTAAGTCAACAGACATTTGAACAGTGTAGCAGACTGGCAAAAACATTAAATATGTGCATGCTAAAACTGCATTATTTATGAGCTATATACATTTAGGCATACATTACAGATGTGCCTACTACTTCAAACAGTTATAGCACCATCCTGCATCAGAACTCTCAGACAAATAGTCTAGGTAATGCTATAGCTGCAGTTATATTTGCAATTAGTACAGAACTAGTTCCAGTATGGGATCCGCTGTGGTGCAGCGGTAGCATTGTTGCATCACAGCAAGAGGTCCTCCCATTCGATTCTCAGCTGGAGTGCGAGGAGTGCCTTCTGTGTGGAGTCTGCATGTCCTCCCTGCGGTTGGGCGGGGGTCCGAAAGACATGTGCAAATGGGCGTGCCTTCATTGAAGGTTGAAAGTCGAGCTGGCACTTCTGTGTTCGTGAAAATCTACTGCCAATTATTAGCGGACCGGAGTTCTGCTGTTGCGACCCCTAACCGGGAAAAGCTGAAAGACAACAACAGAACTAGTTCCAGCGTGTCTAGGAAATGACATAGGCTTACAGTCAAATTGCTACATAGCTGAAAGTGTTCTGCTATGAAATTCAGACTTCCTGAAAATTGACATTCTAAACGGATGAGAAAATGTCTGAAATCCAAAAGGGTGAAAAAAATTGTATTTATTTATTTTTCTGAATGGAAGCAACCCTCTCCTGCACACCACAATGTGGGATGTAAGCCCCAACATCCCACAAACTAATACATACCAACTCCATGGTCACACCAACTTGAGGAAAGAAGACATTTCCCCTAAAAACTGAATCATTTCTGGAACACACCTAGAGTCTGGCAATGCTTTCCTATGAGAAACAGTGTTCGCCATTATGCCATTCGCTTTTTAGTGTGTTACTAATATTCGAGCAATTGCATCTTGAACAGCTGGCTGTCATAATTATTAGCAAGTCAATAGAGTAAACGTGCCCCATGTGTAGTAAGGTTGTATCCTCTAAGCCTTTAGGTTCAGTGTGGACAGATTGTAGTGTACGAGGGACCTCATGTGTCAAAAGGTTAACATTCTGTTGCAGCAATATAAGATTCTCTTTTACAATCTGAAGAACATGGCAGAACCAATGCTGTTTGGTCCGGAAAAAAAAGCAGTCAGAATTGTTTTCATCCGTCAGCCTCTAGATTACTCTGAAGAACAAGGGTATATGTGGAAAAGTGTTCAAAAAAAATGCCAGATTATAGAAGAAGACAACAGCTGCCTAAGTTTGCTTGTGTATTGCTCTGGACCAGATTGTTGTTTCAGTTACCTGTGGCTCAATGAAAAAAAAATACGTATGTCTCTGATACATCACACCTGTTTGTGAGATCTAGAAAGGTTTCCCTATTCAGCACCAACTTACATGGATCTTCTGAAGATTTGAAAAACATGGGTATGCATGGGGCCATCTGAAGCAGTTTATATTGTACTGCTTGCCCCAGGCCTGCTGGACTAGCCTGCATAGATGATATGAAATAGAACCACCCTCTACTTTTTGTACCAAAACAAAATGGTGATATATGTGTTCCAGTGACAACCATTATTTTGTTGATGTTTATATGCCATTTTCTTCCTTTGGAATTCCATGCACCCTGCACTTTGAGCTCTAGAATATGAGCCCCCCCCCCCCCCATGCCAAGTTTGCTATGTCTTGAAAGAGAGCAGATAAAAACGATGCTTTATCCTTTAGAACTCATTGCCTGTACTGAATTCCAGCAGTGCTCCACAAAACGAAAAAAACTTTCCTCGCATTTGCTTAATGGGATATTATTTTAGTTTGTTGAGGCAACTCAGGGTATTCTCCAGTAGGCCTGGATTAGGTACTTGTCCAAATAAAAATAAATATAGATGATCCTGATCCTGTAATGTGTTATCAACAGAGCCAGATATTTTATGAAATTCTTAGTGCAGTAGTTAAACCAAAGTGCTAAGTGAACTGCTAATGATACCCCTCACCACAAACTTCAGGTTCCCCCAAATCTTAGGTACTGCCTGTGTTCCTTGAAAAATGGTATATGCAGATAGGGGTCACTGAAGTCTTGAAAGTTAGAGTAGGGCCTGAAGTGTCAGGATGTTTAATATGGGAATTTCAGGGAGTTTATTTAGTTTTGGAAAGTTTAGAATAGTCTTCCAGGAGGTTTATTTCTTTTCTTGGTATGAGGAAGAGACCAAAATAAAACTTTTGTCTCTTTCTCCACTTGACGAAGTTTTATTGTCTTACGATGTAATATTTCTGATAAGTGACCTTGCAAGGCAGTCTTGGTTTTTCAGCACTGAATGCAGGCCATCTTTTCTACAGGTTTGGTCAGAAACCAGAGTTTGTACACTCTAGAAATCATCTGTTGTATCCAAACTCAGTTGCGTAATGTCTGGTCATTGGTGATAGCAACAGGTCAGATATCCACTGTTCTAAGAACTTGAATAAGTGCAGGTGTAGGGTTCAAGGAATGAGTTGGATTTTTTTGAAGGGCAAGTTGGATGCTAAAATAATCACAGACACTCCCAGGTAGGAGGGGTCTATGCCCTGAATGCCACCAGGCATTCCTGTATCCCTTTGTTGCCTTTTCCTCTTTTGAGTGTTCTTCACAACCATAAGCTGTTAACCTTTGCCCTGCCTATGGTTATGAAGCTGATTGTAATGGTAATTTTGTTACTTTAGGAAAAAATGAAGGGAACACGTGCTTCACTAACTCTGTCACCTTTTCCTTATCTTAGCTGAATCCATTATACAAGGGAGTCTAAAAAGCAGCACCTTACCCAATGGGGCATTTAGGAGCTGAACTTTCACATCCTAGGACAGTGAATGGGTCATAAATCAGGAGTGTCACCTAATAACCGACCCTCTAGTGATAGCCCTGGAAGCTGCATCAACAACATCATATCCACATTTCAGTGCATGTATACCTGACTGCAAAGCAATGGGTATTGGTTTAAAAAGTGATCTTTTTACGATCTCATTCTGCACTTCCACATAACAGTCTAGCAGTTGCTTGAGATCATCTTTCTTGTATTGTAAAATGTGGGTCTAACATTTTAATCTCTAAAAGTCAGGGTTGCAGAAGTATGCACTTTCATGCCAAATGCATATACCATTCAGATTTTCCTATCAATGTGAAGAGCACAGAACGCAGGAGCCAACCTATGTTCCCCAGCAGACTCCAAGAGCACAATTTCTGTGTCTGTATTTGGGATTTTGTATAAAATAGTTATAAGAATTTTGGACCTTATAAGAACAGTCAGGTCTGTTAAGTTAAGATGGTTGGGAATATGGTTCCATGAAATTAGCTTCAAAGACATCAAGGAAGACTACCTGGACTGGAGCTCAAGCTTCCGTTTTATGCATCCAAGTCCTAAGAAAGTTGATATACCTCTGTTGGGAAACAGAAGACATAGCAGACTACCACTGGGAATGCTACCTTATAACTGGAAGGCTATTTCTAAAGGACAGATTCTTTGTTGTAGAGTGAGAGGCCAGAGTTTTCTGTCTGTGTCAAGATCCAAAAACGAAAAGATCATTGAACTTTAGTACAGTTCTTCCTCCTCCTAAGCTGTAAAATCTGAGTCTGTGAATCTCAAAGGAGAAACACCTGCCTTCCTTTTGAGGAGTTTGACTCAACACAGAAGACTGATTAGGCTGCACGATAAGGATGAACTGCATACAATTGTGAGGTAGTTCGGCCCAGTCTTAGGATGGAGTGTGATTGGTTAAAATGTCAACTGACCTGCCACAACATTGGCTTCTCAGAGGTCCAGGTCTCTGAAGATTGGATATTGGAGTATAGGCAGCAGCCTGGGATTTTTGAACCTAAGGGATAAAGTCATTGGATTGACTGATTTTGAGTGTGGACGTTCTCACCTATAGCTTGGGGAGCATCACTCTTCCTTGCTTTATTTTTATAGGATGCTGTGTGGATAAACCTACAATAGATATCCACCAGAGATGAAGTGTCCTGGCTGAGATTTAGTGGAATGTGCTTGGAACTAATGACACTGAAATCTCAAAAGATGGATCATCAGAGGTCTTGTAGGTGGTCAACATTAGAAATCTGAGTTACTCTAGTACCTCCATGGATTTGATGTCCTCAAACCTAGGAGCACCAATTGAACTCTTCATTTGAAGGATTTCCTTATACCTCAACTACAGGGCTTGAGTTTTCATTTTCTTTTCTTTTTTTTTTTTTTGAGAGGGACGTTCTTGCCACCTTACTGCTGTGAGCTGCACGTTTCCATTATTTCTTTAACAAAGGCAGAAGGTTTGTTTTTGTCACGTACAATTGAATAGCCTTCAGCTTTCTATTAAACATCTTATAATGGAATCCCTGAAAATCCCACAACCACAAAAAATAATGATCTAGACATGGGCAGTACTGGTACTGGTTGTGGTATTCTTTTTGCGGGACTTGACAACTATAGGCACATCTGTTCCTTTTCTCTTGAACATGCTTGTATAAACCATTATGTGTGATCCTCACATCTCCCCTACATTCTAAACAAAAAGAAAAAAATACTAAAGAAGTCTTTCAGAAATTACAATGCAGGTTTGCAATGTAAAGATGTAATGAAAACTCAGCAATGCAATACTTAACTGCTCACCTTTCAGTCACAGACTTTGACCAATGCACTGCAATGCACATTCATGTATTCACAAATATCACAATAAATGTAGGTACCATAGGTAAATCTTGTGTATCCAAATGTTGTGCATGCACCAATTCATGAAGATGTTCAAGGTAGCATGGCATCCACGTGGCCTACAGGGAAGGATGCTTCACGCAGAAAGTCAATCCAGTGTCAGAATCATGTACAGAACACAGAAATAACACACACATGCACACACACACACACACACACACACACACACACACACACACACACACACACACACACATAAATATAGATGAATACACACACACACACACACACACACGCGTGTGTGTGTGTGTGTGTGTGTGTGTGTGTGTGTGTGTATATATATATATATATATATATATATATATATATATATGTGTGTGTGTGTGTGTGCGTGTGTGTGTGTATGTGTGTATATATGTGTAGATATACATACACCAGTGATGAGGATGAGTACACTGAATTTTTGGCAAGGTTCAGTTTGTGCTAAGAATGAGATGAAAGTGTGAAAGAGAAGAATAGAGGTTCAGGTAAATTTTGAATTTCTGTAAAAGCTGAACAACAGAAACCTTGGCAAATAAAGGGCTTGGAAGCATGAATGTGAAAAACTTAACAATTATGCCCACTGGAATCTTCTCAGTTAAAGACATTGTGGGATTATTGCCTGAGTCTCGCCTACCCTTCTTCATTTTGATTCAAGAGCCACATTAGCTCTAGTGAAAAAAAAACACAGACTGTCACAGATTCTCTTACGACTATTACAAATTTAACATAAATGAGGCATTGCCTCTTTTCCACAAGCCTCTATGGCATCCTAATAAGTCAACATTGATCAAGCAGAAGATTTTATGCAGCTGGTTTTAATGCCTTCTTATTCATCATTTATATGGGAAAGTGATAGAAAGGCTAAGACTGAAATGGTGGGAAAGAGAAGTTACGTAGTTTTCTAAAAAAACAGACATTTTGTTTAAAAGTTGGAGATAAACTGAAGTCCCTTCCAGCAGTGTGAGATAATTTCATCCATTGGACATATTAGTGGTTCAGGATTTCATACAGATTTTCCAGGGTCATGGAGAGGGGACAGATCAGTGCTGGAGATGTGGTGATATTTTAATAGTGCCACTCACTATTTAAGTGCTGGTCAAATGTGATACAGGAATGGTAGGCATACTTGGAAAGCAAATCATAATGATTTGGAGATTCTATCTTTTAAGACTGGGAGGCCACGAAGAACGATGTTTCTGGTCAGAGAAAATAATAATCCTTCTGCTAGATGGATGGATCAAAAGTTGTATAGCTAAAGCTTGGAAGGAGGGAGTTCAAGATGAAGAAGAAGGACATCAGGAACAACAATATTAGGACATATTATAGAGTAGCAAACTCCCAAGATCATAGAGAACAGAAAATGAAAATACAGAATCTGTGATTTAATGTCTGAGAATACCACCACATTGGGGTGGGGTATACAGTATTTGAGTATTGTTTGGTTTCAAGACTTTTCCTAGTAGAGTTTAAAGGTGGTACAATGTTCTTTACAACATTGTTATTAGATATGAATTGGTTGGATTTTGTAATGTTCATGTGGCAACTTAATGCTTTATGGCTGTCTCATTCATTGTTTAGCTTAATAAATAATAAAAAAAAGATTGGGCACAGTTTTCTCAGGGATGGTGGATGAAAACAATAAGTTTGCTTAAAAAATGAAAATATGCTCCAGTCACATGACATTAACAGATGCATCTAACGCATCTGTATTTTATAACACAAAAACACCAGTTCAGTTACATTAGTCCTGGAAAATGGGCAAACTAAAATGTTGAGGGTGTACAGTAGTGAGGATGGAATGATAAATATGTTGTAACAATGTATAATGATTAAACAGTAACGGGAACGTCATAGCAAAGAATAGGAAACTACGTTTAATAATATTGTCAGAAAAAGTTAGACATTTGGCCTCTTCAAAGTGTAGGGTGGAAGGTCCAAGGTGGGAACGAAAAAGAAATTATTACATCTGGAAAGTTAAATAAATAATTTGCTTATAGGTTCATAGATTAGTACTAGGCTAATTGCCCTTGTGGGCCATTTTCAGCCTAGCTAATTACCCCATGTAAGAATCAAACCCTGCCCCTTATGTTTGTAAGGTAAACACCTTAACCATTATGCCAACCTCCCACCCATTGGAAGAGAATGGAAAGGTGAATTGAGTTAGAAAGCCAATAGGTATGGGAGATTAAATTTGAAGGAATGTAGCAGAGTAGCGATTGTAAAGGTTAATAGAAGACGGAAGGACAGTATCAGAAATAGGCAGTTTAGGGTGATTTCTAAATATCAAAAGATTAGGGTTGGCAAATAATCCTGTAGGTTACCTTTATGCAAGCATTTTTTTCTTTTGGATACTTTTGAGTGATTTTTTGACTGAATATCATTCTTCTCTCTCTTTCCCATTTGCCCACCATTGGGCAACGAGCACCTTTCAGAGTGAATATCAACAGTTTTTAGTTTTATTCATTGCATTGTGGATTAAGTAGTTTGCTGGTATGGCCATCTTTCTGAAAGATCTTGCGATGCACTTTATGACATTGAGTTTTAGACCATGACTCTCACACCAGTTATTAATCTGTGTCAGGTCTTCTTGGATGATATTTGTGGCATGCAGGGATTCATTGACTGCCCTTAATTTGCAATCATCTGCAAACTTGGAAGTCAGTGGCCCTTGACATTAGCTTTGACCTCAGAGAAATAGATGCCAAACAGAAGAGGCATCAGCTCTGAATTCTGAGATGCCCCACTAGTTACCAGCCTTTTTTTGGAGGAAGACTTCCCTTTTCTAACCTCTTGGATCCTGTCTGTAAGCTAGCTGGCTATCCAGTAGATATTATAAGGATTCAAACCAAGTTTAGTGAGTTTTCTGCAATACCCAAGTGGGATACTGGATCAAAAGCCTTGGCCAGGACAAGGTAGGCAGTATGCATCATTATAGCCTCATCCATTGCTTTGGTGATTTTCTCGAAGAAGTCCACAAGTTTGAGTAGGCAAGACCTATGCTTGCCAAGCCTGAACTGATTTGGGTTCATTGTTTTGTGATTTTTATGTTGTCGTTTAGGATATTCATGATTATTCTCTCCATAGGTTTGCATATCAGGCTAGTCAAGCTTATGGGTCAATAATTCCCCAGGTCTGAGGATGGCCAGCCCTTGTGAAGTGGGATAATGGTTGCAGTCCTCATTTTTTTGGCATAAAGCCTGTTTTCTAGCTGTGGATAAATAGTGTTCTAGTTGTACCAGCATTTCATGTGTCATGCTAATAACAATGCATCCTGGGTTATTATTGATACTGATTCTGTATTCTGGCCCGGAAGAGCACCTTCAGTAATAGTTGGGGGAGTTATAGATGTAGGTACTTCCTGAGGGACCTCTGACTGGGAGAAAGGGGGTAGAATTGGAGCTATATTTGTCAGACAGGAGGTTAGCTATATCATCAAGCTACATATAGGTCACTCCATTTACAATTAATTCACCGCATTGGGTTACTGCCTTTGATGTTATGAATATAGCTAAAGAAACTGAGTGGTTACCCTTGGCCTGGGAGTCTAATTTCACCTTAAATTTGGCTTTGATGGACTTTATTATTTGTTTAGGTGGATGAGAGATTTCTTTTTTTTACTTTGCTGGGCACTGCACCTTCTAATTTTTGCCATGCATTTTTTTTCTTTTGTTACACAACTTCACCAGGGTGGCTTGATTTTTGAGTTGATCCAGTGCTTGATCTAGGTAGGCACAGCTAGTATTATTATAAGGAGTTTCTGTTAATTATTCCACATATGTAACATAATTCTCAGGATTTGGAGTGACTTGAAATTTTAGCAGTGTCACTAAGTGGTAGGAAGCTTACTTTAGAATAATTCTTAAAAGTTCCAGGGTAAGTTGCTGTCACTGGTTTTACTTTACTTCAAAGGAGGCAGCTTTATGGTCTGTTCTGACTTGCAAGGACTTTACACTAGGGAGGGTGCAATGCTCTGCCATGTTTGTGAGGACCAGGTCAAAGATGTTTTTACCCCAATGGGCATACAGACTAATTGGTCCAAGGTGTTTGCATTTACAGAGTGTAGGAATATTTAGGCCTGCATGTTAGGGGTGGTGAATATTTCCATTTTTATAATGGTGTAGTTAAAGTGAATCACAAAGCATTGAGTTCCTCTCTTCCACTAAAAGAGCCCTACATCAGTAAACCCCAACTATAAAACTAGGATCAAGTGCCATCTTGGTAGTGGTATTGTTAGGTAAAGTTTTTTATGTAACATAATGTTCACAGTTTTTAAATAACATAATATACAGGGGTTGGGTCAGGGGTAAGGCTTGGTTAGTGTTAGGGTTTTCACCCTACTGTACCATCTAACTCATGGGTTTGTACCTTAACCTTAACCCTTACCCTTACAGTACCACTGCCCCTAACCCCAGCCTTACTCATTATATTACTAAAAATCCCTTTTCCGAACAGTACCACTGTACAAGACAAAATGCCTCAGAGCACACACACCAGATATGTACAACACTAAATCAATCTCCTTACCTAACTCTTACTCTAAACCTAACCTGCAAACTCTTGCACATACATACATACATACATACATACATACCAGTTACTATAATTCAGTCATAGAGAGAAAGAGAGGGAGAGGGACCATGTACATGTATTTTTAATTCACTTTTAGTTAATATAAAATAAATAATAGATCGCTTCACTCAAATGCAGTCCAACATTCTATCCCCCTTTTGCACTCTCCCATCAGCACTGGAATATTAGTCTGGCACATAGCATAGTGACAGATCCCAGACCTTTTGATATTTCAATAGCCACAGGTAGGCATGCTATCTGCAAAGCTGGTGCAAGAATTATTTTTAGCTGATGCTCCACAGTTAAAGACTCACTAGCTGTTCCCCATTTATTAGTATAATCATTACACGATATTTCAGGTGGGTCTAAGCTTAAGACCTTTACTGATTTAGTATACTATCCCTGGGATCAGTAAAGTCTGTGTAGACTTCACGCAATGCCTACATGGAGTGTACATGTGTGTGCAGTGATGCATATTCATGCTATACACCACATTTAAACATAAATAAGCATGGTTTTGTGGCTGACAGCAGTGTTGCCAGCCAGGAAACCATGTAATGCAACATAGATAGCAAATCTGTTTAACTCAGAGCACAGTAGGTTAGCGGGTTTGCATGGAATGCCACAATGATCACCAGGGCTTAACATATAATATTTCTCATAGATCTCAATCTCTTAGTGCAAGAAATCTGACAAAGTACAACATAATATGTGTGTGTGGGGGGTGGATGACAGAAATAGGGACATATTTTGCATATCTGCTCTTTTAAACTTAGAAATGTTCTAGAATAACAAGGTGTTTGTCTTAAGATACATTTTCTGAAGTATTTGAAGCCTGAAACTCAAATGTATGTAATTATTGGATGACATCAGTCCTTTTATCATACCAGTGATATGGCAGAAAACCACAGGTCTTACAAGGAACATGCCAAAAGATATATAAGGCAAAAATCTAGAAATTCTGCGAAAATCTAGACAGTTGAGAGGTATGAATTAGTTATGTGCGTGGTCCAAACACAGTAGAGGACAGTGTATACAGTGCAGAGTGTTGTGGAATCCCATTCCTGGCATTCTGTATCAAAGCTGTGTAAATGATCTGTAAGGATACATGGACTACCATGCAAAATAAACACTCAGGGAAGTGTGCGTATTGAACAGGGACACACAGATTAATTGTAAAAATGAAAACAAGGAAAGAGGACAGGTGAAACAACCTAATGTACAGCAAATTAGGGCATATCAATGGAAGACAGTTGTAGCAGCAAAATCAATCACATATCAATATGGTACAGCATGGACTGCACAGTGAAAATGTGTATTATGTGACTGTCACACAAGGTGACATACAATGGGAAAGATCCCTGTGTGAGATAAGCATTCTTACATGAACAATGCAGAGGACATCTATCAGGGATGTGATATACAATTGGGGTAGGCTGCATATTGTGAAGCTGTGCAAGCTGATTGTTTGATTGATTGATTGATTGATTGATTTATTGATTGATTGACTGATTGATTGATCTGACATTTGTTGATCAAGAAAGTCCGGCTGAGTTAAAGCCTCTTTTCAGCGGAGATCTGGGGAGAAAAGCTCCACCAAAAAAATACAAGTTTAGTAAATTGAAAAGTATAAAATTCAGACATTACAGATCTAAAACATTATGGCACGTCTATTTATAGAGTTAACATTTGAGCAATTTTACACAATGCAAAATACAGACTAACTATGTAACATAAGTTTAGTATAGGAAATGTATGAAAGAGTAACGTGCATTGTTGCAAAAGAATGCAGGGAAGCAAGCCTATAAGTAAAAGATAGTTTGCAAAGAGATAGGCTTCAGTTAATGTTGGAGGTTAAGAGAACTGAGTAAGTTTGAAAGATGGAATGACTAGATAAAATGATAGTGAATGGTCAGTAAGAAAGGGAAGAATTACATGAGAGAAAAGGTTAGGTACAGAGGACAGATGAGCAAAATAAGGTGTAAGTTGATCTAAATGGGAAAAGATGAGGAAGTAACTGAGAGAGTATACAGAAAGTGAATTAAGAAAGAGGGAAGACTAGGGTAGAGTGGAGGGAATAGAGATTCAGAGATTTTCCTGAATATGAGTGTAAACTCAGCAGTTGTCTCCAGCAAGTGGGACTCAGGTAAAGGCTCATGGACAACATTAAAAGAAGCAAGAATAATCATGGACAATATCAGAATAATACCACCAGTAACCCCATGTCTCTGATACAATATATGTGATTTGGAATGCTCAGAGATGATTCTGCACAAATATACTTGTACAACTATTATGAGATGTCCGCACTTTATGAGGGTAATCATGCACACTGTCTGGGCACTGTAACATCTGCTGCAAGTGTTAGAAGGGTAACTGCTACACCCTATGTGACATTATGATCAATACAGACTAGCTGTCTGGTGTGCATGGCAGTTATATATGGCACAATCTACACTGTCATGAATGTTACCCATGCCAGTAATGTTATCAAACAGTTATGCATGCACTGTGTGTATCACCAGAACAGGTAACACACATGACTTTGGTGTAACATGCTCAGCAGCTGTGTTACATAGAAGGAAGTTGTCAGCACTGTGACCACATGCTGGTGGACGTTCCACTTACCATCTACCCCAGGACACAGGTCAAGTGCCAATTAGTCTGATTATAGGATGTGATGCTTATATTATACTTGGGTTTTGTGTTTGTTTTCCTGAAGTAACAAATCCCCCCATCATTTTGTTTCATTGCAGGTGTTGTCATGTCTGTGGCAACAACCTTTGGTATGTGCTGATACTGTCTGTATTATACTACTATCATAGCTGGAGTCAATGATTGTCCACAATCTGTAGTCCTTCAGACAGCTATGTATCTCATCTGTGATGTCTGTCACTTAAATAATGGACAGGAAAGGGTCTAGCAGACAGCCCTTATGTATGGACTTGATCACTGGACCTGAGATATAGGTCACATTACACATTTCAACATATTTAGATCCCATGTATGTGATACAGAGGTCTACCCACTTGGTGATATAGGTTTACATGCTCACATCTGGCAGTGTTGAGTAAATACCTCAGTGTGGATTTGTGCCAAATGCCTTGTGATTGTCAAGTTCAAAAGGATGATCGTCTTGTCATCATGCATGCCTTCGATGACCTCTTTGAGGACATCTAACAAGTGCAACAGACATGATACAGCATTAACAACTCACACAGGTCTGTTGCACAGAGCCGGGATATTACTAGTATCCATTTAGAAAAGGTCCATGATGACATGTTGGTCTACCTCACAGAAATGGAGAGTCAGGATGTGTCTATACATTCATGCATCTGGTGCTGCACCCCTCCCCAACTCAGATGGATGAATATTGATGTATACCCTTCTACAGGAACACAGTATGTGTTCAGGATGTGTTGGAGTGTGTATTCAACCATTTCAGGAATGTGTATGTAACATCATGTGATAGGCAATCTGTGATGTTGCCATAGCCCATTGATTCTATGCGATAGGCCGGGATGAAGGTAAGATGGTGCATATTGGCTATCCAATTCTGGCCAAGGGTTTAAACACAATCCCACACACAGGTATCGTTGAGAAACTCTGTCAGTTGGGGATTAAACCTTACATAAGTAGATGGGTAACCAGTTGGCTCACTGACAGAACACATACTGTGAAAGTTGGTGAATCAACCTATACCAGTACAGCTGTAACCATTGGCATATCCCAGGGATCTGTGCTTGGCTTTTAGTTTTTGCAATTTATTTCTCAACAGTTCAGGCTAAAGTATACTGCCTTTGGCTTAGCAAATTTTCTGATTCTAGCATACAGGGTGCAATCATTGAGTTGACCTGTGATGATAACATACTACAGTAGGGACTAACACAACACAGTCAAATGATTGGTGATGAAGCAACACGGTCTACAAATAAATGCAAATATGTGTCTTTATTTTGTCCTTCTGCAAAGTGGAATTCCCTGTTAATTACAACATTAACAATAGTCCCGCTATGCTGAAACCCAGAGATACAATCACTGGGAACACACATACATAACAATTTGAACTTTGACCACTAAAAGTCCACACTGGTATTGAAAGCCTATTTTTTGTACAACATAAGTCACACCATTGTATTCAGATCTAAGGATTATATTACAGCATCATACCTAAACCTCACCAAAACTCTAAAGGAAAGTGTAATGCCCTGTTTTGAATGTACCTCACCAAACACATGCAGCAGCTAGAGAGAGAGAGAGACACAGGAGCTTCTCACCAAGGAAACATAGGGCCTACATAACATGCCGTGATTTATGTGGATAGACCAAAAGCCATGTCACTGTAATGTGTATCGTATAGGATGAGGTGACTTTTCCCTGGCTTCCAAGCAAGTCTTTGACCCTGACCACTAAGTTGAAAGAACACTAGTAAGAATAAAATTATCCGTGACTTGATAAAACCACAGCTTTATTGTAAATGTAGAATCACTGACTTAGCGTTTTCATCCATTACATTGGGCTTCTTCAGAGTCAGTTGCACTCAAATAAATCAGGACATTTATAGTCATAAACAGGCATTCAGCCAATATAAAAAGCATCCATTAAAATTAATTATCCAATTAACCACTTAACCCAGCCCCTGCAAAGAAAAAAGACAGCACAAGAAATACTGTGACAAAACCACATCTTAAAACAGAAAAAAATGGTTGTAAACTGGAGGGTGACAAATATTTTACAATTTATAATTTTTCAGATTTAAAGATTACTGAATATTATGTCAGCTTGTTGAAAAAAGTTTTTTCTTTTGTTCCTACCCACAGATATGAGGTTGGGAGACTATTAATGAGTCTTAAGCTGTATTCTAGGATTCTCAATTCATGGATATTTTTTTGGAAACAATCCAACGCCTGGCAATGATTATAACTAATTGAGTTTTAAGAGAGCTGATGTGTTCATTCCACCACGCAATCTAACAGTTATGGTATTTGAATGGTTGTGTGAAGCCTAAATTAGGAGATGTCAACAATATGAAAAAATGTCTAACGACAATTTATCCAGTGCTGAAAAATTTTGTTTGAGACAGCTCACACACACCAACCAGTACAGAGTTTTGAAACCAGACAAGGGGGGGAGGGTAGTCATCGTGACTAACACAGACTATGCCTGTAAAATGCAAGTACTATTGAATGTTGCAGAAACTTATGAGAGGGTTTCTAGATTTGATGTACACAGGGCCTATACCAAAATTTATTGGCAATTGTATGAATTTATGTGAGATGGGATAATTTCTAATGAGGAGTTTAAATATCTTACAGTGGAGAACCCCATTATTCCCTCTAAATTTGGTTTCCCAAAATTCATAGAAATGTAAATTTTCCACTATTTAGGCCCATTGTAGCTGCTAAGGGCTCTAAAATGGAACCACTAGTGTCATATATAGACATCACTTGTAAGAATGTGTTGAACAATGTTCCGCACATTTTAAGGGACTCTTGGCATTGCCTTGATAATATCAGGAATTTAAATTGTGGTGACGACTTTTGGTTAGTAAACTTATTTTCAGTGATCCCCCACCATACTGGAATTGATAGCTTTAACAACAGTCTGGCTAAGTACAGTGATTTACACCATGTAGAAAGAGGCCTGCTTGTGGATTTGTTAAAATCGGTATTATCCAATAATTTCATCTTGTTTGATGGGGAATACTACAAGCAGATGAATGGGGTTGCAATGGGTGCCAGATGTGCACCCATCTATGCAAACCTGGTGTTGGCAGAATGGGAACAGCAACACGTGTTTAATTCTGTCTATATGTCAAGGATCATGACATACTTAAGGTACCTGGATGACATATTGCTTTTGTGGAAGGACTCAAAACAAGAGTTGGAAGATTTTATTGGTTATTTGAGTAACATGACCATGTTTTTAAAATTTACAAGTCACATGGACAGAGATAGGGTTGAAATTTTAGATATTCTTTTGTACAAAGAGAATGACCATATACATTTGAACATTTACTCTAAAAAACATACAGCAACTCTTTTTTACATTATGAGAGTTGTCACCCTCAGTTTCCAAAGAAAAATGTGGTAAAGGGTCAAATGATTCAATTGTCAAGACTTATTAGTCTGGATGACTGTTTTAAATTTGAACTGCTGAAGTTTATAGACATGTTCATAAATAGAGGGTATTCAATTGATTTACTGACTAAGTTAAGTAAGGATGTTGAAATGAGAAGAAGCAGTAATTTTAGACCTATTCTCTTGGATTCAAGTAGAAGTGTTGGTTCATCTGATACCACTGAGATTAATACACTTACTAATAACAACTCTATGGCAATGGTGCTGGATTATAATGATTCAGGTATGAAAATTAAGAACATTATCCAGACAGTATGGGACAGTGTATTTCCTTCAGACTTAAAAGAAGTATTGGGTCCAAGCCCGAGATTCAGTAACAGTAGGGGTTCCAACGTGAAAGAGCTATTGGAAAGAGGTGTAGGGACAACTGATAGCAACATCTTATGGATGGGTAAGTGTGGCACATGCCATATTTGCAAGTTTATTAATGACAGACCTTATGTACACATAGACAGTTACTTTACAAAAGAACACTAAACTGCCCAGGGTACTGTAATTGCAATACTGACATGGTAGCATATGTAGGCACCTGTCTATCATGTCCAACATTTTACGTAGTAATGACCACATGTAAATTAAGGCTACGCATTTTGGAACATAACAGTGACATAAAAAACAAGAAGCCTAAAAGTGCTTTATTTAACCACAGCAAGATGTGTGGCAACTACAAAAAGTTTATATTTTTTGTTATTGACAGGCTGCCTAAAAAAGACATGGGAGGTGATGTTAAAACCTTACTAGAGATGAGAGAATGTCTATGGCAGTTGCTCCTGGATGCAACAAAAACACCAGGCATTAATGAAAACATTTCTATTGCAAGTGTTTTGAAACATAAATCCCAGTTTATTTAACAGATGATTATACACTTAATTTTTCTTGGGCAAAATATTCACCAAAGGGGTTTACATGAAACAGTTTCACAACCATTTTTTCTGTTTTAAGATGTGGTTTTATCACAGTATTTATTGTGCTGTCTTTTTTCTTTGCAGCAGGGGCTGGGTTATGTGGTTAATTGGATAATTGATTTTAATGGATGTTTTTTATATTGGCTGAGTGCCTGTTTAGGACTATAAAAGTCCTGATTTTTTTGAGTGTAACTGACTCTGAAGAAGCCCAATGTTATGGATGAAAGTGCTAAGTCAGTGATTCTACATTTACAATAAAGCTGTGGTTTTATCAAGTCATGGATCTTTTTATTTTTACAAGTCTCTGACTCTGCCCTGGTAGGAATAGTGCACATCCATAGAACAGATATAGCTGATAACATTAATAGAGTCTGGTGAGGAATGTAAGGTAATAGCAGTGTCCCATTCTGGTGTAAAAGGCTCTGTACAATATCAAGCTGGTGCACACACACACACACACACACACACACACACACACACACACACACACACACACTCCAGTTGACTGCAGTGAGAATAGAACCCTTACCTGTCTAAGTACACAAACTACAGAAGTCTGTATTTAAAGCATGCACCACAGCTTAAGTCTGACTTGTGGTGTCTCACTTTATAGCTGATGACATCATCATCATCTAGTATGAGAATATGACAATAACAGTGTCCCACATGATGGTGTAAAAGGCTGTCTATAATGTAAAACAAGTGCACACACACACACACACACACACACACACACACACACACACACACACACACACACACACACAAAGTTGACAGCAGTGAGAATAGAATCCCTACCTATTTAAATGCACAAATTACAGAACTCTGTATTTAAGACAAGTGCTACAGCTCAATCCTGACTTGCAGTTTCTCAGACAGCACTTTATAGCTGATGACATCAGCAGTGTCTGGTGAGGTGAATATGGCAATAAGTGTCCCACATGCTGAGACAAAAGGCTCTCTGTAATGTCAAGCAAGTGCACACATGCACACACCCCAGTTGACTGCAGTGAGAATAGAACCACTCCCTAAGTACACAGACTACAGAACTCTGCATTTAAGGCAAGCAACAGAGCTGAAGTCTGACTTGCAGTGTCTCAGACAGCACTTTATAGCTGATGACATTGCAGTGTTTGGTGAGGAGAATATGGCAGTGACAGTGTCCCACATGCTGCTGTAAAATGCAAGGCTGCAAGCCAGCTTATAGTGGATGACAACAGCAGCTCATGTTATCGAGAAGATATTGAGAGGCCTGCATACAATGGATGTGCAGGCATGTGCAAGTGTCAAAATATTGTCAATCTATGGGATTAGAGAAGTAACTGTTGTATCTACACTTCTGCTCTTCTGGTCACACACACACACACACACACACACACACACACACACACACACACACACACACACACACACAGTTGACTGCAGTGAGAACAGAATCCCTACCTACTTAAGTACACTGTCTACAAAACTCAGTAATTTATGCAAGTTCCGTTTCCTATGTCTGACTTTTACAAGGCTGCAGGAGAACTTATAGTTCATGACATCAGCAATAGATGTAGAAAAGAAGATGACGGAAGACCTGCATAGATTCATAGCTTCATAGGTTCCTAGGAAGTTACTAGGCTAATGGACATAGGGCCTTTACAAGCCTAGCATTATAAAACCCCAGGAACCTTTATTGAGCATAGCTAGAAGTTCATTGTTAGTAGGGAATTTATGTGCTCAGCACCAATTTGCCCTGTATGAGGGACATATGTGCCACCCCTGGGATGAATATATAATCACCCATACAACTGTCAAATTTGAGCTTGAATAGGGTCATTGAAGAGCACTGCTTCACATGCAGTGAGAGCCTAATACAGAGTTGAGGCAATCACTTGGAGATATATCTGTCTCTCTAGCATGTTCTGTTTATGTCACAGGCTAGGTTGAGATCCCTGGAGCAAGTTATTCTTGTCCCATTTGATTTGGGGATGTCCAGCATTAACATTAGGGCAGGGTCCTAGACAGCTCTGTAGGGCAGGCCCAGGTTGACTCTCAGCAGCCTGTATGATACTGAGTACAGTGAAAGGGCGTTCAGTCTTTCTGTGTATGTCATGTTTCAGAGGCCCTGGATTCTCTTGGTCAGAAACATCTGTGGTCTCTCCAGTTGCTGCAGGTGTCTGGTGAAGTACATACAGAAAGAAGCATTATACTCAATTAGTAGTCTGATAAGGGTTGAGTACAGTGGAGTTATGATGTCGCTGGTCTTGGATGCAATGTTCTTTAGTTATGAGGTGGGCAATGTAGAATGTGTGTTACAACTATGGAAACATAGTGATTCAAGTTTAGATTGCTATCAAACTGTGCTCTCAAGTCTCGCACCGCTGAGTTTGTGCTTTGAGGGGTGGTATGTATAACATAATTTGCAGGGCTATTTTTTTGCTAAAGAGACAACGAGGCATTTTCTTGCATTAAGTTTCAGTATGTGAATTTGGCACCAGTCATCTGTCCATTTCAGGCCTTACTGTAGTATGTTAACATCACTGGGGACTCCATATGATTGCACCCAGTTAACAGTCATCTGTAAACCTGGTGAGCCACAGGCCATCTACCTTTGCCAGGACGTCAGATAAATAGTTTACAAACAGTAGAGTGCCCATCAAAGATCCTTGGGGTCTACTGGTGGAGGTAGACTCCCTAACATTGACAGTGTGGATTCTGTCTGTGAGCCAGTTGGCTACCCTTCTGGTAATGTATTGTTTAATCCCCAGATGGGAGAGTTTTTCTATGATACCTGAATGGGGGATTTTGTCAAAAGGCTTGGCAAAATCAAGATAGGTGGTTTATCCTCATTTCCTTCAGGGCTTTGGGGACATTATCAAAGAAGTACACAAGGTTTAATAAGCAAAATCTAACCTTGACAAAACTAATATTGGTCAGGTTAAGAGTGTTGAAGGTCACCTAGGTCTATGATGACTCTTTCCATAGCCTTGCAGTGAAGCTGGTTAGGCATATGGATCAATAGTTCTCAGGGTCAGTTGATGGATGTGTAGCCATGTTCAACTGTGAAGATAGTTCTAGTTCTGCATGCTACCAGATAGATGTGCATTGCATATCTCACAACATTTGATATTTATTATATAGTGTAGTTGATATATTTGTGAAAAAGTACTGGAGACACAAAAGTTGCAGTGCATGGGGGGAGACAACACATGGCTGCATTATAAATATGTGATATATTGTTCAGTTTAAGTTTCTACATGTAGGTTCATGGCATAAAGAGTAAAAGCTCAGCGGTGAGCAGTGAGTTTGCACAATGGTTGACAAAGTGTTTGCGCATACGAGATACACATTTCCATTATTTTCCCCTGTTTGTGCATGGTTATCAGTGCACAAATGTGCTAAAAGGCAGACAGTTATTACAGAGTGTATAAAACACACCTGTTGCTTAGCTGACTCTGTGGCAGCATGTGCATTGACACATTACTTTTTGAGCCCAGATGATACAGGGTTCAAATCCAGTTATATCTAATACTTTAAATAAACAGTGATAATGCAATGACAGCATTCTTTATAGTACTTTCAGCATGTGTTACTGTGTGTTACAGGGTTAAGTGGCTTTGTGCAGAGGTGCACAGTGTCAAACCCTGTGCAAACATACAGGCTAAAAAGTGAAGGGATCCATTGCTTTTTCAGCTACTTATGTATGTTGTGTGTAATTCTATGTTTTGCCAGATTATAGATGTTAAAATGGGGTAGATAGGAAAGTGGTGAAATGAAGAGCAATCAGGGAGAAGAACAAAGGGAAAGCAAAATAGGAATGTGCAGGAGGGAGGTAGGAAAGAACCATAGCTATCCATTTCTTCAACAGTAAAAAGTGAAAATATATGCAGAATATTAGCTGAATTTGGACTGTCACCTCCAGAGAGAGGGGTGACAACAATGTGATTATGTTGTATAGCCAACTGGACCAAATCATTGTGTCAGGAAGACACATGTGAAATGGAGAGCTATGTATGGGATGATGTTTTTGTTGTGAGACAAGTGTCCAATTTTTTTTTTTAATTCAGTAAGAAAGGAATGCTAGGTAAGGGATGTAGGTATGCCTGGGTCAGGTAAGTTGGGTAGGTGAGGAAGCAAATGCAAGCAAACAAGAGAGGAGACAGAGAAAGTGAGGAACAAAAAAGCTTGGGGGACACCATGATTGGGGTGAGGGAGGGGAAAGCACAGGCTCATGCCCATCAAACTTGAAGATAATGAGAATGGAGTCTTCACTGACTGGGTTTTCATTGCTGCCCCTTTCTCCACTGGCAGTTGGAGTGCTTCATATATTCTCCTCCTATGGACCATGAGGGAGAGAAGCCTCTCCTTCTGGCATAGCCGTACAGCAATGGTGTGGTGCATGACCCTACACACCAACCCTGGCATCTCCTGCCAATGATGAAATCCCAACCTCCTCCACTGCTCCTGAAGGCTACAACTGCACCAGCTGCTGGGGCAGTATTACCTGAGGCCAAAGGGGTTGCAGGGGCAGTACTGGACGTGCTGCCATGTTGGATCCCAGACATGCTTGGCATTGGTGCTGGATCCAGAGTGGGGGCAGGCTGATCCACTGGGGCTGGTCTACCTCACTGTGCTGTGGAACTTTTAGTGATATGGTACAGATGATTGACATGGAAACATTTTGGCAGCACAAAATAGAAAATAAAAAAGAGAGATAAGTGTTGGGGTAAGAGGAAAAAGAGCGATAAAATTGGTTCCTTCATATGAGACATACAATGCATCAACACAATTATACAACTATTTTATCTGAAGTATGGTATTTAAGCAAACATTGGAACAAATACACACTATAACTACAGATTGCTGACAGTAATCCTTGAAATGTGCATATATTGTGCATATGAGTGTTCCAGTTATACAGATTACAATTAACAGCAGGGTGCTTGTGCCACTTGTATAGCATTTAATTTTTTTGTAAATATTAGTAAAGAAATGTTACTGTATAGTTGTGATTCATGGTATTTAAACCCATGACTTCTGACTACAGTCTAATATTTGCTTCCTAATGTTGGTTTCTGCTACAGAGTAATGCACGCATACTTGCTTTTACAGTTAGCATATGTATGCTCAAATTGCTACAACTGTATTAAAAAAGAATCTATCTTTAACTTTTAGAGCTACAATAACACTTCTCTTGTGCTGCATACATACCATTTGCTTCCCTCAGTCTCTCCACTCAAGCAATATAAGGCTGTCTACTGAACTCACATTTGGTATTAGCTGGGGTAAGAACAGAAAAGAATAGAAGAGCATTATGCATATCAGTCTTGCCTATATTTATCTTTCTAACTATTACAAGTACTCTGTTATGATCATGATTACACAGCTGTGGTATGTCACAGTCTCAAGTTCATTCAACCAATGGTTGAGGGAATCCCTTTTACACCTATGTAGGTCATTAAACTAATGCCTACACTTGCCTGTACTCTCCAGTATGTGGGATCCCAGTAGCACTGGATACAGCCTGAGCCAAACTACTCAATGGACACCCCACCTCTGCCCCCTGAACTGGGCATCTTCCTCTCTAATGCCAGACATATCTAATATTCAAACTAGAGCATTGGTAATGGAGGTTTTCCCAACAATTCCAGTTATTGCATTTACTGGCAGTGTGCAAACCTGGGGAATGATGCCAGCTGCATTTGAGTGATATTAAGAGGAGTACAGCAGTGCCATGCAAGGAGGAAATAAATACTTGAAATTGGAAGGTTAATCTTACACTTGCCTTTAGTTTGAGGGGTGGCTGGTGATGTAGCTTGGAAATATATATTGAAAAGGGAAGGTAACTGTTAGGTGAGTTTAGTTTGCAGCCGTGCACTGGGGGCATAAAAGTCATACCTCACACATTTGTTTTTGACTTCATACACTCCTAAAATTGATTTTTAAGTGTGAAATTCAAACCTAGGCATAAGGGGATAAACATTTTCTTCCACAGTATTTATCTTCCCTCTTTGCCATAGAAGTGCTAAGACATAGGACTCATTCATAAATACAGGTGACTGTTTGACGTGTTACACATGCAAGTGTATGACATGGCAAGGTTCTTGTATAT
This sequence comes from Protopterus annectens, assembly GCF_019279795.1. NCBI lineage: Eukaryota > Metazoa > Chordata > Ceratodontiformes > Protopteridae > Protopterus > Protopterus annectens. The sequence goes on along the minus strand of NC_056731.1, from coordinate 1,723,985,779 downwards.
AGATCCATTTGTGTATGTGTATTACATAATTGTGAAGATCATGCATGTCTAGGTAGCAGAATTATATTTACATACCTATAGTAGACAGTATACCCTCTGTCATAGAGCTGAAAACACAATAAAGTTTTCTTATCACTCATACATATAAGTCATATCAGCTCCACTATCAAAAGTGTTATAAGTAAGAGTGACTATAATGGGAAGTGGGATAACAGTAAAAATGAATAGAATATCCTGTATTAGAAGGCAGGACCATGTGTATGGCAGTCCTACATTTACACATGTTGCCAAAAGAATGCTGAAATAATAATTTTTTTTCAGTTCATTGCTATAATCTCACTGTCACAAAAGGAAAAATAGCTTGCATATCCTGTACTACAACCCAGGACCATCTGTACTTCAGCCCTACACATAACACCTTCTGCCATAGGAATAGTTACATGACATTTCCTAATTTTCTACTCATTCTTAAGTTCTCTGTGTTACCCGATGACCAACGCCACTTAGCATGTTTGCACGGTGCCCTACAGAATTAGTTGAATGTATCCGTTTTCAGTTATTGGCTGTCTGAGTCCTGTCTGCAGGTGCAGGGAACCTTGCTAACTGCTGCACAATGCCACTAAGTGAAGTTGCATGATGGGGAGAAAATTTGCAAAAATATATTGTTTTTGACCTTTGCACTTTTACAGATGCCCAGTTAGCAGGTGCTCTGCGGTTGCTCTGTCTGTTTGCTGGGTAGGCCACTAGTCCATGTTTGAGCACTGCTAAGCTTCATGCAAATGAGATAATCACAACCAAACCTGACATTCATTTTCTCCATTTACCTTGTTTGACCAACAAAAAAAAAAAATATATATATATATATATATATATATATATATATACATATATATATATATATATATATATATATATATATATACATATATATATATATATATATATATATATATATATATATATATATATATATATACATATACATAAGGAAACTGAGGAAAAGCAACCTATGACACTGCAAAATGTTTGTACATACTGCAGGTCTGGATTTGAATTCTCAGTCCAATGAACCATCAGAACATAGTAAGGGTGCCTTATCCCACTTGTCACACAAACACCTTTGCAGTAGGGAACTGAAATCATTCTGCATACAACCAAATGGAACATCAGCGCATTCAGGAAGAACCTAGATGTTGATGCCTGTGACAACTCCAGCATGTCCTGGTCTCTGAAAGGTACCCATAGCTAAGATACTAAGGGCTACACATACCTTAGTCTCCACTGGGATGGGTTCCCCTCAGTTGGCTCTGGCTTTTAGTTGAGGACAGCAGAGGTCACAGAGTTCCTGTAGTAAGTCCCTGTCCACCCTGCAATTGGGGCCTGAAAACTCTTCTCCTTCTCTGCCTTGGTCTATTGACAGCAGCAGCATCATTGGCTTCAGCCTGTAGCACATACAAATGAATTAAAGCAGCAGCAGCCCCTAACATTCTGTCTGTGTAAACTCCAAAAGTTTTGGAATTCACAGGAAAATCCAGCACAGAGTCTACATGGATGCTTTATAGCTTTTTCAATAGCTTCACCATGTTGGATTGGTTGATTAGCATGAAATTCAGCTGCTTACGCTGTATGCTGTAATTAGCATGCCATGGTGTTTACTTTGTTTGAGCAGGGGTGTGCCCCTCTACACAACACTTACTGAATCTAAATTTCACTGTTACCATGTAGTGCTTATTGAATTCCCCTGAATCATTAACATTCATACATATGCATCATTTCTGAAACTAAATTGTGACCTGCCTTCTGAAATAACCAGCATTCCTCATTTTAAGCAAAATATGTACTTTAGGTAGCTGTTTTGTTCATATCCAATCTGCCATCAATGTTTTTGACTCTGTATGAATCTAGTGGTATGTAATGAAATGCATGCTTATTTATAGGATGTAATTAATAACACAATAGGGCCAATAGTTTTTAGAGTTTTGATAGTAGTAACATTCTGAATTGACTGCAAAACTTGTCAAAGATGATTCCTGGTAATATCCAACATCATAACCTTTATCTATGTAAAGCAAAGTCCTTTGTGATGTGATCAACATCCCTAGGAAAACATATTACTTTGCCTTTAGAAAAGTTTAGTAGATGTCCTATCCAAATACATTAATTTGATAGAAATATTTCTCCCCTAGGCTTCAACATATGTTTCTCTGACACTTTATCTTGTTGGAAAACAGTAACTATTATTAAAATGATTACATTAAGCAAATGCCTTTCTTAGTTTTTTTTTTTTTTTGAATAACAAAAGTTCTATCACACTGTTATTTATTTGTTTTAATGAGTGTTTGATGTGGCATTTTTGAGCATTAGACTAAAACAGTGGAAATCAGAATTATAGGAGCTCAGCATTGACACTCTGTCTGCTAGAGTAGAACATAAAGAGGAAGACTCTGGTACACCTACAGAACAAATCAAACAGAGCAGCATTATAAAGTCTACAAAATAATTTGTATATTGACATTTTTAGTTTTTTGTTGTAATACTTATTTGTAATCAACTGCAATTTCTAACAAGCCTGGTGAATCCAATGTATCTCACTTCTGTTCTAGTTCATCATAACACTTCATCTTAAAAAATCCTTCATCATCAAACAGCAAATCTTTAAAAACAGTTTACTAATTTATGCAAAGAGAAAAACAGGTGTCCACTTAAACAAGCATTCACAAGGTTTTTAATAGATATAGCAAATGACAGCCAGTGCTCTCTTTTAAAACCTCTAACCTGGAAGGTTATATACATAAACATTAGTTTTTTGGTTCACTATTTATGTATTATCAAGGGATGTCAAGGGCTTTTAATCTGTCAAATTTCAAATTAGAAGAATATCTTCAGGGAGATAGCAATGCCACCAGCAATTAGTTTATTTGGGTACTTCATTTACCTGAGAGACAGCATTGCAAAATTCCAGATGTTTTAATAATTATGTTTCATTTCTTGTATTTAAAGAGCAGAGTCTTCACGGAGATATTTGATTAGAACTTACAGAGTTGAATTATTTTTTAGCAGAAATGGAAATATAAATGTAAATCACATTTGCTAAGTAACCTGTGAATTCAGTAAGGCACAGTAAGATTGCAATTTTTGTAATATGAGCTTCTCCTGAATAAAAGTTATTACAACATTGGTGACTAAGGGATTATATTTAATACATTACTTTCTAACATATAGCCCAGTCACAATAGCTCATATTTTAAGTTTCAACATACAGGGTGAAATATTTAAATAAATAATAAATATCCTTAATTACAAAATACATTTTAATGTGTAAGTCTGAAAACAGTAACAAAATGAAGAAGCAATTCTTAGTAATTAATTACCTATAAAATCTTGTAATGACAAACAGTTGTCATACTGCAATGCAAAAATTGGTAAATAATATGAAGTTCATATATTATCACTCATAAGGAAAAAATGCACATATAGCAACATTGAATAAAGTTTACATGATCCATTTACACTATATGTGAGTCATGGTAGCGTACTGTTTTGGATTCAATAAGTAGCTCTACATGGTCTATTGACCCTCATAGAGATGTGCAAACAAGGTAAACACTGTGACATGCAAATTACAGCATAAGTAGCTTAATTGTATGCTAATCAACCAAACCAAGATGGAGGAGATATTCAACAATCTATAAAGCAACCATGTAGACTTAGTGCTAGTTTCCCCTGCAAATTCCAAAACCTATTGGAATACAGCCACAGAAAGGACTCTACAGTGAAACAATATTAGGGGCTGCTGCTGCTTTAATTCATGTGTATGTGCAACAGGCTGAAGTATATACTGCTATTGCTGCTAATAGACCAAGGCCAGGAAGGAGAAGAGCTTTCAGTCCCTGATTAACATATCACAATCTGCATGAGGTGGAAATTGTAGAGCACTACAGGGTGGATAGAGACACACTGCACGAACTCTGCAACTTCTGTCATCCTCAACTCAGAGCCAGGGCAAACAGTGTGGTCCCATCCCAGTGGAGACAAAATTATGTGTAGCACTTAGAATTTTAGCTAAAGGTACCTTTCAGAGATGAACAGGGCACATGCTGGGGTGTCACAGGCATCAGCATCCAGGATCCTTCATCAATTCCTAAATGCTATGCCCCAACATGCTAGTGACAACATATATTTTCCTTGTACTTTTGGGGATAGTGCCAGAAATATGCAGGAGGTCTACCCTGTGGCACACTACCCTGAAGTACTGGGTGCCATAGAGTGCACACAGGAAGAAATTAAAACACCCCCCAGGGAATACAGAAAGCTGTACATAAATAGAAAGGGCTTCCACTCTATTAACTGCCAAGTCATGTGTAATGCCAATGGAATCATCTTGAAGGTGTGTGTTGGCAACCCAGCAGTTACCATGACACACATATCGGGCATACCTCCCAACTCTATTAGATGTTCACTAGGGAGGTATATCCCACAGGGTCATTTACTGGGGGATGCAGGATATGCACTGGAACTGTGGCTGATGACGCCCACCAGAAATGCACACACTACTGCTAAAGAACACCATAATGAGGTGCATGCTCAAACCAGAAATGTCACAGACTGTATGTTTGGGCTGCTGAAAGCATGGTTCTGATGCCTAGATACATCTGGGAGAGCCCTGCAGTACAATCCATGGACATGTACAGAAATATTTACCATATGTATCATGCGACACAACATAATCCTGAGGCAACAGCTTCAGCAGGATCAATAAAGGGAAGAGGCACACATTCCATCATGGTCACCACAGCCACAGGAAGTTGAGGAGTCAGAGGGGAAATCGCCAGCTGCTGTGGGTGTAGGCAGACATAGGAGTGCTCAGTATGTCCTTGCATGAGGTAAGATACAATCCGTAGCACACTCACTCAACACTTAGGGGCCTAAAACCTTCCTCCTACTCACATGCATATAGTAAAATTGATGCCAGGCAACTCACACAACCTTTAGCTCTCCATGTATTGGCTGTGTACTGCTTGCATCAAACAGAGTCAGCCATGAGCTAAAACTGTGGCAACTGCTGCATTTACAAGGTAAGCCCTGAACCTCAAGTGTATTGTTTAATAATATGAATGTGTCACATATCCTTGTACTTCATTACTTGGTCTGGTAAGCAAGTAAAAAGTGGCAAAATTGGATAGAAAGTACCATAACATGTGACAGCAGAGATGTATTTGATTTATATGTGTTCATTTCTATGTAGTAGGCCTCAGGCTCAGAGATTTACACAGTCATACCTCTGAAAAGTACTGCCTGCCCTCAGTTTAGCACCATAAATTTGTACTGGAAAATCATTAAAGAGAGAAGTTAGAAAGTAATGATACACATTGCAGTTTCTGTCTTCATAATCCTTACAAGATCATTCACTATAAAGCTGGGAAATGTCAATGCTATCAACTGTTTAACTTTCCATGATCAATATATGTCAAAGGTGCAATTAACAATTCAACACCACAAGTACAGACATACTAAGCACTAAGTTAGCTATGCACCCTGAACATCAGACACAACGCTTATGTATCCCTGAATCCAAAAGATAGAAAACAGGAATATGACAGTTATCATCACTTGCACAGGGTGTTGTGTGGGGAGGCAGGAAGCTTAGGCTGACACAAAAGGTCAGTGAGTGCGTGTGAGTAAGAAAGAGAAGCAGGCAGACAGTTGGATACACCAACATATGGCCAGTGAGACAAAATGAGTAACTGCTGTGTGTGTGTTTGTAGGGATTCTCCAGGTGAAATTGGTATGTGAATGTCTGCATGAACACTGCCGAGCACTGTACTGGAGCTACATCTTGGTATGTTGGACAGGGGTCAGCCATGCATAGTAGAGGTGGCAGTAAATCGTTGTCATCCCTAAACACAAGAACTGTCTCTGCCAAGAATTGCACTGGCACATCCATACCCACGGTCAGATGCAGTGCTGCTATCTGAACATAGCTAATGTGTGCTGGATGAGCTCCCTTCATGGGGACACACAGGACCACGACTGCATGGCCTGCCATATCTGGGTATGGACAGCACAGTCACTGATGGAGCAGGGGAAGTACTGCCACTATCAGAGCATGATCAGGCATGGCCTTGATGGCTGACAGCAGATGATGTGGCTGACCTATGCCCACATGGATGCTGTTCCCCTCCCCACAGATGTTCCATCACAGACACCACTCATTACAATGTGTCATTCATCCAATCCACTGAATCAGCAATATGGTGGAGACAGTCATGCAGTCAGACTGTGCCACATCTACAACCCTGAGAATTTGTCTGGAGCACCTATGGGACGATGGCTGTGCCTCCATGATGGCCCTAAACATATGTTGAGTGGCACAGGAAGAGACACCTGCAACAGGTGGAGGAGGACCAGCAGGGTCCCTCCGAGCACCCCTACCAACTCTGCCAGCTACAGCCAGACTCAACTGGTACTGAAGCAGCAGTAGCCACACTTCCCTGATGAATGGTCTCACCCTTTACATGTCCACTATCTGTGGCCTCAGTGAAATGGGTAGCCATAGGCCTACTTTCTGTGTCTGATGGAATTGCATGGGATGGCTGTATATCAACTTTATTGTCAGATTCAACCTCTGTACCCCCAACTGTGCCTCAGTTTAACTACCATCATCATCAGAGTCTGCTGATACATTGACATCATGTGGCAGAGGGCCCACACTCTTACAATCATGATCACCTGTGATAAAAAGCAATAAATACATGAATATATTAATACCTACACTATTATACTGCAATACATGCTAATAAGATAACAGTGCTGCCACTATTGCAGACAGTACAGCAATACACACAACAGGCCTGACATCAATAGCACACACTAAAATATTTCTTTAAATTACTCCGCAGTACTGACATAAACATTTTTGGCTTACCATCTGCATATGAGGTTATCCCCTGTAATCCAAATGGTCCTGGAAGATGTAAAGCAGGAGGTAAGATCAACATCATCACAATTAACAGTAACACAGGGTGTAATATTTTTAACTCTTTATATATCCAGTAACTATATTTTTAACAAGAACATGGCTGACAACTCCAACCTAAGCTAATAACTGTAGCAATCTTCAACCACCCCCCAAAAACAGATGTGACACAGATGTAAATTCTTGATTTCAATTGTTTTACTATATAACAGTATTCAACTATGCAGATACCAAAGTCTACCTAGAAGGTCCTCCTGTGATGTTCCTGCTGTCTCTGAAACTGTTACTTTGACATCCAGCATGTGCTGTACTGTGCTCTCCTGGGAGCTGTCTGGATCGCTGATATTGGCCAGGAACTCTTCATTGGGTGTTAGTGGAGGTTCCCTACCAAGCCATCCTTTGGTAACCATCTGGTCATGGCCCACTGCATCTGCTCTCTTCCATGCAGAATGTGATCATGTCAGTGTCCGTGTGGTACACATGCTCAAATATTCTGCCATGACCACCCACAGCATTCATGTCAGCTAATATCTGTTGCCATATTTGCAGCCTATGTGCCTTATGTCCACATCCACTTTCCAGCATAAAGGCACCATGTTGCCTAAAAGCATCCACAATCACCTGGTTCTCAGCATCGGTGAAGGGGGATCTCTGAGTATTGACATGCCTGGGTGCCATACTCCTAGATGTCTTAAAAGACAACAGAAGAACAATACACATATGTATCACATAACTACAAAATAACTGTTTACAGAACAAACAGGAAAGGTAGCCAGTCAGTATTACCCACTTCAGAAACATAAAATAGTCTAGAGATGTGAAATATGAACAACAGGAAGGATGCAAAACAAGGAGAGTAACAAGAGCAACATATCCTTGTTTATGCCATAACATTAACTCACCATTTCCCCCATAAAGAACTGTTTACCCTTGTTTGTCCCATAACATTAACTCACCTTTTCCCCTCCAAAAAGAGCAAGAAAATGTAACATTTTGCTAAGATACCATGTTTGAACTGCTAAAAGCGCTATCAAAAGAACTTTCCCTGAAACAAATTGCACATATTTACCACAAAGCATTCTATTTTCATTTATTGGCAATCATGTAGACCTCTGAAATGGCTTGGCAAACATGCCCATGCCATCAGTACACTTCTAACTAATGCATACAGATAGAAGTGTAAAAGCCTTTGCTTCAGATTTTTCTTAAATACATTCCAGCGTATGCAGTAGCTGACCAAATAGAAGCAAACCTTCTGAAGGTCAGTACTCCTCTGTACAGATATATCCTGAATAAATAGTCTTAAGTGTAGGCTTCCCAACATAAACAAGTCTCCTTACCATTAGTTAGCCTAGCTACATGGTTGCCATTTTATATGGTATAGATTCAGGGCTGTCAACACATTGAAGATGCAAATGAGGTGTGAATTCATTAGAATTGCTGAATCCCCAAAAATTGGATCTGTGTAGAAGATGTAAAGCTAGTGCAGGTAGTAGTGCAGGTAGTCAATATTTGGTTTTAATTGATGGCAGCTATGAATGATTAGTGGTTGGTAGGAGAAAAGCACAACACTGCAGGCTGCTGTACTTCCACTGGTTGTGTCAAGTTAGATCTACAAAGATTTAGATGATCTAATGACTGAGGGTATGCTGTGTGCTATATTCCTGTAAGTATATTTTTGCTATCTGGACTTGCATGGCCTTCACATTTGCCGAACACACACACACACACACACAACTGCTTGTACATCCAATAACCTTGAAACTGTAACTGCATTTATGTAATATTTCACTGCTTGGCACTGCTGCACTCTGCTTATCATCATGCAAACCCGGTGCTCAGAGGTACACACTATCAAGCACAGTGTTTGTGCGCTGGAAAACAGAGCACAACAGTTTCAAACAGTGCGCACACTCCCAGTTAATGCAATAACTGGAATTGGTGGGAAACCATCATTTTCCATTGACCTTGATCCATGGTAGACATGGCAGGCATTTGTGGTGAAGGTGTCAGGTTTAAGGCACAGAAATGGGGTGCCAGGAGTCCAGAATTTTTACAGGACTCTTAGTGATGGATCACAGTGCCAGGTTTCTGCAGGGGGACTATTCTGGCTCCCAGTACAAGTCGGAAGCTTGGGATAGCTTAGCCCGGACTGTACCTAGTGCCACTGGTATCCCACGCACTGGTGACCTATGTACGTATCATTTCAATGACATTCAGTGGAGGAAGAGGGATACCGTCAATGTTTGGATCAAGGAATTTAGGACTGCCGACACCTCACACCTATGTAAGTATAAGCAACAGAGAGTACTTGTAAAACTTTAAAGCTGAATATAGACAAGACTGGTATTCGTAATCGTATTCTGTTTTGTCTGTTTTTTTTTCCACAACTGCCAGCAACTGTCAATGTCTGAACCGATTTGGCTAGACTAGTGAGGATGAGGGAAGCATGTGGTATGTATGCAGCAGAAGAGTAGTGATATTGTAGCATTAAAAGATAAAAAAAAATGCTTTTTTGGTATTTTATAGAGTTGTATCAAATTGAATATGCATACCTCAACAGTAAAAGGAAGTATGCATGCATTAGTCTGTTGCACAAACCAAGACTGCAATATTTGATTTTAGTCAGAGGTTGTGGGTTCAAATAACCCACTTCCTAACTATGCAATAATATTAGTTCTTCAATTATATTTAAATTAAATTAAAACCTCTTTACTAGTGGCACACATGCCCTGCTGTAAACTGTAATCTTTGCAAATGGAACAAGCTTATGTGCAATATATGCACATGTCAATGAGTAATTGTTGCAATCTGTATTGTAGTGTGCATCTGTTAGTAGTCTTAAAAGTAAAAGTTATCTGTTAAGAGATGTTAGTCTTAAAAGTAGAAGTTAAGATAATAGTGTCAAATAATTGTATTAAAGCATTGAATGTCACATATGAAGGTACTAATCTTATCTTTCTTTATCACCCCAACCCTAATCTCTCTTTTTTATTTTCTTTGTATTTTATTTTATTTTTTTTCTAATTTTATTACATGCTGTCAAAATGTGTCCATGTAATTCATGTGTATCACATCACTAAATGCTTTACAGCACTACAGAGTAGACCTGCCTCTCTGGCTCCACCTGCCCCCCTCCATTGGCTCCAGCACAATTGCTCAGCATGTCTGGGAGCCAAGCCGGCAGTACCACATCTGCTGCCACTGCACTACCTGCCATCTCAGGTAGTCCTGCCCCAGAAGCTGGTCCACTGGTTCCCTCTGGGGTCAGTGGCAGAGGTGGTGATTTTATCACTGTCACCGAGTTGCCAGGGATGGTGCAAAGGGTTGTGAGCCACACCTATCCTAGATGAAGAGACTGATCTTCCTCATTTTACATAGTACCAGGAGGAAGAAAAGAAGATAACAAGCACTCCAGCCAGCAGAGAAGTGAGATAACAGTGATGACAGTCCAGTGAATGAGGACTCGATTCTCACAGTCACCCAGCTTGATGAACATGGGTTTGGGATGTCCCTGCCCTCACTCCAGTCATGGTGTCACCAACCTTTTGTGTACATCACCATCCCTGTCTCTTGTCTTGTTTATCTGCAATTGATTCCTCCCCTACCCAATTTACTTTATCAAGACATTCCTACATCCCTTTCCCAAAATGCATCTCTCTCTCTCTCTCTCTCTCTCTCTCTCTCTCTCTCAAAAAAAAACACACCTGTCCCACAAAGAAAATCGTCCCATACATACTCTCCATTTCACACATGTCTTCTTGACACATTTGATTTGATCCATTTGGCTATATAACATGATTTTGTTGTGGTCACCCCACTCTCTGGAGGTGACCATCCAAATGCAGTTAATATTTTCCACATATGTTCAATTTACACTTTTAAATTAATGGATAGCCATGGTTGTTTCCTATCTCTCTCCTGCACATTCCTGCCCTGCTTTTCCTTTATTCTTCCCCTGCTTGCTCCCCATTTCACATAGCCTGCTGATGCCATCCACTATAAGCTCACCTGCAGTCTTGTAAAAGTCAGATGCGTGCTGTGACACTTGCATAAAGTACTGAGTTCTGCAACCTATTTCCTTAGATAGGTAGGGGTTCTGTTCTTACTGCAGTCAACTGTGTGAACCTGTGGGTTGTTGTGTGACATTACTGACTTACACCAACATGTAGAGCATCCTTACATTCTCCTCAACAGACACTGATGATGTCATCAGCTATAAAGTATTGCTAGGAGACACTCCATGTCGGACTTGAACTGTAATGTTTACATAAAGTACTGTTTTCTGTAGTCTGTGTACTTAGGTAGGGGTTGTAGTCTCATTGCAGTCAACTGTGTGTTTATGTATGTTCTGTTGCTTCACATTACAGAGAGCATTTTCCACCAGCATGTGAAACACTGTTATAGTCTCCTCAACAGGCACTGCTAATGTCATCAGCTATATCAGATTTTTGGATATGCAGTGCTCACACCAAGCAGAAGTTACCCTGTACAATAAATATTACAGTTGCATGGTTTTTAATCGATCCACATACATCATGGCATGGTTTGTAGGCCACGTATTATCTCTCCGAGAAAGCCTGTGGTCTCTCCATCTGCTATATGTGTCTGGTGAGTTACATGAAAAAGAGAGCATTATGCTCTATAAGTGTTGTGATGAGGTTTGACTACAGTGTTGTCATACAATCTTAAGATCTCAATATAATGGTGTGACTTATGATGTGCACAACATAAGCTTTCAATAACAGTATGGACACTTGGTGGTCAAAGTTCATAGTGCTATCTACATGTGTTCCCAGTGCTTGCATCACTGGGTATCTGCATAGCAGGACTGTTATCAATGCTGTGATTAACATAGAATCCCACTTTCAGATGGACAACATTACAACACACTTCTGCATTTATTTGTGAATTCTGTGTATTTGTCACCATTCAGTTGTGTGTGTTAGCTCCTCCAGTACTATGTTATCACCCTTGGTGGACACAGTGATTGCACAGAATATGCAGGAATCAGCAAACTTGGTAAGCCAAAGGCCAAATAATTTAGCTTGAACTATCGAAAAATAGAGTTCAAACCATGAAGGGCCAAGCACATATCCCTGGGGTTTGCCAGTGGTGACAACTGTACTGGTGCAGGTTGATTCAGCAGCTTTCACATGATGTGTTCTGTCAGTGAGCCAGTTGGTTACCGATCAACTGACAAAAGGATTAATCCCCAGGTGGGAGGTTTCCTCAATGATACCTGCATGGAGGATTGTGTCAAAACCCTATGTCAGATCATGATAGGCATTATGCACATCTTACCTTCACCTAGCCCTATCATACAGAATCAATGGGCAGTGACAACATTACAGATCACCTTTGGCATGACTCAGCACATACATCTTCATGATACAGTTGAACACACAGTTCAACACACCCTCCGCATGGCTTATGTTCCCATACAAGGGTGTGCATCAACATGCATCCACCTGAGTTGGGGGGACAGCACCTGATGTATGCATGCATTGAGAAATCCGGACTCACCTCAACTGTCAGGTATACCAACATGTCATCACTGACCTCTTCTGCATATACACTAGTAATATTCCAGATGTGTGCAACAGACCTGCGTGAGTTGTTAATGCTATATCAAGTCCATTACACCTGCTTGATGTCCTCAAAGAGATCATTGAGGGCATGAGTGATGACAACAGTATCACCTTATGGAACTTAACCAGGTCAAGGCATTTGACATAAATCCTCACTGAGGTACTCAATCTACAGTCATATGTGGCCATAAACAGCTATATCACCAAAAGGGTAGACCAGTGTATGACATATTGTGGCATTTCACTTTCTTGAAATGTGTGACATGACCTATATCTCAGGTCCAGTGTTCAAGTCGGTACATCAAGGCTTTCTGCTAGGCCCTTTCCTAGTTAACAGGTGGACATCATCGATGACACACATGTTGAGTCCAAACAGCTGCATGAAAGACAACAGATTGTGGCCAGTCATTGACTCCAGCTGTGATATTATTATAATACAGACAGTATCAACACATACCAAAAACTGCTGCCACAGCTATGATATCACCTGCATTGACAAGAAACATGGGGGGATTAGTTGAATCAGGAAATAGTCACACCATGCAACTATAATGTGGACATCACACTCTATAATCCTACCAATAGGTATGTGACCCATGTCTAGGGGTACATGGTAAGTTGTACATCCACCAGCATGTGGTCACAGTGCTTACTACTCTCTTGAATGTAACACAAGTACTGGGTATTTGAAGGACATGTACATCACAGGCCATAATACCTTATGGTTCCCAGCCTTCATCACACCAACAACTGTGTACAATACACCCTTCATGTACCTCCCAACACATCTTCCAGTGATGTGTACCTGAAGTGTACCACCTTTGTCACAGTGCACTGTTACACAGCTTATTGGCCATACCAAGGTATTCTTTCTGTGGAATATACATGACTGTCTGATGGTGTGAAATACCAATCAAGTTGGTTACACCAGATGCATGTGTGCTACCTGTTCTGCTTATGCACACACTACATACATAGGTGTTGGCAACATTAATGGCATGTATATCATTCATGACAGTGTGGATTGTGCCATATATATATATATATATATATATATATATATATATATATATATATAGAGAGAGAGAGAGAGAAAGATAGATGCATAATATAAGACAGTTAGCCTGTATTGCCCATGCTGTCACATACAGGTATAGCGGTGTCCTTCCTAACACCTCCTGCAGATATTTCAGTGCCAGAACAGTGTGCATGCGTACCTTCTTAGAGTGTAGATGTATCATAATAGTTGTTCAAGTGTGTGTGTGTAGCCTCATCTATTATCACTCCACATCACATATGTTATGTCAGAGGCATGGGATTACTGGTGGTATTATTCAGATATTGCCCATAATTTTGGTTGGTTCTTGTAATATTTTCCATGATCCTTTACCAGTGCCCATCTTGCTGGAGACCTCTGCTGAGAGTATATTCATATTCAGGCATATCAGTTTGAACAGCTTCACAATATGCACCCTACCCCAATTGTATGTCAGATCACTTATAGCTGTCCTTTGCATTATTCATGTAAGGATGCTTAACTCACACAGACATCCTTTCCATCATTATGTCACCTTGTGTGACAGCCACAGACAACACATTTTCACTATACAGTCTGTAATGTACCGTATAGATATGTGCTTGGTGTTGCTACTACTACCATCTTCCTTTGACATGCCCTCCTCTGCTGTACATGAGGGAGTTTCAACTGTCTTCTTTCTCTATGTTCATTCCTACAATTCATCTGTGTGTTCTTATTCAATATACACACTCCCCCCGAGTGATCATTTTACATGATGGTCCATGTCCCGTCACAGATCATTAACACAGCTTCATACAGAATCCCAGGAATGCAATATCACAATACTCTGCACTTTAGGTACACTATCCTGTACTGTGTTTAGACCATATACTTCACATTTATACCTCTCAGCTGTCCAGATATTCCCAGGATGTCTAGATGTTTTCCTTATCAAATTTGTGGTTTTCTGCAATATCACTGGGATGATCTTTGAACTGATGTGGCTCACTATTACATACATTTGAGTGCATACCTGTTGATTGTCCTGATTTGTGCAGAATGACCAGTTTTGTCACACATTTGTGATCTTTTCCTCATAACATTTTTGTTTTCTGGCAAATCATTGGCATGTCATCGTGGAGTGAAGTCAGAAACTGATGACTGATATTTGAGTTTCAAACTTCATGCTAATGTACAACCTGTTTATTCTATCAACTTTCTAAGTTTTGAAGTGCAGTATTAAAAATATGTCCCTATTTTGGGTGTTTGTCCCCCATTATGTATGCCTTTGTCCAAATATATTGCTCAAAGAGGATGGCAGGTATGTTTGAGTTCTATTCTACCACATGTCTATGTGACAATTATAGCAAATATGTCCCCATTACAGGTTAAAAGTCCCTGCATTATTTGGCCTTGGTGGAGATTTACAACTATCTGTGCAGCCTTGCTGGTCATTGTGGCATTCCGTGCATATCCACAGATCATAGGTTTTCTGCCTTATACAGAATTGTACCTGCATTCACTTACATAGTTTCACAGAACCTAACTTAGGCGCACCACGCATCATTAACATGCATCACATAGTACCACTCACTGCACACTGTCATGCAAACTTGTAAACTCCACTTAGGCACTGTGCAAAGCCTACAAGGAGTTTATTGAATCTTGGGGATAATCTATACCTGTTCTCATTTAGTACTGCATATTTCTTCATAAATATGCCATTAATTTGTATATTTTGTGGCATAAATATCTTGATCACTGTATTTTGCCACCAGAAAACATTTTACAGAACCTGCAATGAATTAGATCACTTACGATCTCATCTTTATAACAGTACTGATTTATACTCTCTTTTATTATTTTGTTATTTCAGTGCTTGTTCACTTATCACGTATAACTTAGTATGTACATCATATAGTAATGTTGCTGTGTTACTGGTTTTACATAGTTTAGCAAAGCTGGAGCCAGCAGTCAGAATATTTCCCTTAAATTGTGTTAATAGTTGTCAGTGGATGTAAGAATATGGCTCTATTGTTTTCTAGATGACTGCTAATGATTGTGTGTGTGGTGCATGCTGGGCAGTCAGCAGTGTATTAAACTGTGCTGTAAGCAGAGTTCCGCCAGGTAACGAGAGCACAGAAAACATATTTTTTGTGTTTAATGTATGTTTAATATTTGACAGCCATTTGTTTGACTGATGACAAAGATTGAATACTGAGTACACTTATTTTATTTATTATTTATTATTATTGTTATAAACTAGCCTAGCAGGACTAACTTGGCCAACAAAGGGTAAATAAAGATAAATAAATAACTTTTGTATGTTAACTGATTAGCTGGATTGGTCCAAGATCCTTTTCAGCCAGAACATGAACCTATGAATGTGGTAATTGCAGAAAGAACACAAACATCTAGAATAACAAACAGATACAGTTAACAACCAGGGCTAAGAATGTATATTTATAACTGAAGAATAAATGTAAAATTGTTAAAACCAGCTTTTTACAACATTATAATATCAAGGTACACAGATTTATCAGGGGAAAGACATGTTTTGAAAACAGGACAGATCTCCATGTGCATCTTCAACAAAGGACATATTCCAATGTATTTCTGTGAAGCAAACTGTCCAGGATCCAGAAATCAATTACATTTATATTCTTGAGATGGATGCAATTTCACTTTTTTTTTTTTTTTTTTTTTGGAAAAGTAAGATGTTATCTCGGGTAGTAAGTTCATCAAATAGACAGGTACATCACCTAGGGACATTCTATTGAAGGATTTTTCACTTAAAGCTAGTGAGAAATGGGGTCTATTCAACTTTAGCGTTCATCTCCATCTGAGAATACATAGTGGTTGATGTCCTGTTAGAACAAGTGGTAGGCAGTAATAGTATCTAAGCAGCTTAAAAGTAAGTATGTTCAGTAAATAGCTGGATCTGCCAGTGATAGGAAGCCATTTTCTTCCTCAAAATAGAAAGGCAATAGTACTCCTTAGAACCAGTGTAGTGGAGAAATCTATGAATGTTCTTTTCAGTTATTCATAATGAAGTAGTACTGAAGTCAGAAAGAGGGAAAATGATGTCTATGGCATAACTTCATAGGTGAATGTTAGGCTAATGACCACTGGGGCCTATAGAAGCCTAGTCATGCAACCCAAATGTATCCCACAAGTTATCATGCATTAGAGGTCATTTTAAGGAGTTTATGTTACTTAAGGCATGATTTAACATCTGCCTCTGTCCATCAGAAACATAGGTGTCTGACCAGGGATGAATTGTTGATTTCCTATCTACTGGTCCAGATTGCACTTGAACAGAGTTAGGAAAGAGTTCTGCTCACATGGATGAGAAGTCTGTTCTAGAGAATGGGGATTCTGTAAGATTCATACTTGTCCCTCCAACATGTCCTGTTTAAGTCACAGGCAAAGTTAAAATCCTGAGATCTAGTGGTTCTGGTGCTGTTCATTTTGTGAATATGTAAAAGGTCCTTCAGTGCAGGATCCAAGGATGGTTTGTATTCCAGGCATAAATAACACCTCAGCAGTCTGCAAGAAACAGGGTATAGAGACAGAGGTTTTAAGGTGATCTGCATAAGATACTGTGTTTATAACCTGTATTCTTTTTTTTAAGGAACATCTCTGGATGTTCCAGTTGTGCATGTGCCTGGTCAGGTGCATACAGAAAGGGGTATTATACTGAATGATGGGTCTGATAATGGTTGAGTATAGTAGCACAATGACTTCTCTGGATCTAGATGCCATGACCTTACTTAATTGTTGAGTGATATTGGATGATTTCCTTATAAACTTAGATACATGCTTATCAAACACCTGGTTACTATCTGATTTTTTTGTTGTTGTTATTTTATCCTTTTGTTGACTGAGTTGGTCCCACTATGTTAGTGTCCTCTTTTCAGGGGAGACCTAAAATGGTATTTGTACTAATAGGGGATTTGGCCAGGTCATTGAGGAACTTGACCTACTCATTTTGATACATACTGTGGGATCTTTTACATCCACTTGAACTACCACCAACTCAAGCAGGTGCAACCCCACTTCAATGCCTCATTCAAAGGATGACACCCCCCCCCCATTATAGTGCATAGCAGATGCAGGTATCTATTTACCTGCTATGGGAATGGAACTGACATTCTTCTGCAGGAAAAGTGAGTGCACTACCTGTTGGGCCACTGACACTGCTATTTACATGAGTTGCCAATTTCCTTATTACTGTGTCTACATTTATGGGTGTTTTATCAAACAGGCAGTTTCCCCAGCTGGTCAACTTCCTAAAAGGTACTATTATGCATTTCTTAGCATTGAGTTTTAAGCTGTGGTTTTGGCACTAGTCATTTATCTGTGTTAGGCCTTCCTGTAAGATGTTAGTATTTTGGAAGGGTTTATGATTGCTCCTAGCTTGCAATAATCTGCAAACTTAAGCCAAAGGGCCATGACATTGGTCTTGACTTCTGAAAAATAGATGCAAATGAGGAGCAGACCCAGTGCAGAGCCATGGGAAATATCATTGGTGACCAGCCTTTTTGTGGTAGTGGTCTCTTTAATCCTAACTTTCTGGATCCTGTCTGTGAGCCACCTGGGTATCTAATGAGTTGCATAGAGGTTTATGCCTAATTCTTGTAGCAAAGCTAGGATGGGGTGAAGGACGCAAATGCCCCAGGTGCAAAGTGTTAGGGGACATGACTTCAGCCATCTTATTCTGATTGCTCTTGAGTGCATTCTGGCTTTTTAAAGATGGTATTGCATTTGCAGTTAAACCTGAGTGCTGTAACACTCCCTGTGTGGACTGAAGTAATTAAACTGCAGCAACTGTTTCTTACAATATTACCAGGCAGTTTGCTACAAAAAAAAATTTCTTTTTTTAACTAAATATTTAAGCGCTCTAATGCTCTGTGCATAGAATAAACTGTAGCAAATAGTTTACCACAGTTTCAAAGAAAAAAAGTGTTTCTTTTGTGTTTGCTTTTTTTAAGGTAAAATGAGAGGAAGAAGGGTCGGGGGCAGGGTGCAGAAACAGAACCTGATTGACTCCTGCATTTCAGGATCCTCAGGTATCTAATAACAGACTTCTTTTTTATTTAATTGCCAGTTGCTCCCCTGTTGAGGAGGGGTGAGAGTGCAGAAACAGCATATGGCTGGCTGTTTGGCTCCTGCTAGTGTACCTGCCATTCTGAGGAGCAGACCTTTTGTTTTCCCTTTCTTCAAATGAACAAATGAGGAGTTAGGGAGACAAGGCAGCAGTAGTGACATAAGCCCCAGGGTGTTACAGAAGCTACCTACATGTCTACCTAATAACATGAGTTTTTTTACAATGGTACAAAACTCAAATGTCAAAAGCTCGGTGAGCTTCTGTAGTAAGACTTGAGATATTATAGGCTAGCCTAAGTTGCAATATCTTAGATATTTAATGTCTAACACAATTGTAGAATGGAAGGGTGTCATCCAACAGTATAGCCCGATAACATTGCTGCTTGATAAAGAGGATTATGTTACAAAAAAAAGATCATAAATACAGGGATGTGATTTTTGGATAGTCTTCCAGATATGCCATAAACCATAAGGGAGGCTTTTTTGTATTGATAGCAACTTTAGTTTTTAGTAAGCCAATTCTAAATCAAAGAGAAAAGACTATGTAAACAAAAATGCTGAGCATATTGCAAGGCAGGATTCTTCATAAATGTTTTTACTGCAAAGTTGTTAGACTATTAAGGAAGATTTCCATTTTTTTTCTTCATGGAAGTAGACAGATTGGGAGATAGAGAGGACACAGTTATATCTCCATGTCACCACTTAGTAAATGGCTGTCAAAAAAGGCAAGGTGAATTGTTCAGCTCTCCTTCAGTCATTCAGTGCTAAACTGCTTGTGTTTCACTTGTGGAAGCATGATTACTTGACAGAGAGCACCTGCTCATAACTGTTTGTTAATTCCTTACAGGAAAATTTTGTATCTACATTTCAATTCTAATCTATAAGGTGTAGCAAGCTATGTTGGTGCCTGGTGCCATCTCCTTACCTGTCCTTCCCTTCAACTTTAAGAGGAGGATGAATAAAAAGTCCATTCCTCTGTTCTTCCCATTAAAACAAAATGCCCCATTGCCCTTTTAAACTGTAGCAAACTGCTTGATACACTTATAACAAGCAGTTACTCCAGTTTATGCTATGAACAGAGGATCAATGCACTTTAGTTTTGACTGCAGATTCCTTACTGGCTTTTATTTCTGAAAGTAGGTAAACAGGATGTGTTGATTGTATTCCCTAACACTTTGCACCTAGGGTAGCTGCCCCCTTTGTCACATATTAGCTATGCTTCTGATTAATCTGATTAACTTAGAAACTTGTGACAGGTTGCTAGCAGTAAATATATATATATATATATATATATATATATATATATATATATATATATATATATATATCTATGGTTTACAGTCAAAAGGTCGACACTGACATGCACGACAGCCTCCTCCACGAACATGGTAGGAGCGACAGTTGGAATGTCGACGTCCATGTGTACGTCCATTTAGAAGGATGTACACAAGGCAGGGACTCACAGCATGGATGTAAATGGGGGATTTACAAAGTATGATTGACAGAAATTGTCGACTTTGTTGCGTCGACCATACAACCTAATTAATATGTATGAGTCAACATTATTTGTCACGGAAAGCACTGTTCGTATAAGTGATTTTCGTGTTTTTGATAGTAAACCTATATATATATATACATATATATATATACACATATATATATATATATATATATATATATATATATAGACACACACACACACACACACACACACACACACACACACACATATATATATATATATATATATATATATATATATATCGGGTTTATATTATATATTCGAGCGCTTAACTGTTCGAATCACTAAAGAATGAACTTTAGAAATTGAACAGTTAAATGTTCGAATATATTAAAAAAAAAAAAAAAAAAAAGTAAAGGGTGTAAGCAGGGGGGCAAGCCCGCTGCATCCCCCCACCCCCCGCTACTTAAATATACCAAATCCAAGATCGTGCTAAAGTGTAGGAAATAAGACATTTTCCATTTCCGCACTGTAGCACACTGAAGTGCAATCTCAGAGTTTGCATAATTAAGTAGTGGGGGGTGGGGGTGCAGGGGGGCTTGCCCCCCTGCTTAAACCCTTTGCTTTGTGTTTTTTTTAAATATTTTTTTTTAATATATTCAAACATTCGATCACTAAAGTTTGTTCTTTAGCAATTCAAACAGTTAAACGTTTGAATATATAATATAGACCCATGTGTATATATATACATATATATATATATATATATATATATATATATATATTTATATATATATATATATATATATATATATATATATATATATATATATATATATATATATAGATATATATAGATATAGATATACAGTGGATATAAAAAGTTTGCATTCCCCTGTTAAAATGCCAGGTTTTTGTGATATAAAAAATGAGACCACAATATATCATTTCAAAACTTTTTCCACTTTTAATGTGGCCTATAACCTGTAGAATTCAATTGAAAAACAAACAAATCTGTTAGGGGAAAAATATAAAAAATAAAAAACATACAATACGCTGGTTGCATAAGTGTGCACACCCTTAAAATAATACTTTGTTGAAGCACCTTTTGATTTAATTGCAGCATTCAGTCTTCTTGGGTACACACCTGCCATCAATTAAAGAGACTGATTAACTCCAAATAAAGTTCAGCTGTCCTAGTAGGATTTTCCTGACATTTACTGAGTTTTCTACTACAGCAAATGCCATGGTTCACAGAGAACTTACAAAACATGAAAGTGATCTCATTGTTGAAAGGTATCAGTCAGGAGAAGGGTACAAAAAATTTCTACAGCATTGGATATACCATGGAACGCAGTGAAGACAGTCATCAAAAAATGGAGAAAATATGGGACAACAGTGACATTGCAAAGAACTGGACGTTCCTCCAAATCTGATGGAAAGACAAGATGAAAACTGGTCAGGGAGGTTGCCAAGAGACCTACAGCAACACTGAAGTAACTGCAGGAATTTCTGGCAAGTGCTGGTTGTGTACTACATGTGACAACAATCTTTTGTATTCTCCATATGTCTGGACTATGGGGTAGGGTTGCAAGACGGAAGCCTTTTTGTACACAGAAAATCATCCAGGCTCAGTTAAACTTTTCAAAACAATACATCAAGTCTCCCAAAAGCATGTGGGAAAATGTGTTATGTTCTGATGAGACCAAGGCTGAACTTTTTGGCCACAATTCCAAAAGGTCCGTTTGGTACAAAAACAACACTTCACATCACTAAAAGAACACCATCACCATGGTGAAGCATGGTGGTGGTCAGTACAATGCTTTGGGGTTGCTTTTCTTCAGCTGGAACTGGGGCTTTAGTCAAGGTGGAGGGAATTATGAACAGTTCCAAACACCAGTCACGTTTTGCCCAAAACCTTCCGGCATCTGCTAGAAAGTTGAAGATGAAGAGGAATTTCACCTTTCAACATGATAATGACCTCAAGCATACATCCAAATCAACAAAGGAATGGCTTCAGCAGAAGAAAATTAGTTTTGGAATGACCTAGCCAAAGCTCCAATCTAAATCCAATAGAAAATCTGTGGAGTGAAGTGGAGAGGGTTGTGCACAAGAGATACCCTCCCAATCTAACAGATATGGAGCACTTTTGCGAGGAAGACTGGGCAAATATTGCCAAGTCAAGATGTACCATGCTGATAGACTCCTACCCATGAAAACTGAATGTTGTAATTAAATCAAAAGGTGCTTCAGCCAAGTATTAGTTTAAGGGTGTGCACACTTATGCAACCAGCATATTGTATGGTTTTTATTTTTTATATTTTTCCCCTAATAGATTTGTTTGTTTTTCATATGAGTTGTATAGGTTATAGATTACATTAAAGGTGGGAAAAGTTTTGAAATGATTTATTGTGGTCTCATTTTTTTATATTACAAAAACCTGGCATTTTAACAGGAGTGTGTAAACTTTTTATATCCACTGCATATAGATGCAGATATTCTGCCAAAAATGGAAAACAAGCCCAGGACCTTCTAAGTTAAAGTAAAGCAAACTCCCATTGCATGAAAAAACACAAACCAACAGCTTCTAAAGGCTATAAAACCTAAAGCTTATATGTCTATCCTTATTTCTTGAATTCAGTCTTGATGATTTCACAAAAAATGCAAACTTTATAAATATTATGATTCAAAATCTGGTCATACCATATAATCGTGCAGAGAAATATACCAAATTATGAGGCATCATGATTTAACTTATATGATAAATTTTAAAGAAAAATATATTAACATTAGAAATAAGCCTGGTACTCCTTGGGGTAGACCCTATAAATTCCTTCTAAGTAAATATAACAACTACTAGTTACTTTCAACATTTCATAAAAACTTTTAATTTGTCACTTAAATTGTATAGTTTTACTTATTTGTCTTTCTGAAATGGGCTGGAACAATCCTAGAAGGTGAAAAGTGTTGTATCTAAACCCTCAACAGTGCAAACTGCTAGAGAAAATCTTCAAAGAAAAAGTGTCTTGAAAAAACAGTAAAATATTTACCCCATTTTTGTCTGTCAATCACAAATCACCATCCACCCAACATTGGCCTGCAATCAATGGGAAGTTCAAAGACAACAAAAGCCAAATTCCTGCATTACCTGTGTTAACGTAAGACAGATATTTGTAAATCCTATCATTTACCTCTCCTGTTTTTCTTTCCCTATTTTTTAAATAGTTAGAAAACAAGATTCATGACTGATTCACTTGCAGAAACCCAGACAAACAAAACTAAGAAATAAGAAAGTCATGAATTACCCTAAAAAATGAATGAACAAGCCCAACTCACTAAAGGCAGCATAGCCAAGCAACATATACAACTCCTGTGTACCTTGGAACTGAACCACAGATCTTCTTTGCTGATGGCAAAATATACTAGAAATGTGCCACTTCACAACACTGCCAGCCTTCCAGTAAAACTAATAAAATAACCCACCCAGCATCAGCAAACTGTTAAGAAGCACAACCTCAGAGGCATCACCTAGCAACCACAAAATATAGACTTCTTAAAGAGTGTTAATCTCAGGAACCACAGACTACAAATTGATTTTCACACTGAAAATATCAGGCAACTGGAAAGAATGAAGAAGCC
This sequence comes from Protopterus annectens, assembly GCF_019279795.1. NCBI lineage: Eukaryota > Metazoa > Chordata > Ceratodontiformes > Protopteridae > Protopterus > Protopterus annectens. The sequence goes on along the minus strand of NC_056731.1, from coordinate 1,723,961,984 downwards.
ATTTATGAATGTTCCACAATGAAGCCAAACAATGACGCACCTGCCACTAATGGGCAGACACATCAAAGGGACTGAAGAATCTCAATTCTTCTACAGCACTATTAAACTGAAGGTGTACACCCCCCACCCAAACTGGCATCTAAATACCACAATCTCCTTGGATCATGAAAATCTTGGCCTCATAGCCCAATTGCAACATTAGAACAACTGTGTCTGCATCACAAACACCAATTGCCCAGTTAAAATATCCCAGTTACCAAATGGAAATAAATGAAAGAAAAAATAAACAGCTGCATAATGTTATGCTTTCAAAACGTCTGTTAGGATACCAAAAGGGTTTTTGTATAAAACCTGACTCCTTAAACCACCATTTTCCTACTATATGATTCTGAACAAGCAGCTTAAGCAGACAGTGTTCCTTGGTCACCAATGAAAAGGGACACCTGACACCAGTGGGCTTTCCTGGTCCACAAAATGTACACAAATCAATAAATGTATGTGTTAAGTTGTCACTTATAAAGTTTAGTGTCTTGTTTTCCACATGATCTGTTTGCATCTTTTTGATTGGGTTACTTGTTCCAAAGAGAAATATGAATATTTAGCTAGTAGAATTAATAAATGGGGATGTAATAAGCAAAATGATAAAGATATGGATCTTGAGAATCTACTACAAGGAAAAAAACACATTTTTAAAATAAGTCCTTAGTCAGAGGCTCTTTAACACAAGTTAAATTTCTATAGAACAATTTATATTATTGTATATTCATTCTAACATTCAGACATCAAGCTTTTAAAATCAAAACTTCTTCTTCCGGCTTTTCCAAGTTAGGGGTCGCCACAATGGATCATCTGTCTGCTCATGATTGGCAGTGGAGTTTTACGGTGTCGAGTTGCCAACCCGGCACCCAACCTTCCACAGAAGGCACACACATGCATACACTCACACCTAGGGCTAATTTAGAGTGTCCAATCCACCTACTGCATGTCTTTAGGATGTGGGAGGAAACCGGAGCACCAGGAGGAAACCCACGCGACCACAGGGAGGACATGCAGACTCCGCACAGAAGGCACCCCAGCCGAGAATCAAACCGGAGAACCTCTTGCTGTGAGGTGGCAATGCTAACTGCTGCACCACCATGTCCACCCTTTCAAAACTACTTTTTAATAAAATTCTAGACTACAGACTGAGTTTTGGGATTACTTTAAATATTACAATAATCATATTGATTCCACTTGTACATCAAATCAAAAATAACTTGTACTGGAATATTATTTAAATAATCAGATTAAAAGTATCAGCCTTTATGAGAATAATAGGGAAAAAAGTTTAGGTTAAATATCCTTCTTCATTACATACTATAAAAATACATGGAATATGCATTCCAGACACTTTATTAGGGTAAATGGATGGCCGCAGTGGTGCAGCCGTTAGAATTGTCACCTCACAGCAAGAGATTCTCCAGTTCAGTTGTCAGCTGGAGCGCCTTCTGTGCGGAAGTTGCATGTCCTCCCTGTGGTCAAGTGAACTTTAACTAATAAATGTTTGTTGTTAGCCGAGCGATTGTGTGATCAGCACCAACTGCACCTGTCCATGATAGATATAAGTGCTACCTTTGCTGTGAGTTTATGATCCCCACATAAATGCTTAAATAGGGTCATTGAGGAGCACTGCTTCACACATAGTGAAGCTTATTACAGAACAGCAGTAATTGCTGGGAGATATATCTGTCTCTCCAGCATGTTAAGTTCATGTCCCATGCTAGGTTGAGATCCCTGGGGAAAGTTATTCTTCTCCCATTTGATTTGTGGATGTCCAGCATTTACAGAAGGGCAAGGTCTGAGACTACTCTGTTGGCCATGCATGGAGTTGCTTCTCAGCAGCCTGTATGATACTGAGCACAATAACAGGACTCAGTGTTTCCATTAATGTTATGTTTTGCAAGCCCTGGATTCTCTGGTTCAGAAACCTCTGTGGTTTCCCCAGTTGCCACAGGTTTCTGGTGAGGTACATACAGAAGGGAGCATTTTACTCAGTGGTCTGATAAGGGTCAAGTATAATGGACTTATGACATCCCTGGTCTTAGATGCGATGCCCTTATTTATAAAGTGCACAGTGTAGAATGCATGTCTTACCACTTTGGGCACATAGTGATCAATGTTTAGATTGTTATCAACCTATGTTCCCAAGTCCCATACCATTGACTTAGAGCTTAGACAGGTGCTATTCATCTGTGTATCCCACATGCACTGCTGATGTCATTCTCATAATTAGCAGAGGTACTTCTATTCCAAAGAGAACAAGGAGACATTTTTTGCACTAAGTTTCAGTCTGTGAGTTTGGCACCAGTCATTTGTCTGCGTCAGAACTTTCTGTAATATGTTAGCATTGTTGGGGACTCTATAGGAGTGTGCCCAGTTGACAGCCATCTGCAAACCTGGTGATCCACAGGCCATCTACCTTCACCTGGACTTCAGAAAAATGGTTTGCAAACAGTAGAGGGGCTAGCACAGATCTTGTGGTACTCCACTAATAAATGGTCAACTGGTGAAGGTGGACACCCCAACTTTGACAGTTGGTGTTCTGTCAGTTGACTACCCATCTTGTAATATATGTATTAATCCCCAGATGGAAGATTTTTTCTATGATACCTGAATGGGAGATTCTTTCAAAGGCTTTGGCTAAATAAACATAAGTAGCATGCCCTGTTTTCACTCATCTAGGGCTTTGGTATCATTACCAAAGAAGTCTGCTGTGTTTCATAAGTAAGATCTAGCCTTGAGAAAACCAAAATAAGTCTCACCAAGAGTGCTGACGGCCACCTGTGTTCCTGTGGACAGGGTCCATGATGATTCTTTCCATAGCCTTGCAGATAAGGCTGTTTAAACTTATGGATCAATAGTTCCTGGGGTCAGTTGATGGATGTGTAGGTATGTTCAACTGTGAAGATATCTCTTTTCTACATGTTATCAGATTGACGTGCATTGCATATCACACAACATTTGATATGAATTTATGCAGTGTAGTTGATATATGTGTGAAAAAGTACTGAGACACCAGAATTGCAGTGCATGGGGGGGCAGCACATGGCTGTATTGTAAATAAGTGGCATATTGTTAGTAAGTGCCTTTAATTTATTATGTTTCCACATATAGTTTTATGGCATAAAGAGTAAATGGACAGTAAACAACACTAATGCATGCTAATATAATCATGAAGATAGCCCTAGTTCTGCATGTTATCAGATTGACGTGCATTGTATATCACACAACATTTGATATGAATTTATGTAGTGTAGTTGATATATGTGTGAAAAAGTACTGAGACACTAATATTGCAGTGCATGGGGTGAGGCAGCACATGGCTGCATTGTAAGTGACATATTGTTAGTTAGGGCCTTTAATTTATTATGTTTCCACATATAGTTTTATGGCATAAAGAGTAAATGGACAGTAAACAACACTAATGCATGCTAATATAATCATGAAGATAGCCCTAGTTCTGCATGTTATCAGATTGACGTGCATTGTATATCACACAACATTTGATATGAATTTATGTAGTGTAGTTGATATATGTGTGAAAAAGTACTGAGACACTAGTATTGCAGTGCATGGGGTGAGGCAGCACATGGCTGCATTGTAAGTGACATATTGTTAGTTAGGGCCTTTAATTTGTTATGTTTTCACATATAGTTTCATGGCATAAAGAGTAAATGGACAGTAAACGGCACTAATGCATGCTAACAGTGACTTTGCACAGCGCATCAGTGAGCAGCGGGTTTGCACGATGGTTGGCAAAATGTTTGCACATGCGAGATACACATTTCCATTACTTTCTCTGTTTGCATATAGTTAAGCAGTGTGTAAATGTGGGGCTCATTGCTAAAAGTCTGAGAGTTAGCATTGTGTATGAAGCAAACCTGCTGCTTAGCTGAATATGTAGTAGCAGGTGAAAATGCATTAACACATTTCTTTTTGAGCCCACATGATACTGAGTTCATATCCAGGTGTATCTAATACGTTTAAATAAACAGTGACAATGCAAGGACATGAATTCTTTATAGCTCATGTGTTGCTGTATGTTGACATTGTGCAGCAGGGTTAAGCAGCATTGCACGGAGGTAACCACAGTATTGTACAACTGCTCACCATCACTTGGTGTTGGTGCACACTGCCAAACTCTGTGCAAACACAAAGCCCAAAAAGTCAAAGGATCCATTGTCTATTCTGGTACTTATGTGTGTTGTGTGTGATTCTATTTTTTGAGCAGATTATAGGTGTTAAAATGGAGTAGATAGAAAAGTGATGAAATGGGTAGCAAGCAGGTGGAAGAACAAAGAGAAAGCAATACAGGAAAGTGCTGGTGGGAGGTAGGAAAGAAACATAGCTTTCTAATTCTTCAGATATAAAAACTGATAATATGTGCAGAATATTAGCTGAATTTGGACTGTCACCTCCACAGCAAGAGATGACAACAATGTAATCATGTTGTTTAGTGAATTGGACTGAATCAAGTGTGTCACAATGACATGTGTGCAAAACAGAGAGCTATGTATGGGATGATAATTTGTTTGTGGGATGGATGCCCCTTTTATTTAAAATTCAGTAAGACAGGAATGCTGGATAAGGGACATTAGTTTTTCTGGGTCAGGTAAGTTGGGAAGGTGAGGAAGTAAATGCAAACAAACAAGACAAGATACAGGGATGGTGAGGGACACAGAAGGTTGGGGGACACCATGATTGGTGTAAGGGAGGGGACAACATATGCTCATGTCCATCATACATGGAGACAGAGAGATTTGAGTCTTCACACACTGGACTGTCATCGTCGTCCCTTTACTCTGCTGGCAGCTGGAGTGCTTGATGTCTTCTCCTCCTATGTACCATGAGGGAAAGCAACTTCTCCAGATGGCACAGGCATACTCCAATGGTGCACTGCATAACCCTATGCACCGACCCTGGCATCACCTGGTGGGTGATGAAATCCCACTTCCACCATTGCTCCCAGAGGGAACCACTGCACCAGCTTCCAGGGCAGTACTACCAGAAGCCACAGGTAGTGCTCAGGCAGCTTAGGCAGTGCTGTCCAGCTGTGTCCCAGACATGCTGGGCAGTGGTGATGAAGCCAGTGAAGCAAAGCAGGCTGATCCACTGTTGCTGGCCTACCCTGCAGTGCTGTGAAGCATTTAGCGTTTTGGTACACATGGATCACATGGAGATATTATGATGACACATACTAGAAAATAAAAAAGAGAGAAAAGGGTTGGGTGAGAGGAAAAAGAAAGATAAAATTAGTACCATCATATGTGACATACAATTCATTAACACAATTATACAACTATTTTATTTGAAGTATTACATTTAAGCATACGTCCTAACAAATGCACACTATACCCACAGATTGCTGAAAGTAATCCTTGAAATGTGCTTATATTGCACACATGTGTGTTCCAATTATACAGATTACAGTTAACAGCAGGGCATTTATGTCACTTATATAGAGTTTAATTTAATGTAAATATTATTAAAAAAATGCAGTGCTGTATAGTTGTGACTCTTGGTATTTGAACCCAGAACCTCTGACTACAGTCTCATATTTGACTCTTAAAGATGGTTTGGGCTACAGACTAATGCATGCATACTTGTTTTTACAGTTAGGATATGCATGCCTGATTTGCTACAACTGTATAAAAAAATGTGTCTCTAACCTTTAAAGCTACAAAAATACTTGTCTTGTGCTGCATACATACCACCAGCTTCCCTCATTGTGCTGCATACATCCCACCTGCTTCCCTCATTGTGCTGCATACATCCCACCTGCTTCCCTCATTGTGCTGCATACATCCCACCTGCTTCCCTCATTGTGCTGCATACATCCCACCTGCTTCCCTCATTGTGCTGCATACATCCCACCTACTTCCCTCATTGTGCTGCATACATCCCACCTGCTTCCCTCATTGTGCTGCATACATCCCACCAGCTTCCCTCATTGTGCTGCATACATCCCACCTGCTTCCCTCATTGTGCTGCATACATCCCACCTGCTTCCCTCATTGTGCTGCATACATCCCACCTGCTTCCCTCATTGTGCTGCATACATCCCACCTGCTTCCCTCATTGTGCTGCATACATCCCACCTGCTTCCCTCATTGTGCTGCATACATCCCACCTGCTTCCCTCATTGTGCTGCATACATCCCACCTGCTTCCCTCATTGTGCTGCATACATCCCACCTGCTTCCCTCATTGTGCTGCATACATCCCACCTGCTTCCCTCATTGTGCTGCATACATCCCACCTGCTTCCCTCATTGTGCTGCATACATCCCACCTGCTTCCCTCATTGTGCTGCATACATCCCACCTGCTTCCCTCATTGTGCTGCATACATCCCACCTGCTTCCCTCATTGTGCTGCATACATCCCACCGGCTTCCCTCATTGTGCTGCATACATCCCACCTGCTTCCCCCAGTCTCTCCATTCAAGCAGCATGAGCATGTCGATTGAACTCTGTGTCTCCATTAGCTGGGGAAAGAACAGGAAAGAACTGAAGAGCATTACGCATGCCAGTATTGTCTATATTTAGCTTTCTAAGTATTACAAATATCTTCTTATTTTCATACTGACACAGTTTGGGGATGTCCACAGTTTCAAATCCATTCAAATAAATGGTTGAGGGTATCACTTTTGCACTAGTACTGGTCATTAAAATGATTCCCACATTGTTCTGCAGTGAGCAGGATATCAGTAGCACTGGATACAGTCTGAGTCAAACTACTCCATCCCTCAGACATGTACTGGGATTCAGAATAGTCCCCCAGCAGAAATCTTTGGCTGTGGCACTTTACCAGGAGTCCAATAAATATGCTGGACTCCTGGACACCCTACCTCTGTGCTCTAAAATGGTAGCTTTTACATTAACTCCAGACATTTCTAACAGCTGTCCTAGAGCAATGGAAAATGATGCTTTCCTGCCAATTGCAGTTATTATATTTACTGGTAGTGTGCAAGCCTGAGCAATGATACCAACCTCGTTTGCATGATGTTAAGCAGAGTGTAGCAGTGCCCAGCAGGGATGACACAACTATTTCAAATAGGAAGGTTAATTTGACACTTGACCTTAGTTTGAGGGGTATCTGGTGATGTAGCTTGGAAATATGTATTGAAAAGTGAAAGGTAGATTCAAAGATGGCCGCTGTTCTGTAGACACTGCTAACCTACAGCTCTTCAATCTTTATAGAAAAAAAACATCCCAGAGGAAAAACAAGGATCTATTTTGTTATAATAATCTAGGATTCTAACAGATTATCTGAGGCAAAGGAGGGAGACAAGGAAAGAAAGCCGTGTGCTCAGGAAACTGTATATACTGAACACTATCTTTAAAACAAGAAGCCGCACCTCACCTGCACAAAATGTCAAGAGAAGACAAAAACATGGACATTACAACAACAAAAACTAAACTATCAGAACTACTTTCACCTGAGAAAGATTTAAACTCTAGAAGACAGAAAATAACAAAGCAACAAGATTCTGCAAAATCAGGGAACAAAAACAAAGATCAACCTGCAAATCTGGATGACATCAAGGCAGCTTTACTACCTATTCAAGATGCAATAAAAGAACTGTCCACCCAACTACAATCATTTGGAAATTCTTTTAACCAAATAATAGAAAGAATGTACAAATCAGAAGCCAAAATAACAGAAAATGAAGAAAAAACACTTCTAATTCCAAAAAATCAGATGCACATGATGTAGACATCCAAAACATGCAAGCAAAAATTATTGATCTTGAGGCAAGCTCCAGAAGGAATAACATAATCATCAGAGGCATACTGGAAAATATACAGCACAATGAACTGATCCCTTCTATTATACAAATATTTGCCACACTACTCAAAGACCAAAAAGCAGCCCACCAAATAATAATAGAGAGGGCACACAGAGCCCTGAGAGAATCTCAAGCATCAAACAATCCAAGGTCTGTGTATGCCAAACTACTAAACTTTCAGGATGTCAACACAATCTTATTATCTGCAAGGAAAAATGGTGGGTTCATAATGTGGAACAATAACAAAATATCACTTGCACAAGATCTGCCCCTACAAATCAGGCAGGCTAGACAACTCCTCTCACCTTACTGTAAGTTCTTAATTAACAGAAAGCTAAAATTTAAATTGAAATATCCAAATACACTGATATTTTATGTGGATGGTGTTAAATGCTCGGTCGCTAAGTACAAAGAAGCAAAAAGTACTTTTTTGGCAGTTTTTAAAAAAATTCCCGCCATGGATAATTAGTTACACCCACCGGTTCAGCTCTTGGAGATCTCGAAGCCGGCTGTAAGCTATCCGGGCAGCTGGAGACTTCTTTCTGCATTATTTTGCTTTGTTTTGCCCTAGGCCTTATTTTTCAAATGGCGCGACCCTGATTCTCTCTCTACAGCCCACGAGGAGCTCAACGGAAATCATATTTCATGTATGCCATGTTGATTTTCCCACGGGAGGAACTATAAGCCATATATCATTTCCAGGAGGTCAAAATAAAGAGGAGGCACTTCCGAAAGTCCGTGTACATACAGAGTCCCCCTATGAGAAGCTAGGCAGCCAGCATAGCTGATCGGAAGATCTGAGAGGCATCTACATGGAATAAAAACCAAAGAAACAAAGAAAAAAGTGAAACATTGAAGAGAGAGTCACTAATCTCTCTAATAATAAAATCCCATTGATAATTGCAGGGAACGCTAATCTACAAAGAGCGTTACTATGGGCTGACTTTAATTTAAGGATCAGTGACTTGATATTATAAATTGACATTATAAACCTTGATCCTTTGAAGGGAACCCATGATATTTATGTGTATATGTGTGTGCTTATGTGTATGTATGTATGTGTATATGCAGCTATATATATGTGTAGACTCTTACACATGTATATGGATATAATACGAACAGACACATATGTTTTAACATGGTCAGAGTATTGACTGAATCAGCAATGGAGGTATCAACTTTGAATAAACCTGACAGATTCACTAGGCATGCTTTACTACCTCCCCATCGCTGCAGAGATAAAAAAGTGCATTTCTTATGGCCAGCAGTTTTACTATGAGTGTATACATTACCCTATATAGTTTTATGATGTTAGAAGTGCTACTTATCACATAGAGATAGTACTGCAGATGCTGACTTTGATTCGCAGCACATTTGTACAAATTGGAGGACTCTGCATTTATATTAAGAAACGTCTGATGTCATGAGTGCAGAGTCCCAGCTGTTCCCTCTTTGATTAACTTCTAGAACACCTTTTCCAAATGCCCACAAAACAGAACCCATCCTGGTGTGCTGGCATGTATATCTGCAACATTTCTCAGTGTGTCTGTTTTGAATGTGAACTCTAACATCAAAGCAAAGATTCAAGGCAACGCAAAGCTCAATTGTAGGATACCAATCCATAATACCAATCAGCAAGAAGGTTCAGTTTCTAAGGGAGCAAGCAATCATAAACTGTGGGTATTTCCTCTTAGTAGGATGTATCACTAACATTTAACTGTATCCCTTAAGGAATTGCTTATACTTTCTGACATTCAAGTTGCCAAATAGCACAGTGGATCTGTCAATGCTCAGATGTGACATGCTAGTAAAGAAGGATATTTACTGCTTTTCTTGCCATTGGATAATAGACAGTGAATGACTTAATCTTCTGCACTACAGATCTAGGTTTTATCAACAACTGTTGTCTTATAGTCTCATAACAGTTTCACGGTGTATGTAAAGATGTGTATGCATAGATGTATGTGGGTGTGTCAATGAAAATGCCTGCCATATTCTTACTTTCTGGCCATGCAGTTTGATGAGTTTAGCCATTAATTAAATCACATAGTTATATGGAATATACTTAAAGTTAACTAAAAGCCTCTGATACAGGAACTGACTTATCTTAACACAGGTTGTAACCAAAAAGCAACCATGATGCCTATATATTGATCAATATAATAAAACAATCAAACAATATTTCAAATGTAACAAACTGCATACTCCAATACAGATTATAAATAGAAGGCCACAACAGGCAGATACTAACAGAGGCATATAAACAATATTTGAAAAGACAAAATAAACGCTTTTTCACCACACTATAATAAACTCATATATAGCTGCAATGCTCTCTCTCCGGGGTACATAAGAATGTGTAAATTTAATTATATGAAGAATAACAATTCTGCAGCTGACATATGTCACGCCAAGACCTATATACTATAACTTCGTTCAAGAATTGAACAACACAAGGCAAGGGCAACAAAACATTTGTGCTTAACTACACTGGGGTTATTCAAAGACCCAATCTGAGAACATTATCACTCTACACCACACAAAATAACAAACAAATGAATCAAGAGAAGAAATAAATAGTTCACAAAACCAATAAATATAGGGAGTCAATAAAAAGTTATAAGGAATCACAAAGAGAAGAATATCTACAAAGAAGATAGATATAAAACAAACTCATAAGTAATCGCAAATAGATACTTAAATTATGTAAGGCGGAAACAACAGCGTAACATTATATAGACTAAGAACCCATATACTCCTAATTCTAAGAAGGAAATAAACAGAGTTAAGAAACCTCCTTCAAAGGAGATAACGACCAATCATAGCGAAAGCTTAGAATGAGAATTAATACCTAATACTACTATAGTTAGTAAATAAAGTTTGAGTTACCAATTCAGAGCTTGAAAATATGCAAATACTGTTAGAGACAAGCCTCTTGAATTGATGATCTGTGACTTAACGAAGACCAAATTGATTGAAAATATGTTACCTAAACTATAACATTCTATGGTAAATCTCAAAAGAAGAGGCTTAGGTTATAAAAACAGTGTCTTTCTGAGGGAATGAGTTGGGTAGGCTTTGTACAGTTAGTGACAAGTCATGCAGGGTCATTAAACTTCTTCTTCTCCACAAACTCCAACACGCAAGTGAACATTATACTAATACCACAAAAATATGCAAGGGTTAAACCGCTTCAGACCCTGCTTAGTTCCTGGTCCAGGAGGCTAGTGGTTAAGCACAAGGAAGGGATGGGAATAAGAGAATGCTTTCATAACATGATCCTGACAAAAAACAAACATAATCTGATATGTTTACTCAAATCTCAGGACTACATACATAAACCAAGAAACTATGTAAATGTGGGAAGTTGATTCATGGAATGTTAAGGGGCTCCACAACATGAAAAAAAGGAAACTATTTCTACACCTTATTTTGCAAGCTAAGGCAAACATTATACTAATTCAAGAAATTCATTTAACTATAGAACAATGGTCAGTAATCAAAGAAAAAAGTGGATAAGAGACGTTATAGCTTCGCAAGGTAAAATCAATAGTACAGGAGTAGCTATAATCATTAAGAAGCAATACCAAGATAAAATTATAGAAACCAAAATAGACAAAGAAGGAAGATGGTGCTATGTAATTTTTTCAACTCCTGACTATGCTAAACCTATTTTACTGCTCAATATATATGCACCTTGTAATAATAATCAACACTCCTTCTATACATCACTGTATCCTATCTTAAGTCAATATCATGATCACTATATGATTCTGGGAGGTGACTGGAATGCTTATCAAAACCCAAAACAGGATACATCAAGTTTACATATGGCATACAATAAACAGGAATCTATAGCATTAAACGAATTTAAATATGACTTTAATTTATATGATCCATTTAAATATGGCAACAAAACAAATAACCCAAATAAATTTACGTTTTACTCCAACTGTCATAAAATGTGGTCGAGAATCGATTTCTTTCTAATCTCCGAATCACTAATTAATCTAGACCCTACAGTAAACATACATATTTGATACCTTTCTGACCATTCGAAAATTACCCTAAAGTTACTAAGAACACCAAAATTAACACACTAAATCGAGGATATAATTGGTCCCTGAACCCCAATTTTTTAACTAAAAAGGAGATAGTTGGGGAAATACAGGATATCCTTAAATCAACCCTGGCGAGCTTATCTAAACAGCAACACCTTTCAGATATTGAATGGGCAACAGCAAAAGCTCAAATCAGGGGTATTTTTTTTTCAAAAAGCAACCTACTGTAAAAAAATCCAACTCAGAGAGGAACAACAACTGGAGGATAAAATTAAATCATTAGAGCAAGATCTAATTAAGAGCTTCAACACTCAAACTGAAACAGAATTATTGAAATGTCAAAAAGACCTTTATATGTTGCACAATAATAACTTATCACTTCACGAAACTAAAACACTTGCCAATTACGCTAATTATGTCCAAACACCATCGCGAGCACTAGCAAAGATTATTAAGCAATCAAGAGTATCCTCCCAAATCTCTGACATAACCTATGAGAATAAGAATTATACAAAAAATGGTGATATTATTAACATATCTGAAGTTATATACTCACAAATATATGGAGACCATTAGTCCTTACCCATAAATGAAAACAGTAGAGACTTCTTAAAAAAACTTAACTTCCCAAAAATTGATATGAAACTTCAAAAAGAACTAATAGAACCAATAACCATTGAGGAAATAACATCAACAATCAAAAAACTGAAATCCCATAAATCACCTGGACCAGATGGTCTCACAGCGGAATTTTATAAAACATTTTACATTATCATTGCACAAATCCTATCTCACATATTAAACTACATAATAAACAATAACATTAATGATTTACACTTTAATGCATCCAAAACTATATTTATACTCAAAGAAAAAGTAGACCCTCAAAATCCGGATAGTTACAGACCCATATCATTATTAAATATTGATACCAAAATTCTAACATCTATTCTGGCTAATAGAATGAAAAAAATAATGGATATAATTACCTCTAGTGAACAATCTGGCTTTTCAACATCCAGACAATCGAGCGATAATACATTAACTCTACACACACTACTCTCATATGCTAACCAAAATAACCTAAACATGTATGCACTTGTCATAGACGCGCATAAAGCCTTTGATAGAGTAAACACAACATTTTTATTTCAATTTCTACCCTACTTTAACATACTCAAAAAATGTATTCAAACACTACAAATATTATACAATAGTCCCTACACATCATTATATATAAATAAAGCATGGTCTAATAGAATTCAGATCAGAAACGGTACATGACAAGGATGTCCTCTATCTCCGTTATTGTTAAACCTATATCTAGAACCCCTCTTTTTAAATATAAAACAAAATATATATCACAACGCCCCACTAATATGCAACACCAAAGTTTCCTTTTCAGCATTTGCAGATGACCTCAATATTTATTGCACAATGCCAATTACAGATATAAAAAAAAATAATATCTGCTATTGAAGAATTTGCCACAATGTCAAACTACAAAATAAACCTCAAGAAAACTAACATCTTCCCCTTAAAAACCCCTAAACCTTTTTCACTTTTACCTTTGATAGGACAAGTAAAAACTGAAGAAATGATTAAATATTTAGGGATTACATTCTCCACAGATAACAAAGATTTCTATCTAAACAATATTAAACAAAAATGGAACCACATCCTACTTGACATAAATAGATGGAAAAACCTAAAACTACCTCCATTAGCCAACGTCTCGATTATAAAAATGAATATCCTACCAAGACTACTATACATCTTCATGTCCTCCCAGCTAAGCATTCCCAAGAAATTTTTTAAGCAGATCCACACTGAATTTGCTAAATTTATATGGGAGCCTAAAAAGTGTAGAATTTCATATGATAAACTGATGACCCCTAAAAACAAAGGTGGATTAGACTTACCAAATTTTGAAAACTACTATTTAATTATAAACGCTAACAGAATCTTAAGAATTGCAAACTACAATGCATCTGATAAAACGTGGTGTCCACACTGGGTAAGAATCTATTTCAAACATACCAAAAGTCTGGATATAAATACCAAAGCATTGCCATTCCTAAATAACAATATTACAAAATCATATAATCTAATGCAACCCCTTAAAAATGAGGTAGAGCTAACACAAAAACTCTTTAAATCAGTAAACTTGTTCCATCACATGATGTTATTACAACCCATACATAGAAACCCCAACTTCAGAATAAATAACCAGATGTTAGACTTAAAACGCTTCCCACATATAATAAACATAACCTTACAAGATATATACCCATACTTAAACTGTCCTATTCATGAAATAAGAAGCCAAATAAACCTTCCCAAATCATATCTGTTGATCATGAGACAGATCAAAGAGATGTGTTTAAGCTATCTTCATGATATCAACATTAATAAAGAAGACATAATGAAATGTAACCTACAATGGAAAACTCTTTTACAAAACAAAAAATATACAGCATCCTCATACAAATTGATAAAAGACATGAAATTTCAAGATCATATACTCATATCTGATTACTGGAAAGAAAAAATTATCTCCTCTTGAGGATCGCAAATGAACACAAGCAATTAACCTCACAGTAAAATCTATATCCCTTCAAAAGTTAGCATTCACGCAACTCATGATATATAACAATGCATATTACACACGCCTTAGCTTGCATAAATTTAACTCTAAAAATTCCCCAACTTGCTCACATTGCAAAATAAAACTGCTGACCTTTTCCATATGTTCTGGAGCTGTAAATGTGTATTCAAACTTTGGAACTCCCTGAAACTACAACTACAAAAAATGGGCTATCAAACCTCAACGCTCACCTGGGAATTTATGATATTACATATTACCCCAAATAATCTATCCAAAAACCAAATAATCATTCTTAATAATATTTTCCTATTAATGAAACTCTACATAGCTACCAATTGGCTTAACCCGTACAAGAACTCTTGGGAGAATTTCAGGATTTTGGCGATAAAACATATACTAGCCCATAAATGCATAATAAAAAAACAAAACAAAAATCCCAGCATTTTCAAACTCTGGGGACAGATTTTCAATATTATACTTACAGAAACCTCTAAATGTAAGATACACTACAGCATACACAAGAATCACCCCAACATTATGTAGTCATAAACTGAGATTTTGTTACTAACCCTGGAATTAGCATTCAAAAGAAGTTTATGAAGCCAACAAGTATCTTCTCTTTTTTCTTATTTTAATTTTATTTTAATGTTAAACTATAAAAGTATTCATGTAAATAGTGTAAATATGTTTTAACTGTTTGGTTATAGCCATGATCTAATATCACCTCTGTATGTCAGCCTGTACACTGTGAAAAATAAATAAAGAAATATTATTGAAAAAAAAAAGAAAAGTGAAAGGTAAGTGTCGGGTGAGTTAAGTTTGCAGACATGCACTGGCGGCATAAACATCATGACCTGACACATTTGTTTTTGGCTTTTTATACAATGACAAAATTGATTTTTAAAGTGTGGGATTCAAACCAAGGCATAAAGAAAAAAAATTTTCTTCCACAGCATTGATTTTCCATCTTTGTCACAGAAGAAGTGTTGCTCAGACATAATTGTCATTCATAAATACAGCAGACATTTTGAGGTGTTACCCATGTATGTGTGTGACTTGACAATGCTCTTGTATATAGATCCAGGTGTGTATGTGTCGTATTTAATTGTGAAGTCCAGATAGCTGAATTACACTTACAGAAATGTAGGAGACAGTATACCCTCAGTCATCTGTCTGAAACACACTAAGGGTGTCTTATCCCTCATACATATAATTTATATCAGCTCCATTATCTAAAGTGTTATATGTGAAAGTGAATATAATGGGAAATGGAACAACAGTAAAAATGCCTGGAATATCCTGTATAAGGACCCAGGACCATGTGTATGGCAGTCCAACACTTCTACCTGTTGCCATTGCCACAAGAATGTTGAACTAACGTGTCTGTTGTACAGTTCATTGCTATAAACTGCACTGTCACAACAATAAAAATAGGTTAGAGAAAAAGCAATGTAGTGGTGCTGCGGTAGCGTTGTCGCCTCACAGCAAGACGTTGTCATGTTCGATTCTCAGCTAGAGCATCTTTTGTGTGGAGGTATGCATGAATGGGTGTGCCTTCGTTGAAGGTTGTGCGTCAGGGCTGGTAACTCGGCATGTAAAAATCCACTACCATACATTAGCAGACTGGAGTTCCGCTGTGGCGACCCCTAACCGGGATAAGCCGAAAGGCACAACAACCATGAAGTATGGCTCCAAACAGCATAAACTATAAAATAAACAAATTTTATTGACAGGTAAGCACTTTCCCCACATACTGTGGCTTCATCAGACCATGAATACAATTTAAAAAAATTAAAACAGCTTAATATGCTCACAGTCAGCGCTCCTACTTTTTAAATCTCTAATCAGTAACTTCCTATTTGACTTTGCATCCTCACGTATCGTGGGTGATTTCACCACATATTCCCCTCTAATTTTTTAAAAACATACACTCACAAAAATAATTTTAACATGCATATTATTAAAAGCATCAAACATTGTTCAGACCAAATCATAGTGTATACAAATGCAATTAAATAAACCCTTCCTACTAATATAAAGGATAATTCATTTAAAACACATCTTAGCGGCTGATAGAACAAGCCGTCATCCTAGT
Organism: Protopterus annectens; assembly: GCF_019279795.1. Lineage (NCBI taxonomy): Eukaryota > Metazoa > Chordata > Ceratodontiformes > Protopteridae > Protopterus > Protopterus annectens. The sequence goes on along the minus strand of NC_056731.1, from coordinate 1,723,945,392 downwards.
GAGTGTACTAGACATCTATATATTTCAATAAAAACTATCTTCACAAAAATGATGCATCAATAATCTAGCGAGGGCAATTATAAAACATTCTCGTGTCCTACGCTCTCATTCATGTCATTAAGATATTGCATTTGACTTAATCCATCATTTTAAAACCTCACTATTGGTCATACAGCATAGCGCCACATCAGTACTAATACACAAACAAATTACTTTAGACCAGCCACTTTAACCTGAGCATAAAAAACATATGGAAACCTTAGAACAGGTTATAGATATAATCAATATAGTTAAAACATAGTATTTAGTAATCAACAATACCTACAATTGCTATAATTCAAACTCATATTGTCGTGTTTCACAGCCAAAATGATGTGCATTTTATAAACCGATCCTATGAACATAGTTTTAGAAAATTACTTAAACATAGCAGCATCGGCAATCATGAAAGCAAACATTAGCTATATATAATCACAATCCTATGTAAATATACCAACATGGGAGCCTGATAAACAAGCACTCAGCCTCTGGAAAAACATACAGCTCACCCCATAAAATACCTTTTCTGATCATATCCTCGAACTTACACTTTGTAGTTGCCAAAACACTTCTCAGGTCATTCCCCAAAGCAAACAAAATCCAAAAACTAAAAACGAACATTGCAGACATAATACCACTAAGGGACCATTCATGCCATCATTCAACCAGTCCTTCTAAACCCTCTATCCGTTATCATAATACACTACCACATGGCTATTTTTGAGTCATTCCAATAGATTTTAAAGTGATACAGCAGGGAATTATACAGCATGCTACCGCATATACTTCAAATTACCTAAATATTAGCTATCCCACTTCTGCTATATCGTGGATCTGTACTTAAGCAGAATTCCCTCAGCACACTGTATCTTTTAAAGGCATACTCCTAGAATTAGGCAAACTTTATATAATTTGACTATAACTCATTTTAAAGGAACCTAGTACATTTAACATGAAAACAAACAATTCTATACTCCCTAAACATCAAATTACAACTTGAGATTTATAACAAATACCAAAACAAAAATCAAAAATCATACCTGGGATCAGGCATGTCAATATTTGGAGAACCCCATTCACTATGGTAGCCAGGTGTCTCAATCCCTGAAAACCACACTTCATTAACCCTGAGAATCAGGTCATTGTGGAAGCTCTTAGGTGACACGGTGCCTTTTTGCTTGAAAAGGGACATGGAGATATGTCAGGCAGAATGCAAATTTGGCAGGAGATAGTTGCAAATGTGAATAAAGTAGGCAGCCACAGCAGGACATATGATCAGGTACACCATAGGGCCACTGACTTTATCTCATCTGCATGGAGGAGAGCAGCTGTTGTGGCCCATGATTGGATGGGTACGAGGGGTACTACTATGGACCTACCACTAACAGTAAATGAAGAGCTCCTGTCCACTGTCAAGGATCCAGACAGCTCCCAGGAAAGTGAAGAACAGCATTTCCTTGACATTGGTGCTACTATTTCAGGGACACTAACTATGTCCTAGGAGGAGCTTCCAGGTAGGCTTATGTTTCTCCCTTGTGAAATAGTCTTGTATAGTAAAATATTTACATAAATACATTAGGTCTGTTAAACAAGAAATTTACTAAATAAAATAAAATGTAGCAAGATGAGGTGGCTAAAAACAGAATAAGTTTAATTAAATGGTTAGTGCTTTCACATCAATCATGATGCTTCATCAGACCAAGATAACATTTTACATCACTTCCTATATATAAGTTAAATAATTAATTATATAACTAATTGGTTAATTAAAATTTAAAGTAGTAATGCAAAAATAAAACTCATAACTAAGTTAACAAATTTTATACAAAACAAGCTTAACATCTAAGTAAAAAATCAAACATATGCATAAATCAATGCCTAGATAGTCACATATGTAATTATAGATTTCATCTAACAGACCTGGCTTTTAAATGGAGCTTAATAGAGGCTCTGTCATTGAGCCCTGGTGGTCTATTCTGCTTGCAATTCTAAAATCCATTTTAATTCATGTTGTTCAGTTATATTTTTTAAGTCACCTAATCTAGGGCTTGGATGTATACACTCTGTAACTTTGAAGCTAAAATCATGCACAGTAGCAAATAAAGCTGAATGATTAGGTAATGCACTTCTATCAATATCATTATTGCGAATTGCTGCTGTGTGTTCCCTTATACATTCCCTCAGTGACCAGTTAGTCATACCCACATAAAACGAACTGCAGATATTGCATACAGCTAAATAAATTAAATTCTTAGTAGTGTAATTAGCTAGTAACTTAAAATTATATACGCTCTTCATCTTGGGATGTACAAAATTATTATCTAAGGCTAGCACATTACAGATACTGCAATTTCCAGATTTTGTTAATTCACTTGTGGCTGTACCATTGACACATTTATTATTGGTATAACATAACAGTCTTTTAAATTCTTCTTATTCTTATATCCATACTGAGGTTTATCTTTAATCACTTTTCTTATTTCTTCATCTGCTTGTAATATAAACCAATTTTTATTTATTATATATGCTCTACATTACTAGAATACTCAAGTCTAAAAGTTACAATATCTTTATCATACTTTCTACTTTGAACCTTTTGTTGACTTAATGTTACATCTGACATATAAGGCTTAGCCTTGTTATTTCTTAATATCTGTACTTCCTCTATACCTCTCTCAACTTCATATTTGTTATATTTTCGCTCATATAATTCATTTCTAAAAACTTCCATATCTGCATGAAACTTTCTGTCATCTTTATCTAGCTTTGAGATACGCATTCTTTGACCCTTGATTATATTTTTATATATATGAGAGGGATACATGCTATCTCTATATAAAATGTTATTTCTGTGACATGATTTTTTATATAGCTCTGTTGTAAAAAAAAAAACATTTGTATCTTTCTTTATGGTGACTGTGAAGACTGGTAGAGAAGGGTGAAGGCTGCCAGCCTAGTCAAATAGAATTTGATACATAATTCTGGCATTTGTAAATATAAATGTAAAACACAGGCTGTGTCTTAAATGTAAAGAAATGCTGTTTCAACAATGTGACAACATTGCCATCTGCTGTAAGGAAAACTAAGTCAAGCATTTCCTATTGGTCCTTTGAAATTAAAATTACTTTATGTCTATTCCTTTGAAGTTAGAATTTGGAGTCAATGAGTCTGGAGTAAGCATCCTGCCTATTGTTTTAAGGCTAAAGTTAATGACCAGAATTTACACGTGGAATGTCCTTTATTGCTCTAAGTGTAAAATAATGTAAATGCAGTTAATGCGTAACCTGGGAACCAGGAAAGTGTAAACAAATGATGTAATGTTTTTTATCAGAACTGCAGTTTCAATTTTAACAGTGAGAACCAGAAATTATTAAGCATTTTTGTCTATCTAACTTAGCACTGCCTTGCTCTATGTAAGTAAGTTACTTTAGCAGTATGCTTTCTTGTAGAAATAGCTAGGACTATAAATATTAGACTAAGCATTTTTTGTTATGTCAGAACTGTACTACGGAATTATTTTAAGTTTCTGTGCGATCTCTGAACTCTTGAATAGCACTGTGGTGTAGTAGTATTGTCTTGTGTTTTTAGTATTTATTAAATATTTTTAAACCCCTTTCAACTGTGGCTGGTTTATGTAGAGATATGTGATAAGTGAAGCTCTAGAGTATATTGCATATTTACAGAGTTTATTCTACAAGGTCACTCTAATAAGCCTTGACTGATTAGTCACACTTACCAATTGGATAATAATATTGCATAGTAATAATTGGACACCCTTTTAAGGGCATTTGGGTAGCTGATAATTATTATCTGGTGGTGGCAGTAATTATTACTGTATCATCTGGGTATAGGAGCACAGCTGGAGAATCTGTGTCAGCCTTTCCCTGGAGTGTCTGTGAAGTTGTATAAATACTTATCTCAAAGAGTGTGTGTGTGTGTGTGTGTGTGTGTGTGTGTGTGTGTGTGTGTGTGTGTGTGTGTGTGTGTGTGTGTATGTGTGTGTGCGCGTCAGCTACTTGGGCAGGGACACGAAGCACTGATTGGACAGAGCGGGTACTGGAGGTTAGCTTGCCAGCTAGCCTGAGATTTAGACCCTATAGCTGTGCCAGTGGGGAGTCTTATTAGGGACCTGGGGAGCAAGTGAGCAACCAGCCCCAGACTGACTGTGATCAATGTGTGCACGTAAGGGAAATTGTACTTTACTGTGTGTATTTGTTATCCTTTCCTCTCATATGAGATGCCCTCTCTGGTGTTAGTGGTGAGGACTGAGGCTCCTTGATTGCTGGGCCAGGGCATGGGCATCACAGTGACATCTAAAAAATCCACTTGATTACATGATATAACATAAGTAAATCAAAGAAAATTAGTAGTATTAATAATATAAGTTAAGAATTGTTGCAGCTGTATCCATGACCCTTCCAAATCAGTATCAGGTCATCTACAAATCTTTTATACAAAAAAAAAATATTTAAAAAATTCATTATTCAAAATAAATTGTTCCTCCCAATAAGCTCTTAATGCGATGCTTAAGGTACTGTTCAATAATTCAGAAACTGAGCAAACTTTTAAAAAGGCTAACATTTTTGTTCCTGAATTAAATGTATCTTTAGAGACTTTTTGTAACATATTTGAAATTGAACTTAGAGGATTTGTTGACTCTCAAGATAAATTTTGTCATGACAGGTTTTGCAATCTAAACTGTGAGGAAAGTAGAGCATTATATGAACTCATAAATGCCCCATCTATCACAATACATCCAGCTGATAAGGGTGGGGGAATAGCTATTTATGACACAGATAAATATGTGGAAGATATGCTTTGTATGTTAAATGATGGTAGAGTTTATAAGAAAGTTTCTCCGTCTCATATTGATTTACTTTGCAGTTATGTTTATAAGTCATTGAATGATTGCTAATTGAGTAATCTCATCACTAAACAGCTACTAGATTATTTTACAGTCACTCATCCAGTAATTTCTGTCACTCAAGAACAACCTAAACTACATAAAAGTAGAACTCATCCACCATTAAGACCAATAGTAGCTGGCCAAGAATGGGTAACGCAGCCACTATCGATTTATATGGAGAAGAATTTAAAACCTGTAATAGATAAATTTTCTTGTACAGTATGTAATACGACACAGTTTATTAATGATCTTTATAAAACTCTCACAGGCCATAATGACATCCTTACTCATAGTTATTTGGTGACTCTAGATATGAATTCTTTATTCACAGTAATACCTCATTCTTATGGCATATATGCTGATAAAAGCTATTTATTACAGACTCATATGTATGATTATAGGAAAGTTGATTTTATATGTATGTTATTAGAATTGGTACTGGAAAATAACATTTTCTTGTTTAAAGATGCTTACTATTTGCAGTTATTTGGCATAGCTATGGGCACTCCGTGTGTCAATAGCTACACAATATGGTGCTAGCTTATTGGGAGGAACAATTTATTTTGAATAATAATTACTTTTTTAAATATTTTTTTTGCATAAAAGATTTGTAGATGACCTGATACTGATTTGGACAAGGTCATGGATACAGCTGCAACAATTCTTAACTTATATTAATAATACTACTAATTTTCTTAGATTTACTTATGTTATTTCATGTAATGAAGTGGAATTTTTAGATGTCACCATAAAGAAAGATTCAAATGGGTTTTTTACTACAGAGCTATATAAAAAATCATGTCGTAGAAATAACATTTTATATAGAGATAGCATGCATCCCTCTCATGTATATACAAATATAATTAAAGGTCAAGGAATGCATATCTCAAGGCTGGATAAAGATGACAGAAAGTTTCATGCAGATATGGAAATTTTTAGAAATTAATTATATGAGCAAAAATATAACAAAAATGAAGTTGAGAGAGGTATAGTATAGAGGAAGTACAGATATTAAGAAATACCAGGGCTAAGCCTTATATGTCAGATGTTACTTTAAATCAACAAAATGTTCAAAGTAGAAAGTATGACAAAGATACTGTAACTTTTAGGGTTGAGTATTCTAGTACGGTAGAGCATATACTTCAAATAATAAATAAAAATTGGTTTATATTACAAGCAGATGAAGAAATAAGAAAAGTGAATAAAGATAAACCTCAGTATGGATATAAGAATAAAAAGAATTTAAAAAGACTGTTATGGTATACCAATAATACATTTGTTAATGGTACAGCCACAAGTGAATTAACAAAATATGGAAACTGCAGTATCTGTAATGTGCTAGCCTTAGATAATAATTTTGTACATCCCAAGATGAAGAGAGCATACAATTTTAAGGTAGTAGGTAATTGCACTACTACAAATTTAATTTATTTAGCTGTATGTAATATCTGCAGTTCTTTTTATGTGGCTATGACTAATCGGTCGCTGAGGGAACGTATGAGGGAACACATAGCAGCAACTTGCAATAATGATATTGATAGAAGTGCATTAGCTAAACATTCAGCTTTATTTGCTACTGTGCATGATTTTAGCATCATAGTTATAGAGTGTATACATCCAAGCCCTAGATTAGGTGACTTAAAAAAATCTAACTGAACAACGTGAATTAAAATGGATTTTAGAATTGCAAGCAGACAGACCACTGGGGCTCAATGACAGAGCCTCTATTAAGCCCCATTTAAAAGCCAGGTCTCTTAGATGAAATCTATAATTACATATGTGAATATCTAGGCATTGACTTATGCATATGTTTGATTTTTAATTAGATGTTAAGCATGTTTTTTATAAAATTTGTTAACTTAAGTATTGTTATTTTAGATATTGTCTTAGTTATGAGTTTTATCTTTGCATTACTACTTTAAATTTTAATTAACCAATTAGTTATATAATTGATTAATTATTTAACTTATATATATAGGAAGTGATGTAAAATGTTATCTTGGTCTGATAAAACATTGTGATTGATGTGAAAGCGCTAACCATTTAATTAAACTTATTCTGCTTATTGCTGCCTCATCTTGCTACATTTTATTTTATTTAGTGCATTTATCTTTGTGTAGCTGAGGTATCCGCAGTGGCATTGCTACTTTTTGTTTGGTTTCTAAATAAGAAATTTTTTTGAAGGTGGAGTTATACATTGCTACAGTTAACAGCAGGATTACCTTCATAATGTCGATCACATATTATCGACCGGCCACATCAACGACCCATTTCCACGAAACCAGAACCGCAAAATCTTTCAAATGTCGAAAAAACTTAGAGTGTCGACATTTCCAACCATGCCACACCTCCACACCAGTGCTAACATGGGTCAAAAAGGGGGCGAGATTTTTTCATTCGGAAATTTGGTGTTCGACGTGTTGAAGAGTAGCAGTTCGGTATTTGTGGAAGTGGGATCGACCATAACATGATCAGCATTATGAAGGTAAACCTTAACAACACATTCTGATTGATTGATTGGAAATTCTGAGGAGGTCAATAGTGGTCATAATGTTCTCAAAACTCCTGATACTACTGTGAAGTTGATGGACCAGAGCATAATTTTGTATAAAAATATTAATTCCTGTACTGGTACTTTCAACAATGCTTGCAGGACTAATGCAGTTTTGGTTAGTTCGTTTGCTACCCAGTACAACATGGACAGTAACCTGATTAGAGGTATTTTTTTATAAAAATGTTGCTATTTTGATGAATGATAGCCAGATTGCTGGTAAAGTGGGTGAAAATACTCTCATTACCTTTAGGAAAGAGGAGACTTTTAAGTATTTGGTTGTGCATTTTGGCATTCATAGGAGGAAAGATGATCTTACAAATTTTAAGACATGGACGGTGCAGCGCTGCAGTGGTAGCAATGTTACCTCACAGTAAGAGGTTCTTCAGTTCGATTCTTGGCTGGGTGCCTTCTTTGCAGAGTCTACATGTCCTCCCTGCATTCATGTAGGTTTCCTCCAGGTGCTCCAGTTTCCTCCTAAGGTACAAAGACATGCATCTGGAGCATTTCTCTCTGGGCCTCCACTGAAAATTGGCTGCATTCTAAGCCAGATTTTCCTGGTAAACAAATATTAAATAAATAAATCTAAGTGTGGGAGCTGTTCTATATACAAATGTATTCTTTGTTGTGAGCAATTTAATATTAATGGTTTTAAGTTTAAGATGAAAGACGCATGTAACTGCTTTACTAAGGATGTTGTTTATGCTGCTTTGTGTTACTGTTGTTCAACCTATTATGTAGGCAAAACTGAATGGTGTTTTAAAGATCATATATGAGAACATAGTAATGATCTTAAGCATACAAAAGAAAGCATTGCTTTAGCTAGGCACACTAGCACTTTTCCTGGACACACCTTTAAGCTTGTGGTTATAGAGAGGTGATAATGGATATGTGTCATGGTTGCTGGTAGCTACTTTTAGAAAAATGTGAATTGTATAAACATCTGCAGTTAAATGTTGGTAGCTCGTCAGGGCTTAATGGTTTTACATTTATTTCCTGCTTATTGAAACTGAAGGCTTTAGAGAACTAATTTTACTTAAATGTTATTAAGTCTAATTTAAGAAGTATTTAAAGATTGTTTTTTATCTGTGTTATCTGGTTTTTAAAATGTGTTTTGTCACTTTAAAATTTTTCTGTTTTGCCTAGAGCTTGGCAACCAGGTGATCATGTGATTTATATCATGTGACTTTTTATCATGTGATTTTTTTTTTACCTGCTGCTATTTAAATGGATATCAAACAATGTGGTTTTATCTGAAGAAGTTTAGATTTAATAAATGAAAGTGCTAATGCACCATTTTGGTACAGTTTTGCATTTGACTGCATGTTTACTGGCTGTTGTACCTGTTGGAGTTTCTGTAGCTTGTGGGTTTCTTATTTTTATTTATTTATTTATTTATTTATTTATTTATTTATTTATTTTGCTTTTTAATTCAAGAGTTTTCATTTCAAATTGCTTACATTCTAGACCAGTTTCCAGATCAAGTTATTCAACTGTGAGATGAACAGAGTGAAGTTTAATTTCCAACTACTTACATTCTAGACCACATTCCAGAGCTATCTTGCTACAAAGCTAGACTAGGCCCTTATCAGCAGAAAATGTCTCAAATTGCATGCTCAATCATTAAAATGAACTGGCCCTGTTTGAACAGTACTAGCCATACAAACAGATTTGGAGATATATATTTGCATTCATATAGCAACATTCTTTCTCTGTCAAAATACCATCAAATATTTCTCCTAACACTGCAAATATGATTTACAAAAAAAGAACAAACATATATTAACTGTTCTTCACAACAGATCGTTGTTACCATGCTGGAGAGCATGTTTGTAACAATATCTTATTTATTTTATTTTTTCTTTATTGACTGGATTTCTCCCATTAAACTGGTGTATTTTTTCCAGGGGAGACCCAGGATCATATTCAAACAGACTAGGGAAAATTTGACCAGTGTACACAGGAACTTCCCCAATCTTTTTTTCAATATGTACTATGGGATCTTTTACATCCACCTGAACTGCCACCAACTCAGACAGAAAGGACATCAGTGTAACATCTCATTGGCAAGACAGCATACTCAGGAGTGCAACCCCCCCCCCCCCATGCTGCACTGCAGTGTCAGGTTTGGAAAATTAATCTAATCACCTGCTGTGGTAATAAAGCCCACAGCCCTTTGATCTTCGAGCACCAAAGGCAGGTATGCTAACTATTGGACCACTGACACTAAGGCTGCTTTACAGAGCATTTCTTATACTGAGTCATATGTCAAAAATTTCTGCATCAAATAACTTCTAGTGATGTAAGATTTTACCTTGTTGTGTCTTTCGGCTAGGGGTCGCAACAGCGGAACTCCGGCCCGATAATGTTTGGTAGTGGATTTTTACATGCCGAGTTACCAGCCCTAATGCACAACCTTCAATGAAGGCACACCCATTCATGCCTGCCTCCACACAGAAGACGCTCTAGCTGAGAATCGAATGGGACAACGTCTTGCTGTGAGGCGACAACGCTACCACAGTACCACTACCGCGGGTCTACCTAATAGGTACAAAGTCATTCTATGAGTGCTTTTGTTAGCTACCTTTGCAACACAATTTTAGAATTTCAGCAGATACATTTGTCAGTAAACTTTAACATAAATATGCAAATGATTCTCTTTAGTGCATGCATGCCAACCATTAACTATAAGCAATGAATTTTGCTAGCTCCAGCATGGAAATGCACAATTAGATTATGGAGATTAAAAGTGGTTCTCAGTGTAAAGTTACTGCAAAGGTCTGAACTGATAATGTGTCACTTCTTATAACCAAGGATACAGGGTTGAGTTCTTCCATTTACCTGATGTG
>NC_056731.1:1723795047-1723930047 GCF_019279795.1 Protopterus annectens | reverse complement strand
TTTAGATCCATAGACTGAGCATTTCTGGTGTGATTTTACTTGCTGGTGAGCAATAAATCCATCAGTAATGGGTTGAAGGATGCATTGTATGCCAGACACAGGTCACCCCTTGGAGTCTGTAGGATACCGAGCATAGTGACAGGGCTTTGAGTCAGTCCATATGGCACATGTTGTTTAGGACTTGTGTCCTTTTAATAAGGTATCCCTGTGGATGTCCTAGTTGTTGCACATGTTCTAAGAAGCACTGATGTATATAAGCAACAAATCCTTAGTTTAAATGACCTAGACATAAAGAGGAGGGGTTATAAACTAGTGTAATTAATGTACCATAAGTGCACTTGGATGAATCATTGATATGCCATACAACACTTATCAAACAGAATATTTGTCCCAACCAGATGGGTACAATGCACTGAAGCATTTACATTCACTCTGTAATCAATAATTTGCAATGTAGTCACACAATTCCATTGGGAAAAGAGTGAAGGATAGAAAAAGTAAATTTCAAGGACTAGGCTTAAAAGAGAGAAAAAGGGAAATAGATAAAATGCATAAATTAATATAGCTTAACAAGAAAAAAGACAAATGATCTTAGAATTTTATCAGTTAGTGTGAATACTGTAGTATAAAAAGTTTGGTAAGAAAAATTGGGAGAATTAGAGTGGTGTAATAAATGTGAAGTAGATACTACAGCATTAGATGTTAATGGTTTAACTAAGGAAGAAAACTACAAAAAGACAATTTATAGAAAGGAGGTATAATTTAGAACTTGGGAGGAGAAACCTATTCAGGGATAGCAACACTATATAGTACAGCAAATTTAATATTAGATTTTACTTCAATTAGATTAGTACTGCTGTCAATGGTAGATATAAGATGGTAAAAATAGAGTTTATAGACCTACTGTAATATATGCATATGTAACATGTAAAGGGAAAGAAGGGTTGTTTAAAGACATATTGGATCATATAATTATAAATATAGATACTATAGTTACTGGTGATTTTAATTGTGACATGAGGAATAAAAATAAAAAAGATAGGTTAGATAAGAAAAAAATGAGAGAAATTATGAAGTATGGAAATCTAGTCATGGGGAATATAAATACAAGTACATAGAGGAGAGGAAATGTTAAAACAGAGAATGAGATTTCTCAGTTTCTAAAAGTATATAAATAGTCATGGAAGAAGCAGTGGAAACAAGATTTTCAGATAATATGGCAATATGGATAGAAACAGAAGAAAATAAAGAACATATAACAATTTAAAAAGAAATTAAAATATTAAATGATAAAATATGGAATGAGAAAGAAATAGATTATATAATGATAGTATGGAAAGACAGGTTTCTATCAGCAGACCGAAGACACATTTTCGAATGCGTCTTGGTTGAACTGACAAAACTGAAACTGCAAAATATCAAAGCAGCATGTAAGCAAATTCTTTCCCTCGGAAAGAATTTGCTTGACCGCTTCGGTACTTTGCAATTTTTGGCACTGTAGTGCGATTTCTGAGTTGGTATATTTAAGTAGGGGGTGTGAGGGGCACAGCCCCCCATGTTGGGAGGTGTGGGGGCGAAGCCCCCCTCTTAATCTCATGTTTTAGTGTGCTTTCTTTTTTTTGTTGTTGTAACAGTGATTTTTTTCCCTTGGAAAAAATTTGCTGTTCTGACAGTTCGTTTTTTTAAGCTTTTGCTTATATGGGGTCGATTAATCACCGTTCACTTACCTAAGCATTCGGTGATCTAATATATACCCTGGAAAGACCATATAACAATGCAAGAGCTTTTTTTTTATTAATTGGATAGACTGGTAGATGGCATTTAAAGAGAAATATAAAAACAGCTATTTACAATGAGAATGCAGAATAACACAAAGAGAAAAAAATGGAAATGCAGAATAAGATATTAGAAATTTTAGAGAGAAATTAGAAAGTATACTATAAAAAAGAACTATATAAGAAATCAAGAAAAATTAAGGGGTTGTTATATAAACAAAGACTTTTTACAAGGGAAAAGGGAAGAAGCATCTCCTTATTTAAGTAATAAAGTAAAGGCAGAAAGTAGTATCATGAGAGAAATTAAACATAACATGGGGAAAGTGAAAACACAACTAGGAAGTATTATGAAAATTGTGGTATAGTAGGTTAAAGAGATGGTAAAAAAACAGAGAGATCATAAATGAAAATGAATGGAAAGTTAAGCAATATACAAAAGTAATAAATGAAGATGTCAATAAACAGGCCACTGTAATGGAAGTTGATTTGGTGATAAAGTAAGTAAATCTTTATTCTCAAGCAGGTTTAGATGGTATGGGTTATTCAATAATGTGGAGCAATGGCAAAAAGAAATCATAGTATGTATATTTAATGAATGTCTAAATGATGGAAATTTGTTATACACTGTAATGGAATTCTGAGATTTATTTGAAAGAAAGCAAAGAAGGATGAAATGAAGGGTCTATATTATATAGTCGAAGTTTCAAAACTTCGAACCTCACATGAGCAAACTCATATGAGCGAGGTTCGAAACAGTGACTATATAAAAAAATTAAAAAAAACTTACAGTACTGCTCTGAGCAAGGGCAAGTCCCCTGTGCACCCCCCAACCCCCCCATTTAAATATGCCAACTCCGACAACACACTTCTGTGCAGAAAGGGAGCATTTCCCATTCTGCATGTGAAAAGCGGCTGACTTCGACCTTTCCGACGTTCGATCATATGATGTCGACCATCTATGATTTGAACATCAAAACAGTCGCTCATCTAATATTGACCCTGAAATGAATAATTGGAGACTAGTGATGTTAAATAATACTGATTATAAGATATTTATGAAAAACATACAAATAAGATTAGCAAATAAAATAAATAAGGCATTAGAAGATAATATTCATGGAGTTAAAGGAAAAGGATGTCAGGAATTATTGACTGTTAGAGAAATGATAGATGATGCTGAAAAAAAAGTAATGAAGCAAAATTATTGGTAGGATATATAAATAAAGCATCTGATATGATAGATCATATTATGTTATAGAAAATAAGAAAAAGGATATAATTTTAGTAAACACATTCAGAAAGTAATTAGATCAGTGTATAGGAATTTCAAAATAAGAATTTTGATTAAAGGTTGGTGAATTGAAGAGATAGAAATGAACAGAAGTTTAAAACAAGGTTGCCTGATGAGTAGTATTTTATATATGATAGTAATGGATTGGCTAGAAAAAAAATTAGGAAATGAAAAAAGCACAGTACACACAGAATAATTGTATCGAATATCCTGCCATTTTATCTTATGTGGATGATATTATTCTTATGACCAAAGACAGTAAAATGATGGAAGAAGCGTTTTTTGTGCAAATAATGAAATGAGGATGTCACTTCACTGAACAGATAAAAAGTAAGTTATTTGGTTCAGAGGTGAAGTTAAAGGGAGTTCAATTTGAAACAAAGGAAATATTGGTATTAGGAATAAAAATTTGATGTATTGATTGTTGCTAGGGAGCAACAGATGAAAGTTTTACAAGAACTAAAAGGAATTAGTGCCATATAGATTAGTTATACATTATCGTTTAGGAAAAATGTGCATTTGATTAATTACATATGGATGTGAAAATAGCTTTTGTGGCTGCAGTATATATGGTACAAAAGGGTTAGGAAAAACAGTTTATTGTATTGATTAGATTTATTTGGGGATCTAGGTTAAACCCAGTTAAAAGAGGAGTATTATATATGTATAAAGAAGATGACGGTTCAGATCTCTTGAACCCTGTAAAAATAAGGGGCATTGCTAAATTTGTATAGGGTGTTAACATGGAAAAATTTCAAATAAAGCACACTGGTAGTAAGACTGTTAAAATAAAATATAAAAGGGAATGCAATTTAATAAAACTGAAAAAGAGGGAGAGAGATTAGGGAAATGAAGAAATCAAGCTGTATGAAGACAAATTAAAATATGGAAGTTAAGTACAAATGAGGTAGATGAAAATAGGAAATTATGGTACAAAAACATAATACTGAAAAATTAGTGTGTGAATCCATGGGGGCATTTGTCAGGAAAAAAAATAAAAGCTATGAAACAAAGAAATCAGAGGTGTATATGAATAATGTGGAATGCCAATATGTTTATGGAGGTTACAAGTTAAAGGATTGCCAGTAAAATGAAATATGCCTTATAAAAAGTAAATTAAAGGATATGTATATCTTGTGGTAAATAAGACACTGTAGAACGTGTTTTTAATACATAAATGAGTAAAGAAATTATGGGAAAAAATAAAGAAATATAAGACTATAAACAAATAAATGTAGATATAAGACTATAAACAAATAAATATGTATATAACTGAATATGGATTTAATGAGAAATGTAGTAAGGACTATATCAAAAATCTGGATAAGAAAATGTTCTGCATTGCATGGATAATATGACTGAGAGATCAAATGATATTATGTTTAATGGAGATTGAGTAATGCTAATATAATATGAAAAATCAAGTGGTGGTTGTAGAAAAGGGAGGTGGCGGTCTATAAAAATGTGAAACAAAAAGTTGTAAGTAAGTGATGGAAGAATGTAAACCTACTATACATTTTTGTAAATACTTAAATGTAAATTTGTATATAGTTGCAATAACGAAGAATCCTGGTCTTTTTGATAGGTGCTGTGGGATCTTTCACATCTACCTGAGCTACTCCCAACTTAAGTTGATGGGACTTCAGTTTACCATCTCATCTGATGGACAGCACACTCCTCAGGAGTTTTAGCAAGTGATCTACCTGGTGTGGGAATAGAATCTACAGTTTTTTGCAGTAAGTGCAATAGTGCAGCCTGTTCCATTACTAAAACTGGCATAAACCATCATATGATCAGCAGTATAATAATAGATGACAAGCTGTAATGATAAATGTCACATTATTCCACATCGATAGTATGCTAAAAATGAAGAGATTATTAAATAATCAGGCTGGAATGTTTGAATATGGATATGTTCAAGTTATGCCACCTGACTATATGATGAGGCTACAGCTTACTTATGAATGGTCTGGATCTTTTTCCCCATTTGTAGACTCCCTGATGAAGTTTATCTGATGTTACATTTCTCCAGCTGTGTCTCCTACTGATTTAATGAGACTCACGAGAGTACAGAACATATAAGTACTTAACGAGTGTTTGCAGGGTGTCTATACTTGTATAACAGTGTCAGTTTACTGTTGTGTGATATTTTATTTAAGACAGTTGCATTGCTGATGATATGTGAAACAAACTAATAAAAAGAAAGCCCTTTCTGAATAAATATGGCTGATGTAATCAAAGTTGTAATAATGTCTTTATATATTTCAGTACGATTTTTTGAATGCAGCATTTCTCTAAAAGGAAGTAAATAATGGCTGAAAACCAGCAAGAAAAAAAAAAACTGTTTCAGTGAATGTTTGTAATGTATGCAGTGTATGACCAAAGGTAAATATTCATTAATTATTTATTTTGTGCTGGGTACCATTTGGCAAAATCAGGAGATGAAAGAATACATTTGTAATTATTGTTTGCTTTTTGACTGTGGGTTCTTGTTTTTCTTGTTAATAGAGATCTACAAATGAAATGTAGCCATCAAAATCAGTTATGTATTAGGTTCATATATTGACTAGGTTCCAGGATAATTTTGTTTTCTCCATTCAAGTGTTATGTAATTCTTTAGCAATGACTGTTTAATTATTTTTGGTCATGTTCTTCCTTCTTCCCATCATAACTCTCAACCTCTTAGAGCAAGAAATCAGGACAAAAGCCCAAAAATAGGGACAATTTTTCAGTATTACTTTTACAAACTTAGAAAGTTGAAAGCATAATAGGTTTTCCATTAACATGAATTTTCTGAAGGGTATGAAGTCTATAACTCAAATGTCTGACATCATTTTCTAATGCCAGTCTTTAATGATTTGCCACTAATTCACCAGAAAACCACAATTTTATAAAAAAAATGGACCAAAAATATGAGGCAAAAATCTGAACATTCTTATTCCGTTGAGAGATATGATTCCCATGTGTTATTGAAATATTTTAAAAACTGAAACAGATTATGTGACTGGTTTCTTGCTTAGAGGTAATATCTGCTGCTAGCATTCTTTCATAGACCCAAGTATATTAATTTCAGTGACAAGGCCTTTTCATGACAAAGTGTAGTCTTATTATAGTCAACCCCAGTTAAAGATAGGATAATTATTTTGAGGTATGGCATAATTTAATTAATTATTGTTTAAGTAATATTCATAAAAATACATTATATGAATGCACTATATTTTGATTTCACATCTGAATGTATTTAGTTATTGCTAAACTGAGAGAATGTGTATTTTATGGATATTTATTAACTATTACCTGAGAAAATAAAATTTGTGCATTCTGTGTTTAAATGCATGTATTTACTTTCAAATGTTTTGGCTTGATCCCTGTGTGAAGAAAGTTCTACTGGGCTAGCACATCAATTTGAGAAAGAAAAAAAGAATAAAGAAACCAACTCGCTCTTGTTATCACTTTGACCTTATAGCATGCATTTTAGCCTAAAAGGCAGTCTAGGAAAATGTGAACTGCTACATGAAGTATTACCGTATGCCAAGCATTAGTAGTTAAAGTCTTAATTTGTCTTTGTATCCCAACAGCATACAAATGGAGGTCCCAAGAATACTATTTAACTTCCATATGTTCATGTGTCTTCAAATTAAGGGTAGGGTACCTGACTATCAAAATGTAAACAGAAATGCAAAAATCAGCAAACACGATTATATTTTAAAAAGTAAGCATATGCATTTTTCTTGCCTGGATATGCTGGTATGTATATTCTATAACTATCAATGATAGTATGTAACATTAACCTGAGTGCAGTGTCTTCTACTGTTGCTGTACAGCTTCATGATAGAGATTTCACAAGAGAGGAGCAAAAGCAATGAATTATGTGAGCAGGTTTAATATAGTAACATTTCTCTGACATTATGAGTGAGTGGTATATAGTTTAATTAGGTATGATAAAATGATACAGTGCAGCTAACACACATTATAGATACTTTTATTTAAAAACCATACTATGTGCACATCATCAACAAACTGCTCACATTTGACAGTGCATCAAGGAAACATATCTCCCACACTCTATGCCCGATCAGTTGTGGCATCTTCGCCAGATTAATAAATAAAACAAAATAATACCCATTGCATTCCTCACAAACACAGTGGAATGAAAAATAAAACCCAATGAGCTACCGCTAAATGATATCAGTACCCTTGAAACAATATTTAACCTGAAGAAAAAGAAAATAACAAAAACAAAAATCACTACTGGCAAAATTGTGACTGAGATTACCAGCAAACAGGATAAGCAGTGAAACCTAAACTAAATGGTATTAAACTGAGACTGTCTGAAACATAATACCACAATACACTAACAACCTTTAATAACTGTTAATAACGTAGCCATAACTACACTATTACATTACCACAAAACTGCCTAAAATATTTAAAAAATAAAAAAATTATATACTAACAGTTGTAGATTGCAACACATGATGCATCAAATTTATAAAAAATAAAATATTCAAAATAAGTAAAGCCATATTCAGTAACAATGCCAACTATGCTCATACATCACTGAAATTATTTGGAAACAGGAATTAATACTAATATGCACATGCACATATATATACCTATTTACAAAATATTACATGCTATAAACAAATAAATTGAAGAAGTGGAGGTCTGGTCTGTATGATACAGCAAACAGATATTGTGTATTTTAATAGCAGAGAACTCAAGTTACTACTGTTGTAGAGAATTTATTTTCATATAATTGCATGTAATACATACCAGACTGCCTGGATATATACCTCTCAAGCTACAGTCAGCAATAGCATCTCCTTACCCTTAAAGATCATGGAGTACAAACAGGTTGTAGTACAATATTGGCACTTTAATGCATACAGATAATATTATTTTCAATATAGACAAAAGTAACTTGACAAGAGCAATTATGTATTGACCTCACAACACAATTTTTCCTAACCAACTACCAACTCCTTCTCTCTATTCAGAAAATTGACATTAGTAGTAATCCATCACCGGGTTCCAAACCTTCTTGTGAAATAGATTGTGCCAAGTTAAATTAAGCTCTTTCTTCTCTCATCCCACACTTCTCTCAATGGAAAGGTCCCAGGGTTCTATCCTAGTGCCTCTTTCATATTTTAATTAGTAAACTACCTCTTCCCTACCTACTCAACAACTCACCTTCTGTGCTGATGCCATGTTAATATTTAAGTCCATCCACAACTACTCTACAATCAAAACACAACTTCAAAAATACCTCAATTCACTCCATTTTGGCTCAATAATCACACAAACAATAAGCAAGCAATTTGGCACCACCCCAAAACTTATGACATTATCAATGCACATAAATATCGCTTTCCTTTAATGCACACCAACATAAACAACCACCTCCTTTAAATTTCTTGGTTCGTGGCTATCCCATGCCCACATAAAGAAATAAAGGTAAAAAGTTAATACACTTCTCTTTTGGATAAGAAAAATCTCATTTTACCTATTCATCAAAGCCAGAGCAGCTATAGGCAAAGGACTCTTTATGGCCCAGCTCAACCATGGACAACCTTAATAGTCACAGCCTCTAAGAAAAACTCCTCCACACTATGAAATATTGAGAACAAAATCTATCACTTCATCATTAACTCAGCCTCTCATGAGCACTACTGTCTCACCCTCAAAAAAGCAAAGTGAGCCTCAGTACAGCATAGAGTAGATCTGCTAGTAGCATCTCTCACCTTCAAACTTCTACAACCCATCTCATTCATCTCACTAACTGCCAAAGTTTGTATTAAATGCACACACTACAACCTTAGAAACTTCTACCATACAAACTCCCCACTTCAACCCCATAAAGCAGACTTCACTGGTCCGGATGGAGAGATGATTAAATCAGCAAACAAAGGAGAGTAGTTTTGCCGGAACAGAATTCATCCTCAAATCTTGGTGAGTACCTTCATGAGGTGGACTCTGTTTTTACAAATCTCACCAAGATGACACTGATATATAGCGGTATTTTATATAGCATTTATCATGGACAGATGTAGGTTAAAAAATAAAAAAGACAGCTGGCTGAACAAGATACAGGATAAAAAAGCATTCAATTATGGTAGGCACACTGGTGCCAGGACTGGAAAAAAGCAACAGCGCAGAATCCTCAAGACACAAAAACATTCCTAAAATAGGGTTAGGCCAAGCTCAGGGGAGGATGACCCCCTGTTGTAGAAGGAAACCTTCCCTCAATGGGGTTAGGCCAGGCTCGGGCGGGGGGGTGGGGGGTCCAGCTGTTACAGAAGGAAGTGGTAGTCCACAAAAATCACAAAAACTGACAGGTCATAAAGATGATAGAGTGGACTACTGAGGATAAGAATGAAATTATGCATTATTACTCTTATGCAAGAAGCAGAGAATTTCCAGATAGACGATATACAAAAAGTCTCAGATAGAAAATAGAGAAAAGATAATTACATGCACAAGAAAAACTGTCAAAAGCTTCAAATGCAAATTTGTGTTCATTAATACAGCATATTTATGAAAAACATTATATAGACCAAGAAACCTTAGGCCTTTTGGAAAAAAGAAGTGACTTTGGATGTGTGAAAATATAAAGAGGAAAATGCAGAGAGATTTTTGAAAGGTATAAAAAGAAATATAGACATGGGAAAGAAAGAAAGAAAGAAAGAAAGAAAGAAAGAAAGAAAGAAAGAAAGAAAGAAAGAAAGAAAGAGATTTTATATGGTACAATATTTAGGCAAAGGAGAAAGTGAAATTAAGCAATACAACAAAGCCGCTCCAAAGATATTTGAAGAGAAGTACAGGCAAAGGACACCCAAATATGGAAAATTTCACAATACAAAAAATAAGATCACAGTGGGGAGGATGTAGAACAGAAGGTTAGTAAATTAGAAGATAAAAAATAGAAACTAAAGTTATGGAATGCCTGTGAAGTGAAGGGTTTAGTGTAGAAAGTCTAACAGGTTATATTACAGCATGATGGAACAAGTCCCCCAAGTAACGAGAAACAGGAGGACCAGGAGACATCTGAAGAAGAAATACAGACATGGGAAAGAAAAAAGAGATCTAATATGGTGCATTATTTATACAAAGGAGAAAGCAAAACTAATTAATACAAAAAAGTAGCAAAAAAGATATTTGAAGAGAAATACCAACAAAGTCATCCACCTATGGAAATTCTTACTATACCAAAAATAAGAACTAAGGGGGAAAGTAGAAAAAAGGATTAGCAATGAAGTTTTAAAAAAAAGAAAATTATGTTATTAATTACCTGTGAATTGAAGAATTTAGTGTAGAAAATCTAACTTTGATAATATCACAGCATGATAGAACAATGAGTCCCCAAATTAAGGAGAAACTAATGGAGGGGAAGCATCTGATCAGTTGCCATATGAAGATATTTTGGAGCCTTCAGTAGGAAACTGTATAAACGTTCAGTTGGAATTGCACAGCAAGGGGAGGAACAGGAAACTGTGGCAACTCTGATGCAGTCAATGTTGTTGAGTGATATGCCAGTGAGTTCCCATATTAAAAACAACAGATGACACAGGATGAAGCTGAAGAGAATATGGTGAATGAAGATTTTCTGGAATTTTCTGTAGAATGCCCAGAAGAAACAGAGAACAAATAATATGCCCTTGGTTTAAAAGAAAATGATCTAAGGGAGGAATTGCTTGATTTAATCAAGATGGATAGACATATTAATATCAATAAAAGAAATAGAATACAGAAATTCAGTAAACCCAAAATGTTATAAGTTTGATAAAATACATCAACACAGTAATTAAGACAGTTCATAAAAATTCATGCAATATAAAAGAAGTAAATAGGATATATTTCTGTGCAGCCAAATTAATAACAGATAAAATCTTACCACAAAAACACAGGGCAGTAAGGGAAAGGAATGGATGAAAACAAAAGCCATCATGGAAGTACCAAAGAAAACTATAGAGTGATTAAGACAGGAAGTTTTGCTGTTAGAAGACTACAAAAAGGGAACGGATCAACAGAAATACTCAGAAAGATAGATATGGTAAAAGCAATGTGCAGTATCAGAACAGATCAGGATCAGTCTTACATTATTGCAAATAATAAACTAAAGATATCAGCACAGGCAGAAAAACTTAGACGAAATGCAGATAAATATAAAGTAAAAGTACAAAATAAGCAATTTATTGATGACCCCTGTGATGGCTGCCAGCCCAGCTAGATAGAATTTTGTAAATAATCCTATGTCATTTGTAAATATTAATAGGATTTGTAGTCTTGTGTTACAAATATAAGAGAACTGTATGTTATGATTAAACTATATGATCTGTACTGAGCTTCAAGATTGTAACCACAGTGCACCCTGCTGGAAAACAACAGAAATGTGTATAAACTGGGTGTAGGACTCTTGCATGAATGCACTTTTCACCGAATCACGAATGGGCGGGCATACTTACGTGAAAATACTTTTCACTAAAGCAGCATTTTCGCATAAGTATGCCTGTTCTGCTGAACGTACTACAGTGCAGATAAGAGAAAATTCCCTTTTCCCCACTGTAGTGCGATCTTGGAGTGAGAATATTAAAGTAGGGGAGTGTGGGGGGCCCAAAATATTTAGATTTAATGTTTTTTTTTTTAACACACTTTAGCAAAAGTGCTTTTTTGGTGAAAGCGCTTTTGTTAAAGTGTGTTCGGTGATAGTGGAATCGGACTGTTGAACTTTCGTTCAACAGTCCTAGATCTGTATAAACTATATGCCAATGCAAATGTATGTTTTCATGGTAGAAATTGGGACATACAGAGTTAACTTGCAAACTCTGAAAAAATAAAGAATGTTACAACTGTGTGTTATCTCAGCTAGGAGACAGAATGTCTGCAGCTGTGGCTTCCTTCTATTGTCTGGAAACAGAGGTAATTACAGGTTTCCAAGGTAATTGTTTTACGACATCCAGCTTCAGGCAAGCTTCAAAAAGAGAATTGTTAGTTTTGGAGAGATAAGTATTCTTAACATAAACATGTTAAATTTTAAGTTCCTCCTAGCCTGGGAAACTTAAGCAGAGGTGTCAAGAATGATGTAATCTGAAATGATTCAGCAATAATGTGTATTATCAATTTAAGAACCATCTCGGCGAGAAAGAGAGTACATTTTGTATTTTGTTCTGAATCTGACATCACCAGCACTTTGCCTTGCTCTGTAAGTAAGTTATTTAGAACCTAGTTTCTCTTGGAGATAGATAGGAATATATCAAGATTAGTTAGGTGTTTTCTGTTTTTATGTGAGACTGCCCTGCTATGTTATTTTAAAGTATTTCCTGTGAATTGTGAACTCAGCTGTCACTGTGTTGAGTTAATAAGTATTGTCTTGTGCTTTTATTATTTATTATTAAATATTTTTAAACATTGTAATGGTGGCTGGTTTAAGAGCTATATAACCCCTTAGAGTACTTGCATGTATATGGTTACACTGTACAAACCACTCTAATAGACTTAGTGTTAGTCACACTTACTAAATGGATAACATTAACATTACACAGTAGAACTGGACACCCTTTGGTAAGGGCCCTTATAGTAGCTGATAATAGTGGTTGGTGGCAGGTGGTACTACTGTATAGATTGGGCAGAAGGGGGCATAGCTAGTAAACCTGTGTCAGCCTTCCCCAGGAGTGTCTGTGTGTTTGAATATAAATCAAATCTCAAAGTGTGTGTGTGTCAGCTGCTTGGGCAGGAACACGAAGCACTGGTTGGACAGAGAGGGTGCTGGTGGTTTTGGCTTGACCACTCAGATGAGAAATGACCCCTATAGCTGTGGCAGTGGGAAGTCTTACTGGGGATCTGGAGAGAAAGGGAGAAACCAGCCCCAGACTGTGTGTGTACTTGTTATCCTCCCAATGTGCACGGCCCTCACTGGTGTTAGTGGTAAGGACTGAGGCTCCTTGATTACTGGGCCAGTGCATGGGTGTCACAACACCAAGAAGGTTTTATAGATAATTTTATACAGAATTCAGAAAGAATACAGAAGGACTAGAAACACCACACAAAAAAAGAAGAAATAGACACATTTTGGAGATGTATCTATGAAGACCCTTTGGAACATGCAAATGCAGAATGGACAGAAGAAGTTAAAGTAACAGTAAGAAGTTCAATTATACAGGATATGAAATGGGATGAAGTAATGGTCAGAAGAATTGAAACAGAATTTAAAAAAAATCCTAATTAAAAATCCCCAACCCAGAAGCAGTACCTAAATTCTTGCTAAGGTATTAACATCTTTACATGAAGATTTAGCCATGAGTAAGAACTATTTATATGTGCATCCCAAACAGATGTCAACCTGGTTAACAACAGCAAAAGAGAGAACCTTCAAGAAATCCTAAAAATTATAAACCAATAACTTTCCTTCCAATGATGTGTAAATTATACACTCGAATTGATACCGCCATAGTTACAGTAATTTAGAAGAAAACCCAATCATGGCACTAGAAAAAAAGTTAAAAAGAAAGTGATATGGAACAAAGGATTATTTGTTGTTAAAGCCATAATGGAGAATTGTAAAAAGGGGAAGAATCTAAGTATAGCATGGATAGAGTACAAAAAAGCATTTGACAGCATCCCACATTCATGGATAAAAGAGTGCTTACAAATAATGTATAAGATACACCTTAAACTGCTCAATTACATTACAAACACTTTGCATCTAAGCCATGATAAAGGACAAATTATTTTCCCAGGGATAAAAATTCAAAGGGTGATATTCCAGGGTTACTCTTCATCACAGCTGCTCTTTTATCTTCATCTTAACCTATTAAGCTATATAATTAATAGATTAAGTCTTGACTATAATTTGGTTTCCAGAAAACAACAAATTGTAAATACTTCTCATTTTCTTTTTGTGGTTGATTTGATTTAAAACTGTATATCTCATCAGATGAGGAATTGAAAGCACAACTGCAAGTGGTCAAAACTTTCTCAGATGAAATAATGTAATTTGGTCTTGATAAATGTGCAAAAGCAACCTTTAAAGCAGGAAAGCTGCAGCACCAAGAATATATCAACCTGGGGCAGGAATGCAATATAAAAGAACTTGAGCAAGAGGGAGTGCATAAATATTTGGGAATTGATGAAGGATCAACAATAAAACATGAACAAATGTGAACAAAACTTAGTAAGAAATACTTTAGAAAAATAAAATTAATACTGAAAACAACTCTGACATCTAGGAGCAAAGTCCAAGCTATAAACTAATTTACTCTTCCTGTTCTAACTTACAGATTTGGGATGACTGACTGGCTCCAAAAGGTATTGGATCAGTTAGACAATAAAACAAGAAAAATGCTTCATGCTTATCAAGTGATTTATGAAAATCAGTGTATACCAAGATTATATATTTCCTGTTATTTCCTGTTCTGAAGGTGGTATGGGACTCCTTGAAATTGATTACATATATAGATCTGCAGTTTTAGGACTGCATAAATATTTGCTGACCTTACAAGATGCAAACATAGTGAAAGTTTTAAAATATGAGGAGAACAAGTCTAAGATAACTTCCCTGCTTAGTTTAGCAAAAGCATATCGCTGGCAAGTGGGAATGGAAATCAAACCAGAAGTAGATAAAAATCAGGCAGCAAACTGATGTGCCAAAAATCAAAATACATAATATAAGGTGGAGGACCAAATGAAAAGGTATGGAATGTGGAAAATGCATAAATGTAGTTACAAGTACAGAAAAATCCTGGAACAATCTCATATCAATAAGGATTTAATGCAGGAATGGTTAATATGAGGTGAATTTAAACCAAAGGATGAAAGGTTAAATATTAGCAGCCCAGGATAGTGGACTGAGTACATGTTGGTTTACAAAGCAAATTAAACATGTCAGAGAAACAGGCAAATGTAGATTTTGTAAAACAGAACTATAAACAGGTGCACATCTTGTTGCTGGGTGTGATACATTAATGGAAGAAGAACTGTATACTGAAAGGCATAATAATGTGGCAAAACTGTTGCACTGGGGATTCTGCAAACATTATAATAATGAAGTAGCTGAGAAGCACTGGAAACATGAGCCACAAAGTATAAAAGAAAATGATGAAGTTCATATAACATGGGATCACCCATTACCAACAGTTCAAAAAATAGATGCTAGAAAAATCAGATATAGTAGTTCATGATAAGAGGACAAAACTAGCACTGACTATTGAAATTGCTACACCCACTGAATATAATGTCCTATGTACAGAGAGATACAGAGTCATAAAATACCAACATTTGCAGATAAAAATGAGAACAATGTGGAAGAAGGTTACCCAGACAATTCCAATAGTAGTAGGAGTAATGAGTCTCATAAAAAAAGAATTTACAGTTGTATTTACATATGTTACCGATACACATAACTCCATATTAATTACAGAAGGAGTCAATTCTGGGCACATTGCAGGTGCTGCAAAGAGCACTTTTGGCTAACATCAAATACTGAAACAGTTTCATGAACTTTAATCATACCTTGACTTAGGAACGTAGTCCATTCGTGTCTTGGTATTAGAAACCCAAAATTCTTGGAGAAATTTAAAAAAGTCAGCTACTCTTTCCCAATCCTTGCTCCAAAACTATGGACATCCCTTCTTCTCACTTAAAGTAATTACATTCGCTCATCCCCACTGTCAGAGTTGAACTAAAAATTCCTGCAGACCAAATCAAACTGTACATGACACACAGCAGGCCACATCATTTAATGGCCTATCAGCCTCTAGTCTTATTCTCTTTTCCACTTACTACTGACTCTTTTTCAAGAAGTCCAGCTTTTGAACAGTTTCATTTGATTCAAAGATATAGTTCAACTGTTCATCATGTAGTAATACTTGTGTGTGTATCTATATCTATATCTCTATCTATATATCTATATCTATATCTGTATCTCTATCTATATCTATATCTATATCTCTATCTCTGTCTATATCTATATCTATATCTATATCTCTAGCTATATCTATATCTATATCTATATCTATATCTATATCTATACGTGTAAACATAAATAGGTACACACGCAGATAGATATAGATATACAGATAGCTATAGACATAGATATAGATATAGAGATTTCTTACCAGTGGTAAATAAAGTTTTATACATACTTCCAAAAATATTGATAAATGTTCCATCAACATGCACAGCCAGATACAAAGGATCTGTCAGCAGATTTTGAATATTTCTTTATGTATTTTTGTTAAATCATTAATGATTTGCAGCACTGGGTCAGAAACTATGATGAGATATCACATTTTTTTCTTCCCAGTATAACAGAAAACTATAATTTTTATTAAAATGCACAGTGGATCAAATTGGAATTATAAATAATAAGCAGAACCATTTAACTGAGCAAGTATTTCTCAGAATATTACTACCACTGGTAAAATCTAGAGTATAGGACACAACACAGTTTGCTAATTTAATTTTTGAGATACAGATAGAATGTGAGTGGTATCTGTGCACAATGGAATTTAGGACCTTGGACACAAGAATCCCTTGTGAAAGGAGCTTGGAAGACATTAAATACTGGTTAAACATATCTAATCTTTATATATCTTTATATATTTATATATGTAATGACTTTTTGGGGAAATTGGTTGAATTAGTGTTAAAACAATGTCTGTTTAACTATTTTAAGAAACAATATTATATCCAGTGGAAAGGCACAGCAATAGGTGCAACTTTTGTTCTTTTATACACAGACCTGTTCATTGAATACTTTAAAATAAAGTACATTTATAATGCTCAGTCAAACTCCATCCTAGAGGCATTAAACATGAGATAAAGTTAGATGATTGTTGGTTGGTTTGGTAAGGCCCCATTCCAATTTATTAGCATTTAGGGACTATTTAAATATCTATGTGTTTAGTATAGCTTGTACTATGTGACCTGAATAGTTTAATATTGATGCTCTGGATGTGAAAATTATCAGACATTTGGATGAGATATTATCCAGCAACATATACACTTGTCTTCATTGCAGTTCCCATTACCAGAAATATCCTGAATTCTCAGTTTCAGAACAAATTTACAAACAGACTTCAAAAATGCAGTCTATCACTTTTGGTAGAAGGTGTCATCAAAAGCAAAAGTTGATGCAAGTCAAATCCGAAGATGGCAAAATTCCCAGGAATTATTTATTAACTTACAAACAACAAAGTTCCTCACATACACCACTATTTTGTTTTGTGAGTACTAAAGGGACTAATACAAGTCAGTTTCAGCACTTAAGTAATAAATACTGGCCTGTATTGTGAAGTTACCCTGTGTTATCTTATCTTACATCAGAATGTAAATTTAGCTTTTGATAAAGGAGAAAGTTGGCAGAACATTTTAGCTATTTTACAATAGAAGGTCATTTAAGAATTTCTAAGTGTTCAGAAGACATGATTAATTGGTGCTGTATCTTTCACAAGTGCAGTTTTTGTAGCTATATTCTGCCTGCTACACACTTTACTATAAGAAATTCTTATAAACCATTTCATATTTTTGTCACATTACAATAGGTGATATATTTAGTAATGTAAGTTCAATGTGAGACAAACAAAAAGAGCATCCAACGCACATATTAGTGCATGTTTTAGTGACAGAAGAAATAAAAAAAAGATGTGCAGTATACTTGCAAGTACTCCATACATTCTGGGACAATATTTACCTTTACTGGTATAGACAGACCCTCATATTTAATAACGTCTATGTAAGCATAGTGTACATCCTACACGGAAGGTACTGTGGCCATGTATGTGGTTTCCCCTTGATAGCATGTCATGCATATTAATGAAGATACATTATTGAGGGAGATCCGTGTAACACAGTTATTGTATCAGTGTAGGGAGTGTGTTACTGTGTCTGGAGATGAGTAATACACCCCTTGCACTTTCAAAATGCAGTATATCAGTGTATGCATATGTATTAAATTTATTTATTTATTTTTTATGCCCATTCTGGCATGGCACACAGCAATGGACATGTGACAGACATCTAAACATAGAAAATGGATACATTTAATTATAAATGCAAAGGTCAAGTTTAAGCATGTCTGAGTGGGTTTGCATTGTGCAGAGTGGTGATCAGCAGTGCTTAAATGTAAGTGAGAGATATTGTATACGTAAAAATATAGCAGCATTCTACACATCCACATAGCCAAACAGAGTAACAACCTTAAGTGCAGTAGGTGCAGAGTTTAAATACACAGAAGTGTTATTAAACACTTATTTTCCAAATACAAATTATGGGAATTATTTTTAAATCCTGATGTGCTGCACTCAGCTAAGCTCTGCTAAGCCCTGCTAAGGCAGGCCAAGCACCATTTAAACAAGATTTGTTTTAGCACTGCTTGGCACCGAACAGCTCCACTTGGCTGGTTTGTGCACTGCTAAGCAGTGGCAAACACTGCTAAGCATTGCCAGTTTAAGCACTGCTAAGCTGAGCTCATCTGGTCTGTGCAGTGCTAAGTGACACACTGCATTATTAAAAATTGCCCAATGGCATTACAGTGCAGGAAAACATGGTATATTAAGTGCAATAAGTGGGAATACTGCAGAATCCATTGGAGTTTAACCTGTGAGGATACAGTGGAGTATTGAGGAGTCCAGGGTCATGGTCAGACTCCTAGTCAAAAACCATGGAGACCGGATCATGCAGGGTTGTTACTGGGGCTTGGATTACAAAGCAGAGGCCTTGGACCAGCTGGCAAGGGACCTCAACAGTGCAACCGTTATCCCCTGCACACGTGAGCAGTGTCCTCACCACCACAACAACCTGAAAAGAAGGAAGGGAGCTTTATTGGATGCCTGGGTCCAAACATTTGGAGCAGGCATTGTTACATGAGTCTGTAAGTATGTTTACCTGTGTTTCACCAATATTTAACCATGGATGTTTGCAAAACTGATATGCATAATAGTGGCTTCTCTACCAACAGTTGCAGAGGTGAAAGCCCACAACATCGAGGCACATGCAAAGCGCCTGGCCAGGATGCACCATGAGTGTGGCAAGTACAGATGTATCTTCCAATCTATAGTCATATAACCAAGAAAGAGTAAAGCATTAACTGCCATTAGGTATATAAACATTTTTGATTATATTGTAATGAATATGGTCATAGACCTGGACTGTAATAAGTGACTACTGCCAAATGTACTGCAATAAGCAGGAAAGAGTAAAGCATTAATCTTATTTAAGTAAATGAAATAAAGTTTCTATCACAATAATTGTTGAATTACAGCTATATTCCAACACTTGCATTACATTAACTGTTGGTCAATAAATACTCAAAAGTATACTAGTAAATGCATGACGGCATCTGTAATGATCTGTTGTGCAGTACTTATGGAATGACAGCTGATCTTTCAACCCAGTAATATTATATGGTGTACACCTGCAGTTTATTTAGTAATGTATAGGTTACCTAGTCTCTCTGCCATGATTGCATTTCATGCGTCTGTGTCCAGCTGTTACTTCACTGTATTATAGCACTATAGTATTAGTAGCAGGTCATATTTTGTTTCCAGGTTAACTCTAGGACAAAATCCTTCAGTAAGATATAAGCAGTGGCTTAGTAGCTCAGTTTGTTAAATGCTGTGGATGAAGTACATTTTGCTAGGCACAAACCAAGACTCAAATCAGTTCCATGTACTAATACCTATTACTGAATTACATATGTTATGATGACAGATATTCTCTCCACAGGTACTACTGGTAAATGGGTGAGGTAGTCCATAATATGTGTAAATTATTGTTTGCTCAGATGTCACAGACTTGAAATCATTCTCACAAATGTGCTATTTATCCACACAATAAAGGAAACAGGTTCAATCATAACAAACTATAACAAAATAAAAGAAATAAAATATATAATAACAGATATTCTCTCTACAGGTACACAGGTAAAAGGGTGAGCTAGCTCATAGTATGTGTAAATAATTGTTCAAGTGTCACAGACTGTTAAAATCATTCTCATGAATGTGCTACTTATCCAAACAATAAAGGAACCAGGTTAAATATTAACAAACTATAATAAAATAAAATAAATAAAAAGAAATAAATGTGTAATCAAGGTATGGCTGTATTCCTGGAGTGACTTGTAAAGGTTGGTGCAGTCAGTTACTGCATGTGATGCATGTGTCCCCTGCAGTACGTGCTATTAAGTAAGATACACATGCCTGCCAAGCATGGCATGATAGTTGTGTACTCTCTGTACTGCACACATGCATCATGTCTCTCAAGTGTCACACTGTCATGGAATGTAATTGCTGTTGCGAAATCCCTCTGTCACAGATGCATCATTGACATGATTATATGTCAATATCAAATTAGAGTACATTAGCCCACAGTACTCCTTGGTAGTTATATAGGTCCACTTGATGTGCAATTTGTAGTTGTGTACCTGCAGGTGTTATGGTGTCCCATGTGGATGGCTTGAGAGGTATGTATGTGTTACAGCAGCTATAGGGCATATTTACACATAAACAAAGGATAGACTGGCAGAGTAGCTAGCATAACTGTTGACAACTATATAGCCCATGGTGGTTTTAATGGACTGTATTTCTCTCTCCTCCACCCCTTATCTTCACATATTTATTATTGTTATATATTGGTTATGGTTTACTATTAATATATGTTGCTCCAAAAACTGTATTTTGGACATGTGTTTTATTAATATATCTTGTTGAATTACCTATTCTGTTGGCCTTATGCTGTAACTGTTACTGGGATGCTGTTAATATACTGACTGCTCTGTTATTTATTGTTGTGTTTCACATAATATGCAGTTTACTGTATTGGGGTTATGTACAATGTTTTGGCATGCTGTTATCACTAACAGTGGTTATGTTCATAACTCACCTATATTTGTTGTACTACCTCCATAAACACAGCACGTCTGGGTAAGCTGGTTCCTGGTGATCTGCCTACTATACCTCAGCCAACCATGGCACTGAGTACCAGCTTGTCTGGACTCAAGCCAGTGCTGCCCACTCTGCTAGCACTGCACCACCTTTGGGTGGAACTGCTTCAGGGCACGGGGCTCGTCCTTCCCAGGAGTGGGGGAGAAGGGGAGATTTGTCACCCAGGATCAACTACCGGCCATGGTCCACCAGATTGTGCATAGAAGTTATGAAAAATGTCTGCGCTGGATTGAGGGCAGACTCAACAACATGGTGAGGCCTCAGGGCACCAGAGCCCAGCATCCAGCAAAGCCACTTTTGGGGCAGTAAAGGAGGTGTGTTGACTGCCCATGGTGGGGATCTCAGTCATGCTGCTGCCTTCTGGAGCCACATGCACCTCTGATTCCACAAAACCCTCCTCTTCCATGTTGTTTACTCCCTCATGTGTCATACACTGCCCATGTATGCTGTCTTGTCTGTTTGCAAATGCCACATCTCCTACCTAACGTACCTCCCCCCGCACATACCTATATCCCTTCCCCAGTCTTCCAATCTCTCCTTAAAAAAAAAAAAAAAAAAAAAAGTACCTGTCCCACAAACAAATATCACCCATACGTAGCTCTCCATTTGGCACACATGTCCACTGGACACAACTGATTGCTACATTAATTAATGAACACATTTATGTTGCCCTCACCCCTCTTTCTGGGGTGTGAGACTCCAAATTCCAAATTCTGTAAAACCTGCATAGTTGTTGCTGTACAAAAAATGGAAAGCTACGGTCATTTCCTGCACTCTGTCTGCACAACCCTACCTGCCTTTCTGTATCCTTTCCCCATGCTTTCCCCACTTCATCACTTTCCTATCACCCCCTTTTCTTTTTTTAATTTTAGCGTGGGTTTAAGTGGAGATAAGTAGCATGCCGCTCCGCACAAACCTGCTTAAAAGTACCTTAATCATGTTATCTGTTTCTAACAGTGTTAGGTACATCTCCAAAATAATCTCCCCTACCACAGCTCAAACCCGGGCCCCTATCAACTACAGCACAGTGCACTAACCCCATAGGCTTACCTCTGAATTAAAACAGGTGTTTCCAGCAACATATATTGATTGCCACTGACACACTGCAAGTGCATATAATGGGAATAATGGGAGTGTACTTGCAACTGTGATGCAGACATTACACTAGTACACAGCCAAATAAATAATAATGTATGTATGTGAGGCCTGGGATAGCAGGTACATCTGTCAACTGTACAGACTGTTGTAGAATGTCGACAGTTTTGCTCCCTAGCTTTGGCATGCTTTTCACAAAAACATATCTGTCTGGTAAAGTACTGGCAAGTCATTAAAGACTGAGGTTACAAAATCATGATAGACATTTGAGTGTCACACTTCAAACCGTACAGAAAACACATACTAATGCAAATCTTGTGTCACAGACTGTATGCATGCACATATATCTTGAAAATAGAGCTGCTGCAGCACTGACTCAGTAGCTGAGTCTGTTAAATGCATTCCATTCAGTGTATTTTGCCACCCACAGTCCTAGGTTTGAATCCAGTGTGTTGCACTGCAGTTACATTCTTGTGAATACAGCAATAATGACTGAGTCATGCACTTTTAACCAAAACAGGTTGCTACTACTGAATGAACTGCTACCCTTGTTTGCAAGTCAAAGGGCTGTAGATAGGGGCACCACACGGCACATATTTGTATAGCCTACCTTTATGTCACCAACTACTCTCTGACTGGCACTGTTACATAACAGATGTACCTTAAGCACATGCCTCAACTGGACTGTTATGAGTACCCTCATCCTGGCTCTGCTGTAATGACAGAGCTGAAACTGCTCCTACAGTGACACATACAGCTTTTTGTCCTCCAAAGTGTTCACACTCCCCCTATGTGGCCTAGGGTGCATCAGCAGCTGCAGCCTGCAACATATGCAGCTGTATGTTAAGCTACCTGCTACAGACCTACCATACCTCACAGCCCCCTAGAACAAGGGATCCAGACAACACTCATACATAAAGGGTTGGGGGGTGCAAAGTCGAGCGACAGGGATATGTTTTACATTTTCCCTCTACAAACATATTGAGCTGATAGACTAGCAGCTACTGCATATTCTTATAGCTATGACACCTGACACACACATCTCTTCTCCCTTACTGACCTCAACCCACAATGTTTAACACTGAGCTGCCAGATAATCACAATGGCATTTGACAATGGCCAAATACAGCATGCAAAACTGTGGACATATCTCATAAATCTCAACAGTGGACAGTATTTGTACCTACCATCTGAGATGCTATAGTTTCCGCACCTCACTAATATCCATCTCAAAGAATAAGAAAGGGGACAAGGCCTACATGAAGGCCTTAAATATTGCATGTTGGTGCCATGTCATTGGCTAATCAAAGTGCAACCCAACTGTGTTGGATGCAATTAGCAAGTCTGAGGCACATACTGGTGCACAGGCAATTACCTGTTAATGAGCATAACCCACCAAAAGTCAAGTAACTGTCTATGGGAAACAAGTATGTAAGTTGCTTTACCAAGACAGAGTATAATTTAGCAAGCTTTTTTCTTGAGAATTTGTTCACATAAGGATTACATTACTCTACCAGGTATGTCATACAAATCCCCATATAATGGGATGCAGGTGAGAGGATGTAGTTATGGGGAATAGGGATTACAACAGTAGACCTGTATATCTCTGGGAATGACATGCTAGTGATACTCTGCTGTCCAGCAGCTACAGGCATGCTTCTCAACTATGTCTGCTCTGAATGATATCACAGCTCTGGCCCTCTCACTCCCTTTTACAATGGTTGGCTTCTGTACAAACGCTACTGGATTGTGAGTTAGAGATATTGTCAGTAAGTAAGTAAGGGTGGACACAGCTGTCATATTGCATGATGTACTGTCATTCAACTCCTTTCAGTCTGTGAATGTCACACAGGAATAATTCAGACATTGTAAAGTTGTCCCTGACTGTCCCTGAAGAACTCTGACTAGGTCACTGTTTTGTCGACATTCGTATCTCACCACTTGAGAGCTATGGCTAACATACCTGGTAATCCCGTACTGCAAGAATTCAGGTCATAGCCATTATCAGTGGGGGGACACAGGCCCAACATCATTGACAAAGTGTACATATTGGTTATACAAAGTAAGAATATGAATAGAGTAACAGATATTACTGCAGCAAAACTTTTTCTGAGGGTTCTTTTGTGTGACACCCAGATTCTCTAAAGTCTGACAACAACCATCAATTACTGGCCAACCATTTGCCAAACATCCACATGTTTCTGCCAGCAGGACCACATATATCAGGCACACGTACACATTCCACAAACATCTGTGTACTGGACAGGTATGACGCCTACAGGGAAGATATACTACAGCAGGTTTCCTTTGCTGTCTGTCATTGTGGCACATTGGTGTTGCTGGACTGTCTCCATATAGTTGTAATAACACACACCTATTTGTCTGACAGTGGTTGTATGACATAGTAGTGGGACTTTGCCTATAGGGGACACATCACAGCAGATGGCATTGATGGGTATGGAGACATACAAAACACTCTGTAATGGCACACAGGGACATACCGGTATTGCTAATATGTTGGTGATAGCCACATACATAGAGTGTCAATATAGGGTCTGTACACAGTGGACATCCATGTATCTGGTCCTGCGATGTGTCCCCCTCTTGTTCTCTTTCAGGAAGGAAGTATTGAAGGAGGCATGCACCATTTTCAGATGCTGAAAGCAATGTTATCCTGGATGGCCTCAGACTGCATCATAACATTCTGCTGTCCAGGAGTCACTTGTATCATGAACAACATGCAGCACTGTGGGATGACTTGTCACAGTAGTCAACCGAACAGGGCTACAGGACAGAACCTACAAGCAGGTCCAACACCGGGCAACAGATATGGTCAATGCTGCACGACAAGGGGCTGCCGCTATGGCCAGGGACCATGCCGCCACTGGTGGAGGGCCTGCAGCAGAACAACCACTCTTGGCCACAAAGGAATTCCTGGCAAACCTGGGATCAACCACCGGATCCCAAACATCCATCACCCCATACATCATGGAATTGGGTGCCCCAGCTTCCACATCAAAGGAGCATCCAGGTAGGCTTCCTGTGTTTATCACTGCAGTACTGTATCAGTCATTGTGGCAGCCTCTGCATACCAGTACATGGGTGTCAGGTCTATATGCATTGAGTATGCATGTGTGGTTTTAACACATAGTTGTGCACACATACTCAGAATGCCAACAATGCAGGCAGTATCACTTTAGTTACTATACACATTGATATACACACATATTATCCTGTAACAATACCACATTTGGTATTTCTGTCAAAACCCCTCCCTCACATTTCCATAGGTACATCAGGTGTGGCCAGAGTCCAAGGTCCTGTACCTGGTAAGTGTAATGCTGTTGTTTTACGGATCATATATATCCTAAGAATGTTAAGGGCTGCCATTTTGCCCTAGGTAAAACTGTCATGCTTAGCCAGAGTACAATACTTGTATCTTCCATTTTGGAGGGGTTAACTGAAATGCCTTAAATGGGTAATCACAGTTGTGTATTTGCAAGAGCAGTAACACATTTGCACTTATTGCTGAGAAGGACTATGCAGTCTGCTATACAGGAGGCAATCACTCACATATGCCATGTTCACACAGAATATGAAGATTTTACATACCTGAGGCAGTGATACTACAACTGGCATAGTATGCTAAAGACAGGTGTACTGTGTTTTAGGTGTAGGTCTGTCAGATACACTGACATATTCCTTATCTCACAGGTGTATAGTACTGGCAATGTTAACTGGCGGTAGCTGCAATGCATGTTATAAAGAGTCTGTCTTGTCTGTGTATGTTGTAGTATGTTTGTGTGCTGTGCATGGGATCTGAAAAAAGATGTGGAACGTGTAATGCACTTGTGGCACCTCATCTGTATGTGTGTGTGCAGATTACTATACATAATAGTGCAGGTAGAAATGTATGATGTTGTCTTCCTCCTCACAGGTGAATGTGGGTGTTGGAGTGTGTCCCCCTCACAACCTGATGTCAGTGTCTCATTGGACTCTGATGATGATGGTGGCCATACTGTGGAACAGGTGGGGTTGTTGGGGGCTGAATCTGTCCCATGTGTTGACATTCCACTTCCTCCCCCATTGTCCCCCTCACACAGTCAGTATGCCCACATATACCCAGTACCCTGAGGCCACAGATATCAGACAGTCAGAGTTTGGTGACATTGAACAGGAGATTGTGAAAACTATGGCATCAGCAAGTGTAGATCCTGGCCATAGCTAGAGGGCTGATGAGGTCCCACACAGGCAGATTGACAGGGTTGCTCAAAGGAGGACTGTTCCCCATCCACTATGTGTCACAGATGTCACATCATGAGTAACTCAATGTATGTCTTGGTCCATCATGGAGGCACAGGCACATTCCAAGTGCAACACCAGATGAATGGTCAGGATTATGGATGCAGCACAGTCTGACATTCATGACTCCCTCCACCACATTGGTGACATCATGGATCATTTCATTGATGTAGTGGACAGACAGTGGGGTGAGTCATTGTCAGTCACTGATAACATGTTGTCTGTGCTGGAGAATCTGGTTGGAGTCGGGCATGGGACATGTGCACGTTGGTCAGCAACACCATCTGCTGAGAGTCCATGTGGCCATGCACACTCATGCTCCTATAGTGGCAGCACCTCCAGTACTACAGAAGTAAGTGTGCTGTCCAGACCATGACATGGCAGGCCATGGGCACATGGTCCTGGGCGGTCCCATGGGGGACAGGGGTCCAGCAGACACTAGTCATTGTCAGCTACTAGCACCACTTCTGACCCTGGTCATGGTGGTGCCAGTACCACTTTTGGTAGAGTCAGTTGCTGTGTTCATGGCTGGAGACAGTGAACTGTCTACTCTGCCATGTACAGTCCACAGCTGTCCAACATACACACAAGTAGGGCTAAGCACTGGGCTTGACAGTGTACATGCACACACTCATACATCAGTGTCACATGCAGGTCACCAACAGACACAAATGGCACTTCTCCATGTCCCAGCCAGCCAGCACCCCTTTCTGACTCACATACATACTGTCAACTGTTTTGCACATCCTAGTCCTCTGGCACCCCCACCACCACACCCCACTCTGTGCATGTGATGATGCCTGTGTCACATCCCTGCCATCCTTATCATCAATGCAGAGACATGCAAACATGTGTCTGATGCACAGGTTGACTATAGTACACTACATGTAGTGTTGTAGTTTAGTAGTGTTATTCCATGACATGTATGCTGGCATGTGTCATGAGTATACATCAAACTTTGTGTATCTTTTTTGCATGATGTTAGATTGGTGGTAGTGTTGCAGAATAACTGGTGTCTCACAGAATTGTGTATGTTTCTGTTCCAGGGGTCTGAGTGGCTAAGCTATTGAGACTTGGCAGCAATACAGTGGCACAGGATGGCATGGCAGCATAGCAGACATGACATCAGCAAGATATGGTTATTTACCTACATGTGCATATCTGTAGAACAGTGTGTCAGTGACAATGGGGATAGTCATGTGTCACCTGAGTGTTCTGTACATACAAATATAGGTGGTCATTGGTAGCATTTATGCCTAGGTAGAGGTGGGCTATTTAGGGCCTGCAGCCACTGACCTGGCAGAGCACTAAGTATTTATTGCATGCACCATGGAGCTTATCTGTTCTGAGCTTGTCAGGCAGTGCTGTTAAGGTGGATGACATCAGCAGGCCTTGTAAAGGAGGTCAATGGGGAGGCTGACAGGTAGTCACAGAGCATTAGAATGTATAATCATTACATAGAGACAGGTGAGACAGTCACACTGCTGCAAGGGGATATATTTACACACATGCACACACACACACACACACACACACACACACACACACATAATTGCCTGCTGCAAGATTAGAACCCCAACCTATTAGTATACAATGTAGCACTAAGTACTTATTGCATGCACCGCAAAGCTAATCTGTCTTGAGATTGTTAGCCAGTGCTGTTAAGGTGGATGGCATCAGCAGGCCTTGTAAAGGAGGCTGATGGAGATGCTGGCAGGTAGTCACAGGGCTTTAAAATGTATAACCATTGAACAGAGATAGGCATGTGTACACTGCTGCAAATGGATATATTTATACCCCCATACACACAGGTGCCTGTTGCGAGATTAGAACCCCAATCCATTGATTAGTATTCACTATAGCACTAAGTACTTATTACATGCACCCCTGTTTTAAGATTGTTGGCCAGTGCTGTTAAATCATTCCCTCCAGTAGAGCTCTTTTGAGTGTGTACCTTTAACTCCCAGTGGGTGTGGCTTCAGCCTTTAAAAAATGATGTTATCACCTTAGAGTTCTAACAAATACTTATCGACAGAGGTCATATGTCAATACAATAGTGTTTGCCATCTTATATGTTTCTAGATAGAGTATTCTGATACATTGTGTGTAGCATGGATTTGGAATTATTAATGCTAATATGAACAGGAAATATTTGACTCCTAGAGGAGCAGTAGGAGGTAACTGCTGAAACACCTGTAAACTTCATTCGGCTGTAATGAGTTAAGGTGGATGACATCAGCAAGTGTTGACAGGGAGGCTAGTGTTGAGGAAGATGCTAGTCACAGAGTCAAAAAATGATTGACCATTGCACTGATGTAGGCCAGATGGGCATGTCTGTAATGCTGCATGGGAAATATCTACACACACAAGGTGGTTGATGCAAGATTAGAACCCCTACCCATACACCTACCATTACACACTATAGCTTGCAGTACTTATTGCATGCACCACTGGTCATATCTGGTGTACATATTTCTGCAGCCATATACTTGTAGGCTACACAAAGTGGAGTTGTATTACACAGCATATGTGGCCTGCAGAGTAAACTGCTTTATGCTGTTACTGTATCTACTGTCTTAGCAGTGCAGTACCTGTTAATACCCCTGCTATGTGTGTACAATTACCAATATCACCATTTCTGGCCATTTGCAGTTTGCTTGGTGGACAATTAGCCAGTGACAATATGGCCTGTCCAAGTCCTGCGTTAAAGCGTTGTATATTACACCACCTGCTCACCATAAGATTCTAGTTGTCTAATGATGTACTATGTTCTTCATCCATAAATATGTTGTAAGTAATTGCTATGTAAATTGTTAATTGCTATGTAATCCAATGTAACTACTGTCTGTTTATTTTAACTGTGGAGCTTTTCTCTCCGGGCCTCCGCTGAAAACGGACCTACGTCCAGTCGGACACTTCCGGTCAACAAATATGAATAAATAAAATAAAATAAAATAATCTACAGGATGACATTCCACAGGCACAGGATTCTGTGATTGAATGGATTATGTCATTATGTGACCTTACTATGTTATCAACAGACAATGGTTGTGTGTGTAGGTGCAGATGACCCCAGCGTACTGCGTGTATTGTGTACATTCATACAGCCCCACACTTATATACACATGTATATATATATATATATATATATATATATATATATATATATATATATATATATATAAATATAACAGGGATGTCAACGTATGTCTAGCTGTGTGTGTGTGTTATGTAACTGTGTTAAATACATATATGTGGAGGGTGTATATCACTTTAAGATATATATATATATATATATATATATATATATATATATATATGTATATTTATATATGTGTGTGTTCCACATATTGATAGGATAATCATGTGTGAGGGAGCTAGGTGGAGACATAAAAGTATACATAGCTGTCTGTATGCACAGAGATATTTTCACATATCAGTTCTATAGGCATATGAGGCATCAGGCATGAGCTCAGGTTAGCTAAGTGTAGCAGCATGCCCAGTGTTACTGTCAGTACTTACAAGGTGACTCCAGGCCAAACCTACCTGTACTCCAGTCCTGGATTTTGTGTGCTGCAGCCAGTTGGCTGCTGCACCTGATTCATCAGTCAACCACCTCCCTAATATTTTGTCCAAGGGATTCCCCGGCTGTGTGCTGAACATAATATGTGACTCATACCAATCGACTGTATGGATCGTAATAAACTGTATAGAGTTTTGCATAAATATTTATGGTATGTTTTACATAGCATTGTAGTTTTCTGATACATCAGTATCAAACCATTATAGACTGATGTTAGGAAATGATGACAGACATTTGGTTTACTGATTCCACACACAGCAGGAAAGTCATGCTACTGCATGACCTGTTATTCTCTGAACTGTCTATATTTGTCTGGCCAGTAGTTAATACTTCTCCTTAGATTTGGGCCTTTGTCCCACTACTGTTCATGACTTTGTCCAAATTACCTGTTCTATGTTTTTGTAGGTATGATATTACTGGGGTACATGATGACATAACACCACACACAGGGTGACAGTCTTTACTTCTGTCACTGTACATGTTTTGGCAGGATGTCCAGCATTCTGCCCATATGTTTGCTCTGTTCCTCATACAGTTGTTTTATGCAGTGATATACTACTAAATGAAGCCCACTGAATTGTTGTAAGTACTGACACAATTAACTGATGGCCTTAAATCTTACTGCTACTCTGACCTATTGCAACCTACTGTTATACTAGCCACCTTCTAGGTTACTCAGAGCATGTATAATGTCTGTAGGTTTGGCCCTCTGGCCCTTCATTGACTCTGGC
Source organism: Protopterus annectens (assembly GCF_019279795.1). NCBI lineage: Eukaryota > Metazoa > Chordata > Ceratodontiformes > Protopteridae > Protopterus > Protopterus annectens. The sequence goes on along the minus strand of NC_056731.1, from coordinate 1,723,899,331 downwards.
TTTGTCCAGCTTTCCTGCAGTCACAGATTGGGGCATATTGACAGTCTGTGGGACTCCTACCATAGGAGTACCTCACATACAGATGTTGTAGGTGCAGCCAGCTTCGAACCATGAACACCATCAACCAAGCTAATGTCTTTAGCCCACTGAGCCACACCAGCCACTGCAAAGTGTGGCTAAATTCCTCACTCAATCAACAGCAGAAAGACTTACACTTTGACCCCTCCATATTGTGGAAAATAGAACATGTAGCCAGGTTGTTTGGGACAGCCCTGGGATTGTGTGGTCTGCCAATATATCCATGCAAACATACCGTTACTGCAGTTGTGTGTGAACACTGATGTGTTGGGGGTAGGGGACTCTAGCATTGACAATTGAGCATCTGTCTTATAACCCCACTGTTTGGCATTCACCTTGCATACTGCAGTAGGTTTTGCTGTCTTGTGACCTAATGTGTATTATGGGACAGTCAGTACTGGACAGAGTACCTGTTGTCCCACATAGCTGTTAGTTGTCTGCAAATAGCCCAGTAGCCCACTCTATTCCATTGCATACATACAGCAGGTCCATATATATGCTGCCATACTGTAGTACCCTGTACATTTGTTGTAAAGGAGAGTGGCTTACCTTATGAATGCAGCAATTGAGTTACCTGTGTTGCAGGGCTGACTCTGTCTGATGCAGGCAGGATGCAGCCAGTACATACTAAAGTACAGGTTGTGTGTTGTGGCTGGCATCCTTTTTACTATCTATGTGAGTCGGAGTAAGGTGTCAGTCCATAGGACCCTAAGTTGTCAATGCATGTGCTATGCATTGCCTCTTTGCCAAGGCCTACAGGGACAGCCTCACGGGTTCCTCCTCCAAGTCCCCCTGTGGGTGTGGCTGTGGGGACCATGGCACTGGTGAGGGGCTGTGTGTTCCTTCCCTGTGATGATGCTGCCGCAGCTGTTTCCACAGGATTATGCTGTGTAGCATGGCACATACTGTGAACTTCTGTGCACATGTAGCTGGGGAGTACTGCAGGGCTCCACCAGATATACTGAGGCACTGGAACCATGACTTGCGCAGCCCAAGCACATCCTCTATGATGTTCCTAGTCTGTGCATGTGCATCATTATGGCATTCTTCAGTAGGTGTGTATGCATTTCTGATGGGTGTCATCATCCACAGTTCCAGTGCATAGCCAGCATCCCCCAGTAGATGGCGATATGGGATGTTCCCCTTGGCAAACATCTGGTGCAGCTGTTATGCATGCCAGATATGGGAGCCGTGATAACTGCCAGGGCTGCCAGCACACACTTTCATGATAATGCCCTGGGAATTACACATGACCTAGCAGTTGACGGAGTGATACCCCTTGTGGTTGATGTAGATTCTACCCTCCTCGCTGGCCAGTATTTTGATGTGTACATGAGTCCAGTCTATGGCACCTAGTAGCTCAGGGTAGTATGCTACATGATAAAAGAGATGCATGTTGCTGGCCCTCTCCTCAGGGGTGCAGGATAAATAAATGTGCTCAGTGGTATGTATTTGCATGGCAGCCAGGAACTGGGGAGTACCTTGGATACTGATGCCTGTGAGACCCCCATCGTGTCCCCAGTTGGTTTTGAAAAGTACCTGTTGCTAGTATTCTAAGGGCTACACATATCTTTGTTTCCACTGGGATGGGTTCCTCTCTGTTGAATTTGGGTCTGAGTTGAGGGCAGCAGAGCTCCATGAGTTCTTGTAGTATGTCCCTGTCCACCCTGTAGCACTCTACAATCTCCAGCTCATGTAGCTCCTGGAAGGTTACCCTGGGCCTGAGCACTCTTCTCCTTCTCAGTCTAGGCCTATTGTCAGCAGCAGCATCAGCACTGACCTCAGCATGTAGCGCATACAGATGTAGCAGAACAGCAGCACCCCCTAGCATTCTGTCAGTTAAAATTCCCAGGTCTGTACTCCAATGGTGCAGATTATGCAGGAAAAATCAGATTGTAGGGTGTATGCATAATTTATAGTAGTCCGCTACAGATGCATCCTGTGTGATTGGCTAACTATAATGCATTCCACCTGCAAAGTACATCATTGAGGGGTTTGAATGTCCAAGTGTAAGTGGAACAGGGGTTATCAGTAGTTTATACATGACTGGCTTTCACAGGCTATTTCCTTTTTTTTTACTGCCTTCCCTGTTAAGCACAGAGGTGTGGCAGGAAAATGCACTCAAACCAGCTAAAACAAGCACCCCATTACTAGACAAAGCTTAGCAGCACTGGACACAACCCGCTTCTTAGCTGAGAGGTGCACCACACAAACAGGTGTTGCTCAGCTCTAATCTTCTTAATCATATAGTGACATACCCCCTTTTGATGTCAGCTAGCTCTCCTGTGGACAACAACATGGTTCTGAGGCTACACGGATGTTATCTAAAGGCACAGTAACTTATTTTTTCTATTCAGAAACCCCAGCTCATTTGCATACAGATCCATACACACAATCTGGATACTACATTATTCCAGGGCCTGGCTCCTTAGCAACCACAGATCTATATCATTGTACATCCTCCATGCAGAGCCCTATAATGCATTATTGTCACATATTTCTTAGTTTTCATTTTTAAACTTGTAAATATATATATATATATTTTTTTTTTTTTGCAAAACAGCATGTTTGTGCACTGCTGCGTGCTGCGCAAATGTAATATGGGTATTGAAAAAAAAACTTATATTAAACTATTTTGCATTACTTTTTGGACACACAGGGCATAGCTTTTCACATATCTGTGCCTATTATGCAATTTCTGATTTTCTACATGGCCATTTACAGCCCCTGTTCAATTTTTATGTTCTTATACATGGTAATTTTCCATGTACACTTCAGACACCAACTCAGGGTCTGCAGGACTGCTTGTCTGCTTGGTGGATTGCTCCAGTACCCTCATTTGCATGCAGTTCACCTGCTTATGAGGTGATTTGCACACCATGTACACTTCTGTGTTTGCACACTCATGCACTCCCCTCTGCACAGTTTATTGGATTGCATGACTGCTTACTTTGGTGTAAGCTCCATGCCACTATACCTAAATGGAAAACCACTCCATGTAGGCATTATTAAATTCCACCCAAGTGATCCATTCTCCTCAAACCTCTGATTTATATTTGTCTTAGCTACAAAACAATAAAGAATACTGCTAGATTATTAACACTGAGGCTTAATATCCACCAGGTTTAAACAAGCAGCTATGAACATGTGTTTTCTTTTTTTTCTTTTCTTTTCTTTTTTTTGTTTTTTGTTTTTTGCTAATTCACAACTTATTACTAAAGTAGAGTGTTGAGGCATGGCGATCTTTTTCTTTTTCCTTTTCTTTTCTTCTCTTTTTTTTTTTTTTGTTGTTGTTTAGTTCCTTCCAGTATTCCTCTTCTTCCTTGTTTGCTATGATTTGTTGCCTGTAGCACCAGATGTTATATATTCAAAAAAAATTGTTTTATTTCAATAATCATCGTATACCTTCTCACCATACTCAGGTTTCACTAACAGCTTTCACTATACCTTGAAAAGAAACCTGTTGAGCATTTTTATATATGCAAAATAAATAACATAATACAATCAAAATAAATCATGTGTCAGTAGATTTCAAAATAAATTGGAACCATGTGTCAGTAGATTTCAAAATAAATGTTTGCTTTTATTTGGGTATCATCTGTTCCAGTGAACAGCCCTTTGGTATGTATGTGAACTTTATTCAGGAACACCATTGTGAAAAAAAATTGGTCATCACATAATAATATATTTAATATATCTAAAGTACATGACTATTTGATCCAAAGGTTGTAACAAATCTCCACACAGTCATGTTGATCCCCATCTGTTCCCCATAGGTTATAACTCAAACTTTGTGCCCTAGAAAATTATGTAGTTTGTTTTTTGCCACTTCAACCACTTCCATTCCATAGCATCTAGAAACAAGTTCAGCAGCGAGAACATTTGCTTTAATCGTAACATCAATCTCCCTACTGTAAGTACATCTGATCCTTAAAAATTGTGTTTGGGTATGTTAAGTAAGGTGAAGACTAGAGGCCATCAAACAATTGTGGAAAGGTTTTATAAAAAAGACCAGTAGAAGTGGAACAATTACCATTTTTCTGCAGCAATCTGATATCGGCCTTTCAGTATATGATCTGAGGAAGACCAAGACAGGGATACTCATACAGAGATCCAAAATCAAAACCAGGAGGTCGTAGTTTATATAGATGCTACGAAAGAAAGTAGAAATTCTTTACAGTTTTAGTTTGTTACTAGAAAAGCTCACCAGACTCTGCTACACTTTGCTGTGAAGGAAAAGTTAGTTTGCTTTTTATTTGTTGTACTTTGTATTACTTTATTGCCTTTTTATATTTTGAATACTGTGATTTGTTTTCTTTACCTTGTGTTTTACTTGTATTCTTCTTTTAACCGCATATTAAAACTTCAAAAGAGACCACAGCTCTGTCTCTTGTGAGTCAGGCAGAAAGTAGAACTGATCAATTAAGGACTCGGTGCTGCTGTAGCATTGTCGCCTCACAGTAAGATGTTGTCCTGTTCTTTTCTCAGCTAGAGCGTCTTCTGTGTGGAAACATGCGTAAATGGGAGTACCTTCGTTGAAGGTTGTACATCAGGGCTGGCAACTCGGCATGTAAAAATCTACTGCCAATCATTAGCAGACCGGAGTTTCGCTGTGGCAACCCCTAACCAGGAAAAGGCAAAAGACACAACAACAACATAATATAGAAGAGGTCAGCTAAGGTTAATCATTTGTGAACTGAAGGGGTGGAGCTAGGAACTACACCTTCTATTTAAGGTGTAAAATAAAACATTTTAGAGCTTTACTGGAAAAGCTCACCAGACTCTACTACACTTTTCTGTGAAGGAAAGTTTGGTTTGCTTTTTATTTGTTGTATTTTTTATTACTTTATTGCCTTTTTATATTTTGCATACTGTGATTTGTTTTCTTTACCTTGTGTTTTACTTGTATTCTGCTTTTAACTGCATATTAAAACTTCAAAAGAGACCACAGCTCTGTCTCTTGTGAGTCAGGCAGAATTTTTTTTCCAAGCCACCCACCCACTTACTGCCATGTTCTTAAATATTGCTGTCTTTCTAGTTGCCTGCCTCTTATGTTAATTTGACCATATATCTCATTTCCTCTCTGCTTTCACTGGCTTATGTGAGTAAGCACAAAATTATCATTTTGTGCAATCACTCCCCTTCAACTATTTAAATTTATTGGCCATCCTACTGTATTCCATAGTACCAGAATACAAAAGTGACCACCCTCTTTCAATCTATCTTGCTGTTTTAAAAATAGTGACTTTCCACTAAAACTTAACTTTTTAGACAGGTAAAACTTAAGTTACCTACTTTTACATCTAACTTATCTAATGCACACTGTAGTGTTAAGGATAAACCATTTTTTCATCTTACCTTTAAGCATCCCTCTGACTAGCACTTGTTCTAATACCAGATGGAAAGCATCAGGAAGCCTTAAACTGATACAAGCACTCAACTCTCCTTGTTAATAAGGAGAAAATAATTGTCAGCACTAAACAGCCTATAATTGCAAAGTACCTTGCTAAGGCAAGGGAAAACAGCTCCTGTACTTTACAAAAAAAAGCACCAAACCAGGCATGTCCAAGGGTCAGCTTCCAGTGATTTCTCCTGTCCACCTGGTGAATCTGGGAATACTGGGGCAATGAGCAATTTCCTCATGTACACAGACAACCCTCTCCTCCTACCACCCAACACTACAACCTGTGAGAGATGCACTTTCATAGCCAAACTAGAAGCAAAGCTCTCTCCACCCAATATTGTGCTATACAGTCAATTGGAGAAGGATAACACCTGCACTACACCTCAAGCAACACATAGCCCTTTGAAACACACAACACTAACACCCACACATAGGAACATTAAATCCACATATACTGAGGCCCTTAACTGTAACCTGCCCAAACAACAAGGATCCCCAAAGCTGAAATGCAAACAACAATCACAACCAAAGTGTCACATAGTTCACAACACCAGTGTGCCACCCAGCAACAGCCCCTAAGGCAAGACAATGTACTTAACACTTTAGGCATAGGTGACTCTTTAGTCAGGCACAGTGATGTCCCACTCACCAGGATGAACAAGGAGAAAATTATAGTCAGCTACCTGTCAGGTGCCAGGATCCGCCACATAACCCATGCACTCAAGTCACTGCACAACAAGTACAAATATGACTCTGTCATTGTCCATGTTGGAGTGAATGACTTCAGATGTATCTCCCTGGACTACATGAAAAGAGACATGGAAGAGCTCTCAGATCATGTGGCCCAGGCAGGTATGACCCTAGCCCTGAGTAGCATCCTGCCTTCACCCAGAATAATACCACAATATACGAACAAAATGATTGACTTCAACAATTGGCTGAGTTTCTGGTGTCATTCAAAGGGGAGCCAGTATCTATCTGCCTGGGACGACATGATCCACAGACCAGGATGCTTTGCCAGAGATGGCCAGCATCTGTTGCCCCTGGAATACAGGTTACTGGCTAAGGCTCTTGCCACCTCTATAGTGTCTTTTTTAGGCAAATTTCAAAGGACAAAACCACCACCGTAAGAGGTACAAGCATGCATATTCAGATAATGCTACTCAATGTTAGAAGTCTAAACCTCAAAATGCACTCTCTCTCGAGGCACTTCTAAAAATGGAGAACATCGATATCTTTGCAGTAACTGTGACCTGGTTCAAGGCTCCAGAGAGCACCCCTGCAATACCAGGCTACAACTCTTATCACACTTTTTGGCCACCAAACCAGGGCCAAAACACTAAAGGTGGAGGAGTGTCCATATTCATCAAGGATAATCAAACCACCAGGCTAGTTGCCCAACACAATGCATCTGAAATTCTCCCGGTGCAACTAACACTAGGTAAGACTGCAATCCAAATTGTAGCCTGCTACGGATCCCCCACCATGCCCCAAGATTCTCACTACATCTTTTTAAACATACTGGAAAATATTAAGATACAACCAAACACCCTAATACTGAGTGATTTCAACTACCTTGCCATTAATTGGGAAAACTACTCATGTACCAACACCTTTGTCCAACGGTTCTTGGAATTCATAAATTCCAATGCCTTGGATCAACTAATCCATAGTCCCACCAGGGGCTCCAATATCCTAGACCTGGTCATTACCAACATGGGAAATTGATGCTTCACACCTATGGTCACTCCTCATTGGCCAGGTCTGACCATAAGCTAATCACCCTTAACATCCACATCCCCCCCCACCCAGTAAGGAAATCACCATAAAAAGCTTCTCCAAAGCCAACTTCATGCTACTGAAGTCAGAAGTGACAAAATTCATGACACCCATGTAGACGGGAACTGAAAGTTCGACTACTGAATCCTACACTAAGGCACTGTATGAGCACATCCACTCATGCATGAATTGTGCCATCCCAAATAGAACCAAGATGCTCTCCTCCAAAAAAAGAAAGACAATCTGGTGGTCCCCTACCATAAACAAACTTTACAACAAAAGGAAGAAACTGTTGCAGAAAAGAGGAAATCACAGGATCAAAAAAACTCCCTTACCAGCCTCAGTAAGAAGCTGAGATCCCTCATAAAATCCTCCAAAGCTAGTTATCAAAATAAAATTGCCAAAGATTCTGAAGACAACCACAAGGCATTCTATAACTATGTCAAGAATCTAAATGGCAATTCTCAGATCTGCTTAGAGCTACAACAGAATGGCATTAATTATACTGATCCCAAGGATATTGCCAATATCCTGGCAGATCAATTCAGTGCCAACTTCACCCCACTCTCACCCCTAAACTCAATACCGGAAGATTGCCAAATTCCGGTAATAATGGCCACACAGGGAAAAACGCACTCTCCAAATCTAAGAATACAGCATCCATGGGACAAGATGACATCCCAGGCTGTTTATTACATGAAATACAAAATGAACTGGCACCTCACCTAAGTGTCATGTTTAACCATAGCCTCACACTAGGCTTCGTGCCCACTGAGTGGCGCACAGGTACAGTTATCCCACTCCACAAGGGGGGATCGGGTCTATATCAGAACATCGAAAGTTCATACTTTCGAATGTTCTTACATCGAACCCTATTCAGCAAATGCTAAAAATAGCGAAATGACATCTATCCGAATTTTTTCCTATGGAAAGAATTTGGTTGTCCGTTTCTGTCATTTCACTATTTTCAGCATTGTGGTGGAAAGTTATGGGTCGGGTTCAGGTAAGTGTACGATTGGGCATGGGTTAGGTGAGTTAGGGTTAGGGCATGAGGGAGGTATGTGTGCGATTGTGTGGACCGAGGGTTAGGGCGGGTTAGGTGATTTAGGGTTAGGGCGCGGGTGAGGTGAGTGTGCAATAGTGACAGATCTTAGGGATAGGGTTTGGGTTAAGGTAAATGGATAGTTAGTGGTGTTTGTACAGTTTAGTTAGGGTTAGCTGTAACATTTTGGGTGTATGTGTGTGGATAGCTGTTTGTTTGGTGTGCTTGTGTTGTGTGTATGTGTTTTGTAACATCAATTTTTTTTCCCTAGGAAAACATTTGCTGTTCTAAATATTCGATGTTGTCAGCTTTTGCTGATTAGGGGTCGATGTAAGAACATTCAAAAATGTGAACTTTCAGTGCTCTGATATAGACCGGGGGGGGTCCATCTTGGATCCCGGGAACTACCGCCCCATCAGTCTGACAAGCCTGATCTGCAAGGCCATAGAATGTATTATCATGGAACTTATAAACAAAGACATTGGCACCTTCAAACACTGGACTTCACCCAGTTTGGGTTCGTGATGGGTCGATCCTGTCTCCTGAATCTGATTGACTTCTTTGAATCAGTCTCCAGAGCCATGGACGAGGGTAAGGTGGTAAACACAACCTATCTGGACCTTGCCAAGGATTTTGACACCATCTCACACTCTGGAATCATAGATAGACTTACTAAGCTGGGCATTAATCCCTATGTCACTCGATGGGTTGCCAACTGGCTTACGGACAGAACCCACACTGTAAAAGTAGCCAACTCCAAATCCAACTCCAGGCAAGTGACAAGTGGAGTACCTCAGGGTTCAGTCCTTGGACCGCTCTTGTTTGGCATCTACTTCTCTGAAGTACAGGCCAACACTAAGGGACTCTGGCTAACAAAGTTCGCAAATGACTGAAAACTGGGAGCCATTATTGAATCCCCAAATTATGTGGATACTCTACAAAAGGGCCTTACAGAAACAGATGCTTGGTGCCAGAGCCATGGGCTCAGGCTCAATGCCAAGAAATGTATAGTTATCCCCTTTGGGAAAATACATGTACCCATGAATTACCACATAGGTGGCAGTACCCTAAACACCGAAAGTGTGATAAGAGACTTAGGTACACAGGTAGACAGTGGTCTCACCTTCAATAACCACATCACCACAACAGTCAGGAAATCCTTCCATGTGGCACACCTCATCATTAAGGGCTTTTCATCCATAAAAAAGGAGGTCATTGTCCCACTGTACTCATCCCTCATTAGACCCATTATAGAATACAACCCCCATTTGGTATGTACCTCTCAAGACATCTGCAACAACTGGAAAGGCCGCAGAAATACCTCACTAAAAGAATCACAGGCCTAAAGCAGATGCCCTATGCTGACCGTCTTAAAAAATTCCAGCTATACTCTGTCGCATATCGTCTACTCAGAGGCAATCTCTGCTTAACATACAAGGCCAGGTCAAACCCAGAACTGTTGGACATGCTACACTTAAAGAAATCCCAATCCCTCAGAGCCACATGCTTCAGGGATCTAAATCTTGCCATCACAATAAATAAAACATGCTGGAGGGATAGGCTCCTGACCCAGAGACTCCACAGACTCTGGAATAGACTGCCCATACATGTCAAGCAGAGTGCCTCTTTGGCGCTCTTCAAAAGGAACCTTGATGATTGGATGGGAGAAAGGAAATTCACCCCGGGGATCATGTCAGTCGCCCTGCTAGACAGGGGTCCACGGAAGTAAATAGTGTGGGAAGAAATTGCCAGGGAATTGTTATGGCTAGTCTTGTATAGGCCCTAGGACCAGTAGCCTAGTACCATCCTATGAACCTTATCCTACACAAGCAACCTTGTTTTATTTAAAAAAAATGTTCCAATGACAGAGCAACAGAATTCCAAAACTGTAGGGAAAGCCAGTAAGGAACTGAAGGTGAATTGACAGACAACACTCAAATATGAATCAGTGTAAGGCAGAAGTGCTCAAAATGTTACCACTGTAACTGAAACAACAACAGTAGAAGTAATGCACCTAAGTGAGAACTAAATGCATATTAAATTTGAGATAAGCAGCAGAATACAGAACTCTGTGTCTATGTTTGCAAGTGTCAGACAAAAAAAATAATTTAAAGTCAGGCCATCAGAAACATGTATCTGTAGGCTGTGAAAAGAATAAAACCGAAAATAAAATTTGGTCTGTGGTGCTTTTTACTATGGGATGGCAGGAAAGAAAAAAAAAGGGTTATGGCCAAGCCTAAGAGTAATCTGCTTTTGAGGTTACCACATTGCCATCTACTATGTGGCATTAGGAATGGATAAAACTAAAACAAGGATCCTATCAAGATTTCCCAGAAGAGGAATAATGGCAGCAAAATAGCAATAGGTCCCAAGATGGGATGAAGTTTGTTACCACATTTAATCTCGATGCAGATTGGGTTATGCAAGTAGTAAGAAAAATTGGGGAATATTGCAGGTTGACAAGAATGTTGAGTTGAAAATGGGCAAACATCTCTGTTGTGTATTTAGAAAGACAGATCTATTAAAAATATTTTGTAAATGGAAGATTTACAAATCAGGCACGACAATAGGCCCAGTGGTAATTTTAAAGGTGGCAGGTGCAATATATGTAAGTATGTTTTGGTTCCTAGTAGTAGGTCAAGTTTGAATGGATATAATATATTCATTTGTGGACATTATAATTGCTATTCCCAGAATGTAGTTTATTTGGCTAAATGAAACAATGTATGGCATTCTATATCAGGAAGACTTGTAGGCGGTTTAGGAAAAAGAGTTAGAGAACATATATCTGACATCCAAAAAGTTATAGTTATCAATGCCTTGGCTAGGCATGTTTTGCATCATCAGGGGCATGAATTTCAATTTTGTGTCATAGAAGAAATTGTAAAAGATGCACAAGGCAGGGTATTAGATGTGCATTTGGATATTGTTGAGTTAAGATGGCAATTACGGTTAAATGCCACAGTTTTCCCCAGTATAAATGAGAACATTAGTATAATCCTAGTATTAAAACTAAAAAAATATATTGGGATAGAAATGTATGGATTTCATACATGGTGAAAACAGGTAAATGCACCAATATATATATATATATAAATATATATATATATATATATATATATATATATATATATATATATATATTTTTTTTTTGTTTTACTGTATTTTCAACATATTTCTACACTTTTTAATAACATTTATAATAACAGTAATATAATAATAATATATGCATTTTCATTTTTTATATATATCCTTGTATATTTTATCAATTTTAGGTCATCAATGTGTAGTGTTTTATAGGTTTATTAATGTAATCAGTTATGGTATTATATTTATATTGCAAATTGTGTAATGTATTGTCTGTTTAAATGAGTATGCACTTACAAAAGGGTGGCGTTGGAAGTGACAAATAAAAGGGGTGTTTAGTTGTCAGGTAAAATAGTTCTGAAGACATCCTTTTTCTAGTAGGACGAAACCTAGGTGAACTCATTTGGTGTTTCGTATTAAAGGTTTGTTCCAGCTTTGTGTGTCAGCAGTACTTCCTTGGTTATTTGTTGGTTCTTCTTTAACTAAGTCTAACTTTTCAAGGGGATAATCCTTTTCCAGAACATGTTCATTCATTAACACTCTTTCTAAAAATATGTTAATTAATGCTATTAATATCATTATTCCTGAATAACAATATATCGTATCCAGATACAATCCAAGCAAGGCTCACCACCTGGTCTTTGAAAAAAAAAAACTCCTTTTTTGGCACAAGGGATGGTTGCTCGTGACATCACAATAATTCTCAGGAAGGAAGATGACGGGGCCTTTAGGGAGGAGGTGAACCAACTCTTTCATTGGTGTACTGAAAACAACTTATCACTAAATGTTGGGAAAAACTAACAAAATCATTATTAATTTCAGGAAGGAGAATAAACTACACACCCCTATCATCATTAATGGTACCACTGTGGAGAGAGTAAATAGCACCAAATTCTTAGGGCTACATATCTTGCATGACCTAAGTTGGGTCAAAAACACTTTCTACCTTATAAAGAAAGCCCAGAAACATCTCCAGTTCCTTAGGAGACTTTGTAGAGCTAACTTCCCCCCACAAATCCTGCTTACCTTTTAGAGAGCCATGATTGAGAGGATACTGATAAACAACATTGTTGTCTGGTATGGAAATTGCTCTCAAGCTGATAGGAAGGCACTGGATAAGATTGCTAAACAGGCCACAAAAATCAGTGGCTCCAACCTTTAATCCCTACAGGACATATATTCAAACAGATGCGATGGTAGAGTCCAAAAACTATTGAGGGATATACACCATTCATTTTATAGACTGTTCAAACTCCTGCCAAAAAGGAAGCACTAAAGAAGCATTAGATGCAGGACATCCAGATTCCATAACAGCTTCTTCCCACATGCTATCAGACTGCTGAACAACAAACCCATAGCCTAGCCCACTAAATGGGTAAAACATTATTTATGTGCAATATGTCACTGTTATTTACTTAACTCTCTGCATAGCTCACTTTATACATCTCTACCTGTACCACAGAAACTGTAAACTAAGTTTATGGCATATATTGGTGGTGGGTAAGTTTTACGTGTGCTTCTTTATTTATTTGTAGTACTGTTTTTATATATCCTTACATTTCTGCTGAGTCTGTTCCTGTTGTTGTTGTAATTGTTTTTTTTTCTGCTGTAAAAAAGCTTTTAATTTTTTACTTTATTTTTAGTACCTTATTTTCATTTTGAATTTTAGCATTTAAATTATTATTAATTTAATCTATCTTCCATCTGTAAACTGTCATTCTTATGGTACAAGCCAGAGTATTAACATTTTGTGCAGTGATATGCACATTTTCCTCTGTGTTGATCTGCGTGGCAATAAAGTTTACTCTGACTTTGACTTTGCTATGGTAGTACAAATATGAACTGGAAAAATGTGGATTTCCTAGAATAGGAGAATATGAACCTCTTACCAATAACATTTTTAATGGTAATAACCAAGTAATGAATCTCCTCATTTGAATAATTATAAGCAGGCCTCATAAATGGGGTCACAGTTTTAATTGTTATATTATGTATGATCAAATTCACTTAATGCTGAATGTAAAATAGCATCTTAAAGAAATTCAAAAGCACATAATATTGAAAACCCTAAACACTGAATCTATAGAAGAAAAATAAACTATTTATTTTTATGATCTTCACATTAAATCCCTCCATAATACTTGCCTCAAATTGATCTGAATATGAACAGTATTACAGGAAGGGTTTTTGAGGTAAGGTATACTGTTATGGTTAGGAGAAGGTGCAGGATTAAAGTTAGGGTTAGAACCCATTATCTTGATGGGTGGGTGGAGGGGCTTTTCTTACCCAAAACTCAAACATATGCACAAACGCTCTCACTCCCACCAACCCCCACATGCCTATCTCCAAGAAACATATAGTCAACATTCTGGAAGATTCTGGATATCCATATGTTCATCATTACACACAATCCATAGCACTTTCCAACCAAACATATGCTCAAACAAAATGCAGGGGAACTGTTTGAATGCACTCAAAAATTCCAATAACTTCCACTCAGTGTTATTCCACAACTGAAAGATCCCATCAAAATGTTTTCTGTAAAACCTCCAATAACACAAGAAGACAGACTTAAATATGTAATAATTTTACAAGAAAGAAAGAACCATTTTTAGCACAAATAAGGGCTTCTGCAGCCCCAATAGTGATCCCTTCTTTCATCTGAAAATTATTTCCTTTGAAGTGAAAAAAAAATTACATTTCAAAACCAGTTGCATAAATTCAATACATTTGGAATAAGTAGTATTTAAAAAAGAATACAGTGACACAACCTCATTGAAACATTTAAAACCAGTGGTACTGTATGGGGGATGATGAAAAACAGATCTACAAAACTAAAAATGACAAATATCAATTTAGCACTACAAAAAATCCGCACTCCAAAATGCTAAAAATCCAGTTAGTCTTTCAACAGATATTCATGCCCAGCAAAAAATATTTTAACCTTCCTGTCAGTATAAGCAGCTAAGCATTGTCTTTACACCTCCTCCATTGCAACTAAATCTTAATGAGGAGGCCCTCTATATCTTTATGAATTGTTGGAATTTCAAATATAGAAGGAACCAATGGTTGCTCTCTCCTGAGGAAATCATGCAACCGACTAGAAATAATGCCTTGCAATAACAAATCATCAATAACAAAATCAATGTTGCTAAATGCGATATTGATTTCATTGCATGAAACTGTCATGCATTTTATGATATTATTAAGATGTTAAACATTCTACTGATATAGTACAAATAATCTATAATGACCAGTCCAGCTCCTTCATAATAAATATAGTCTGATCTTGTACTAATTCACTCAATAATTTCCTTTCATTTTTATTTAAAATGAAGAACCTTTTGCTGTACAAAGCATACAAATCCTACTGACACATTTTTTTCATATAATCACCATAAAATCCATAGTCAGTATAACTATCTCTAAACAAACAGGTGAAGTTCAAATTCCTTGTGAAGTACTTATGTTCAATAAATACCGAGTGAAAGTCCCATAAAAAGTATTGCTGAACCTCCATTTCAACCCTTACAACTGGGTCTGCAATTCCTCTCTAACCTTGCGAGAAAGCTAAAGATACCTGTCCTCAGCAATTCAAGAAACTGAGTGAAACTTCCATCAAAAGCACCGCTGAATCTCCATTTCTACCCTTACAACTACATCTGCAAGCTAAAGTACATGTAACCCATTTATATTCCTGCTTACACCTGCCTGTATACAGCTGCCTGCACATCACCGCACATCTGTCCTAGCTCTACTCTCTTTCCCTTACCTCTGCTGGTCCCATTCTAGTTTTCTCTGCCATACTTGTTGCTTATCCCTGCTGCAAATACTCTCAACTGTTGCTAACACCAACTACATTTTCCTTTTATTTTCTTAGCCACTTACAGCAACTCTACTAAAACTCTTTCCCACCAGTTAAATTACTTTGTACCCACTCCCATTGGAACCTGCTACAGATCACTGATTCTTTGTTTTTAATAGCTTCTACTCACAGTTCTGATTATTCTGTTGTAAGCCATACTTTCAGGTGTAGCCCCACTCCATTTGTTCTCCCTATGCTTGGGCTCACTCCACTCCCCTACTCTACCCCCGTTCCCACACACCCCTGAATACTCTAAATTTATAATGTAATCTCCCAGTAAGGGACCTACCCGTCACTCTAATTATCAAATAGCAATACATCCCTAGTCCTACTCACTAAACCCTCCCCTACTTTGATCTCCATTCCCTACTTCACTCTACTCTCACTTCCTTTTAGCTCTATAGCACAACTCAGTTTCCCTCTATCCACCTCTGCTTAATCATGAATTTTCATCACTTACTCTTATTTCCCCCTCCTCCTGCCTATTGCTCCTCTTATATCTTCTTAACTTTTTTACAAAATCTCCCTACAATCAATAACTCCACTCTCCTCATCTAAATAATACACCCACATAAAATAAAAACATGGTAGTGTGTTTCCTCTTAACTCCCATTGTGTTCCTCCAGTCTGGGTTATCATCTTATCACTCTAATCTACTCTATCCTCCACTATTATCCACTCTTAGCCAACTAACGTCTTCCTACAATAAAACCCTGCACTTTCCTATTTCACCCTCTCTCTACAATACCTCCTATATTCAGTATCATAAATTAAAACATTTCAATCTTTCTCTCATTTCCCCTCAACATAAGTTCAAACCCACTACCCACTACTTCTCTAAACCTAATTTACTTCCTATAACACTCCTACCAGATGGGGACATCCACCCCAATTCTGATCCATCCTCTTCCTCCAATGCTACTGCCTCCATCTCAACACTCCAGCTAAACACCTGTCTATCTACTCCATAAACCTACAAATTCTTCCAAAAAAAAAAAAAAATCACAAAATTACACACTTATGCCACCCACATCTTACCTCTCTCAGAAACCTGGCTCAAACCTCATATCACAAACTCAGAAATTCTATCCCCAGTTATAACATATTCCAGGAAGACAGACTTTTCAAAGAAGGATGAGGTATTGCTATTATGTACTCAGAACAGCTTAACCTCTCACCCTCTCCCTAACCCTTCCTGACTTCTCCCCTGCAGATCTTATGTTTCTCAACTGTCACCTTAACCCACACCAGAAATTTGCCATAACATCTGTCTATAAACCTTCTGGCAACAATATTCCAATTCTTTAATCTATCTTATCCTGGATTTATTTATATAGTTAGTTATTTAACATTTATTGACTGGGAAACTCCAACTAACACAGAGGGTATTTTCAGTGGAAACCCAGGGAGAAATGCTCCAGATGCATGTCTTTGGAATTTTTTTGGATCTCCCAACATCTATCATATGAGACAATCTTACTAGGTGACATCAGTATTGACTGGAATAAACTCTCCCCCACTCTCCTACCCTTAGTATAAACCTTTTTGCTTTCAGTCAACTTATATCTACTCCCGTCCTCATCAATAAAAACTCCAGCTCCATTCTTGAGTGGATCTCAACTTCCCACCCTAATCAGTACCATAATCCCACCACTTTACCAGACTCCTTAAATGATCATCTCCCTGTCTCAATACTAACACTACCTTCTCAAACTTCAAAATCCCACCTTTACAAGGACTGCCACATTCATCTTCAATGCAGAAACTTTCAACAACCAACTATATCTTGTCAATTGGTCTCACCTATTTAACCTTTATCTAAATGATGCTGTTCTTGAGTTTAACAATATTTTCCTAAACATACTAAATACCCTAGCACCCATCAGGAAAATTATGATCAAATCTAATCCTGCCCCCTGGCTCTCTAAAAATACCATTTCCACTATGAAACTTAGAGACTCTACATGGAAACAATGGACAATGTCAAAATCTTCTTCTCTCCTCAAATTCAAAGAACTAAGAAACCTTACTGAAAAAGTTATTATCCTTGACAAGAAAAAATTCTATCAAGAAGCTCAATCTACCCACACTACAAACCCCCCCAAAAATTCAGTACACTATGAAAAATATTCTCCATCTGGAGAAACCTTCTACACCACACCTTCCACAATAAAATACCTCTTGAAACCGCCACTCTAATAAACAATTACTTCATAGACTCTATTCTCAAACTAACTCCCCCCGGAATAACCAATCACAGCCCCTTATCCCTCTACCACCTGCCTCCACTCAGCCTTCTCCCTGAAACCTGTTTCAACTGCCTATATAAAATCCCTTTTGTAGAAACTTAAACCATGCTCTCCTTCTTTCAATAACCTCCCCCCAATTTCTCAAACTTCCAGCCAGTACTATAGCATATCCCATCTCAATCGTTATCAACCATTCTATCAAATAATCCTCAGTCCCTGAAATTTAGAAATCCTTTTATACAAATCTACTTCCGAAAGAAGTAGCTCCACTGACCCTTCAAATTTGTGACCTATAGTCATCCTCTCCTCTCTCTCAAAAATTCTAGAGAAATGCATTCACTGACAGCTTCTTAAATATCTACTCCAGGAAAATCTCCTCACCCACTCTCAACATGGTTTTAGACCCAAACCACAGCACATCTACATCTCTTCTATCCTTCACCCATACTATAGCAGAGGCAAGAGATAACAATAAACTGGTGTCATGTCTATTCCTCGACCTCTACAAGGCATTCAACACCATCTCCCAGCCTAAGCTTTTTACTAAACTAACTGAACTCAACCTTTCTGCAT
Source organism: Protopterus annectens (assembly GCF_019279795.1). Taxonomy (NCBI): domain Eukaryota; kingdom Metazoa; phylum Chordata; order Ceratodontiformes; family Protopteridae; genus Protopterus; species Protopterus annectens. The sequence goes on along the minus strand of NC_056731.1, from coordinate 1,723,881,254 downwards.
CCACTACTCTCTGGTACTCTTGTTATCTTAACAACAGACTGCAATCTGTTAGATGGCAGACCTCCTGCTCTCCTTTCTTACCTATCTAAACAGGTGTCCCCCATGGATCCATTCTAGGCCCTTTCCCTTTAATATTTTACCACCAATCTACGATCTGCCTGCTGCACCTCATCTCTGATCTAGTACTCTGACCATTCTACTCTAATTACCCTCTCCAACAACCCTACTGACCTTCACTCCCTCACACGGACTTCTTTTAACACAATTGAACACTGGTTAATCAATAACCAACTCATCCTTAATGTAAAGAAGACTAAGCTTCTTCTTTTCCTTTCAAAAATCTATGTCCAACCATAAAACTTCCTTCACTCTCTCTTCCCTAGACAACACTATCATTCATGCAGACTCCCACACCAAACTTCTAGGAATAGCAATTGATGATCAACTGAAACTTGACCATCATATCCAACAATCCATTACAAAGACCATTCAAAAACTCAGTTTACTGTATAGAAACAAAAAAAAATCTTATCCGTTACCTCAAGGGTTCACTTGCTCAAGCGTACTTCCTCCACTGCCTACTATACACTTCCCCTATATTTACCAACCTCCAAGCAAATCAATTAACTAAACTTGAACAAACTTACAACCAGATGACCAGATTTGCCTGTAACTTCCCTTACAAATCCCATCACTGCCTCGCCCTTAAAGAACTGCAGTGCTTGAATTCCCTCAACTGTTCTAACTTTCTCAGCTACTATTGATACATTCTCTACTTTACAAACCTGCAGACTGTCCCTCCCTGTCCACCCTCCTATCCCTATACAAACCTTCACAATCTCTCTATAGTGCTGACCAACTGCTACTTGACACCTACAGGCCTAACAAAACAATAAGCAGATTACTTTATAGATGCTCTATATCTCAAACTTGGAACAAACTCCCAACCAATATATGTACTATCCAGTCTTTGATTCATTTCAAAAGAGAATTGAAAAACTACCTTGCTAACTCTTCCTCCTCCACCTGTCACCACCCTACCTAACATATACTCCCCCAATTGTTAGAGCATAACAATTCTCCTCTCCTTACTTTAATGTAACATTTATAAAAACTAGAGCTATGGTACCTTAGCTGTGCTGCTGAGCAATACTATACTTAAATCTCATCTTTTCTCTTCCTTAGCTACTATATTTCCCACTCCCTTTTCATAACTGTTTTCTATTACTCTTTTAACTCTCCTAAACTTTCCTCCCCACCCCTCTACTTTAACACTTCTATTTAATATTTCTTCTTCTTCCTCTCTACGAACTTGGTTTAGTCATTAAAGATGTTTTAGGGGCTTTATTTGCTGATGCCGTATTGGAAATCTACATTTTTACTACATATTTCTACCTCTAAGTATTTTTAGCTATTGTTTTTGCTGAATTTTATGTTTTATTGATTTCCATTATGGCATAAATGTATGTTGCTATGTACTTATATTCATATATGGCACAGATGTATGTAGTTATGTATTAAAGTGTACACTACTTGTAATATAATCACGGTTATTGTTATTGTTTTGTTTGTTTGTAGCTTTTCTCCTAGGGTCTCCAGTGAAAATGGGCCACCAACCCAGTTGGACTAACCCGGTTAACAAAAGATAAATAAATAAATCTGTGAGGCTAAAATGAGAATTTGTGATGAAAGTAAATCCTTTTTCAAATAAGTTAAAATGATGTTCTGAGATTTCAAGCTTAAAGTAATTAAATCTCTTAAACTTCCTGAGTGTGAACAAACACACCATCATTTGATATATCAATGTCCTGATGGGAAACATTGATGTTCAAGACTTTCTCCCCCCTCACTCAATCTCCACCCCTTACTGGCATGTAGTTCCCCATTATCCTGGACCCTTGGTGTAATGTGCTCCTGTGCTCCTTCACTTTCAGTGTAGTTCTTGGGGAAGTAGCAGGGTAGCTGGGCAATCTCTGTAAATGCTATTAGGGGTGAAATTCTAAGTAACAGAGGGTCTCACCCCTAGTATAGGTTCATAGGTTCATAAATTTGTACTAGGCTAACTGCCCTTGTGGTCTCTTTTAGGCATAGACAACTACCCTATATAAGAATCAAACCCAGTGCCTTGTGCCTATAAGGTAAACACCTTAACTATTATACAACCCCCCCACCTAAAATAGTTAGTTTATTCAACTCTTCTCATTATAGGCACCATGTAAAATCTGTCTGATTTTGAGATAGAAACACTCAGCATGTTTTTCAGAGGTGTGAAGATCCCCCACAAAGAACATGCAGCATTCAAACGGGCATTGGCCAGAGGTCAGGATCAGTCTTTGTACCATGTGGATGGGAGGTAAGAACTTAACCATTATACCAACTTGTCTCAATAAATCCTTGTCAAATCCCTGTGTTTAAGAGTTGTCAAGTGTCCTACCCATAAAACCTTGTTTCTTTAGAGCTAAGGAGTAGGTTGTTTTTGCCTCACAGTCCCTTATCATGTTCCAATTTACTGATCTTCCTCTTTAAAATAACATCACATTGTGAAATGATTTTGGAGAAATTGCTGCTGTAATTGTCCCTTTGTCCTTCTAAAATTCAAAAATCCACCCATAATTCTAACCCTAAAAAATTCTGGCACTCCATCAATAAAATTATGCATCCTGGTGAACCTACCACCCCCAACCTCTATCCTAACAATACTCTCAAAGAAATTGCAACCTTACTAAATAGCCAGTTCACTGAATCAATTCAAAAACTAACTCAAACCTGCCAAAGTCAAAGCCTCTCTCACACCACACATACTGCAAGCAAGACCACCCCATTCTCTCTCAATCCTATCTCCACCATTTACATAAAGTCCTTTCTACTAAAATTAAAACCCTGATCTCCCTCAACTGACAACCTCCTTCTACTCTTTCTTAAACTTGCAGCCCACTCTATAGACTACCCTGTCTTAATCCTATTAAACAGATATATTTAAGAAACCACTGTCCCCGATATTTGGAAATCTTTCTATACCATACTACTACACAAAGGAGGTAACTTTACAGATCATTAAATTACAGACCTATTGTTATTCTCTGTCCACTCTCCAAAAATCCTCAAAAAGTGTATTTATAACCAGCTTCTTAAGTACCTAATCAAAGAAAACCTACTGACTCCTTCCCAACATGGCTTCAGGCCTAATCATATCACTTCCACTGCCCTCATGTCCTTCACTAACACTGTTGCTGAAGCCAGGGACAAAAATCTTTGTGTATCTTGCCTCTTTATCAATCTCTCTAAATCTTTCCTGTCCCTCATTCCAAGCTACTTTCTTAACTAACTGATCTTAACCTCTCCCTCACTACTATTCACTGGCTCTCAAGCTGTCTCTCAAACAGGCTCCAGTATGTCAGATGGCAATCTACCTGTTCTACTTTCCTACCTATCCAGACTGGCATCCCTCAAAACTCAGTTCTTGGTTATCTCCTTTTCAATGTCTTCACTAATAATCTACACTCCTCCTGCACCTCTTCCTCCCTCATACAATATGTCAATGACTCAACTCTCAACTCTTTGTCAGACAACATCTCTAATCTTCTTTCCATCACTGAAAACACTTTCTCATCTGTGGAAAAATGGCTAACTTACCACCAACTAATACTTAACCCCAAAAAGACCAAGCGCTTACTATTCCTTCCCAGGTCTCTCTCCCACCACAAATCCACCTTTACTATTTCTTCTCTCAATAACACCCTTATCAAAACAGAGCCACACACCAAGCTACTAGGTACTATAATCGACGAGCAGCTCAAATTCGACATTTATATACAACACTGTATTAAAAAAACTAACCAGAAATTGGGTCTTCTCTATACAAATAAATATTCCTTGCTTCCAACTCTAAAACAACTTTAGTTCAAACCTTCATCCTTCCATGCTTTTTCTATGCCTCTCCATCTTTACCCATCTCCAGTCATCCCAACTAACCAAACTCAAACAAACCTATAACAATATAGCTAGATTCGCCTGTAATCACCCATATAAATCACATCATTGGCTTGCCCTGAAACAAGTGCAATGGCTTGAGTTCCCCCAGCTCCTGCTTCTCTCCTAGCTGCAGCTCACACACTCTCTACTAAATAAACCCTTAGCCTGACCCACTCTTTCTGCCATAGTATCCCCTTACATCCCATCTTGTTCACTTCATGACCAGAACCTTCTAGACATCTACAAACCAAACAAAAATACTGGCAAACTCCTCTACAAAAACTCAGTATCCCAAGCTTAGAATAGGCTTCCTCCTAACATTTGTAGCATTAATAGTACCAGCTGCTTCAAAACTGAAGTCAAAAACTACTTCAGGAACTCAAGAGCATGCCTTTTCATAATCCTCCTTAATTTCCATTTCCACCCCACTTCCCCCTCTCTTCTACTTCAGAATATGCTGATCATATTCTCTCCATTCTAAAAAATAAGTAACTAGTTGTAAATTTTATGTACTTTGATATTTCTTTTTTTTACAATGCATGTCAATTTTGTATTGTTTGTTCATCTATTTTTCTAGTATGCAATTTCATTAATCTGTATGCTGGAGCTTTTCTCCTCGGGTCTTCACTGAAAATGGGCCATTCTGCTCAGTTGGGCTAACCTGGTTAACAAATGTCAAATTAATAAATAAAAATTAAATCCTGTGGAATAGAAAGGCTCACCTTGCCAATTTCCACCCTATATTTTCAAGGAGAATATTGTTATTACATATCAGAATTCTCATTAAATCAGTCTCAAATCTATCAAACAAACCAAGTAATCTCTGGTGTAAATCAGACCCTTGGACTGCTCCATTAAGATATTTCCATATCCATAAACCCTTTGGAACTTGCTGGGCCATAACATATTCTTTTAAAAAAATATTGTGACTGACAGTTTGCAAATGGATTAAAGGTCAAGTAATTAAGAAATATTGCTAGATATGAATAACTACACATGGCAAATTGCTTTAAATGCATGTGCTTTTCATAGTTTAAATATTTATGTGATTTTTAAAAGTAAAATTAAACAAAAAGTACTGAAATGCTAGTAATGGTCAGAATGTAATTAGGTGATCCAGTTTAATTTATTTAAACAATGACCTTTTAAATGAATCACAGTTAAAGAAGTCTGTTTGAAAAGACACGTGCTTACTTTGCATTTTAGCTACGATAAAACAAAGTTTTCATAGTATGTGCTGGGGTCCTTCATTTTCAGCTGTTTTGATGCTTTACTATAATTTGAGTTACCTGCTTAAATGGGCATTTGCTTTTTGGTACATGTTTAGTTAATATTTAAAACTGTATTATGAAACTGGGAAAGATCTTTTTTGGTAGGATTCTTATTCCTTATTTTCACCCTTACTGTTTGGTATGTGTCATTTTCCTACTTTGGACACAATAGAAAAAGTCTTCATGGGTTCTGTTCAAGCAGCTTTATTATATACAAACACATCACTATAGACGTTTACTGACTTTAACTTAAGTAACTTATATACGAACTAACTACTGCAATCATACATGCTTACTCTCTGACTGCACTCTCAGAATGGCACTGGGAATAACACATGTGCGCTATTTATACATGCACGTTCAGTCTTTAATATGCTTCTTAAAGGTGCAGCACATACACTCTGAGCTACATCCTGCTTCTTTGAGAAATAGATCATGCAATATTATGAATCTATTTGGTATGCAGACAGTACAAGTAGTTCTTTGTCATACAATTATACAAGACGTGGTACATATATACAGTTGTGTCTATGTTGCTGTATATTTCACACTGGGCCTGGAAATTCGACTATATCGTGTGACATAAAACTAGGAATTAGGTTTAGCAACTGGAGCTGTCTCAACAGAATGTTTGACCTTGGGAGTATTTGGAACATCCTCAGGAATGGAAGAAAACATTGAAACACACCCTGCGATGGGAACAATGTTTGGTTTGTTCTGAGATCACAGGAACACTGCTGTGATGCTGATTTGGCTTCAGGAAGAAGATGTCTGGGATTTCTCCTGTACTCCACACCCTCAGATTCTACAAGGTATAATCTTGGCTCGGTACATATACCTGTAACTTGACCAATCCAGTTGAAACCATTCGCCGCTTGTATCCTCACTGTCTCTTCTTCCCTCAACGAATGAAGAAATCTGCCCGATTTATCATAACTGGACTTCTGGATAGAATGCTTCTTGAATAATTGAGCCTTGATGGTTCTGTTGTTCTTAGCTTTAGGGCTCAACAAATTGGAACTAATAGGTAGTGTTATTCTGGTATGCCTGGAGAGAAGTCTTTGAGCAGGTAAGCAAAGTATATCATCATGGGGTATGATTCTGAGATTAAGTTAATTCAAAAAGACATCAGTATTATCATGCTTTGACCTTTCAAGTAATTGCTTTGCACTCTGCACTGCACGTTCAGCTAGACCATTTGACTGTGGATATTCAGTACTGCTAGTAGCATGGACAAAGTCCCATTCTCTTGCAAATTTCTGAAATAACTGACTAGTAATTGAGTATTATTGTCAGAAACAAGTTTGTGTGGACTACCATAGACTGAGAAATGACATTTCAACTCAGTAATAACAGTATTGGATGTTAAATTAGGTAGTAAGTCAATCTCAAACTAATTCGAATAAGAGCCTACCAATACTAAGTAGTGTTGGTTGTCCCACTCAAAGATATCAGTGGCTACTGTTGGCCAAGGTAGTTCTGGAACTTGAATTAGCTGAAATGGTTCTCTCTGCACATGCGATCTAGTACTATTGCATACTGAACAAGAAGAAAGTACTTTATCAATGTCTTTCAATAATGAAGGCCAAAATACTAGTTTTCTCACTCTCTTCTTAGTGGATGCGGAACCTGGGTGATCACAATGCAAAATCCAGATATATTCTTGTTGTAAGGAAGCAGGAACAACAATTTTAGGATCTTTGAAAATAATGTCATCTTCCCTCAACATTTCATTTTGGTATGGAAAATAGTTCAGGTGGTACACTAGATTGCTTTGATGGCCATCCAGCATTAATGTAGCGATTGAGCTTTTGCAAAATTGAATCATTCTTTTTATGATCTCTCAGCTCATCAAGTTTAGTGGTAGAGAAATTATACACTGCCATCACATCAAAGTCAAAATTCTCTGCGTCAAGCTATTCCATCATATTTCTGGGAAATCTGGATAAGGTATCGGCCAGATAAAGTAGTTTGCCTTTTGTATAGACCATTTTGAAGTTGTACTTTTGCAATTTGAGCATTATTCTTTGTGATCTCACTGGAGCTGAATGCATAGGCTTCTTTAGAATAATAATTAGAGGTTGGCCGTCAGTTTCAATCTGAAAAACTCGACCATAGATATAATCATGAAACTTGGAACATGCAAATACAATTGCCAAAAGTTCTTTCTCAGTTTGAGCATATTGCATTTCAGTTTGGGTCTGCATAGGCTATTGGTTTGCCCTCTTGAAGAATAACTGTGCCAAGACCAAATTTTGAAGCATCACAGGAAAGAGTGACTGGTTTATTTACATTATAGTATCTTAATGGAGGTGGGGCGGCAATTTTCTGCTAAAGGTCTTCACATGCCTTCTGGTGTTGTTCTAGCCATGACCATGTAACATTTTTGCATGTCAGCTCTCTTAAAGGTGGTGTCAGCTCACTGAAGTCTGGTATAAACTTGCCTAAATAGTTGACCATGCCTAAGAAATGCTGTAGAGCTTGAATATTATCTGGTGCTGACATCTCAGAATAGCTGCTTGCTTGGTCGGGTCTGGTCTCAAGTCAGTACTGGCAAATAAATGACCTACATATGTAACTTCTGGTAGTTTGAATTAACACTTCAGGGATTGATCTTCAAGTTTACTTCACATGGTCTGTCTAGAACTTTCTTTAGGTTTCTGTGATTCTCTGCTTTACCATCTCCTCCAACCAATAAATCATCTACTATTATGGCACAAGAATAACCTGAAAAAAATTGCTCTATTGCATGCTGGAAGACTTCACTTGCAGAATTTATTCCAAATGGCATCCTTAGGAATCTGTATTTGCCAAATGGGGTACCAAAAGTGGTTAGTAATGAGGATTTGCGAGCAAGCATCACTTGCCAAAATTAACTTTTTGCATCCTAGAAAGAAAAAACAGTGGCATTCAGTATTAGGGCTGTGATCTCTTTGACTGTACACATTGAATTATGCAGTTTCTTTGTTCAGATCTCTTGGGTCAATACATATTCTGATTTTGTCAGACCTTTTCTTGTGAGCTGCTACCATAGACAACACCCATTCAGTTGGTTCAATAACTGGACAAATTACTCCTTTTTGCACCATTTTATCCAACCGAGCCTTGACTTTATCTTGCATAGCCATTGGAACTCTTCTTGCTGGTCTGACCACTGGAGTGACCTCTGGGTCTAAGTTCATGGAGTATACAACTGGAAGCTTGCCAAACTTGCCATCAAAAATATCAGCATACTCTGAGAAAATGGCTTCAGAAAAATTAGAACTAGGTTATGCACTTATATGATTAACTTCTTTGGTAAAAGAAAGCAGATTCATTCTCAAATTGTCTTTGAGACCCAATAATGACTGCACTGGTCTTTGGACTACATAGAATAACAAGCTGTAACAGTTCTTAGCCAAATAACATGGAAGCATCACTGAGCCTTCAGTTTGAATTTCTTCACCTTCATAAGCAACAAGTTTCACATTACTGGCAACACTGAGTTGTTCATTAGTTCTCACTTTAGCAAATGTGTCTGCTGATATAACATTACACTTTGAACCAGTGTCTACTTTAAGCTCTGTGGATTTACCACTAATCCAGACCGTACAAAACAATTCACTCTTTGCCAATAAATTTACTATATCCGCTCTTTCACCAATTACTGAAACACCATCTACATAAAAAGTTGACTGCTGCAGCTCCACTTTATCAAATTGTTTTTTGTGTGACCTTTCTTTACAACTGTGTGGGGTTTAATTGATTTGCAAAACTTTTGAAAATGTTTCCATTTTTTACACTTGTGACATTGCTGACCAGATGCTAAGCATTTTTCTGTTTTAGACTCATGATTGGCACCACAATTGCAGCAGTTAACAATAAAGCTGGACTTGGGTTTTGCCATCTCACGTTTGTACTGCACTGAGCATGCTCCTAACTGAACTGGTCTTAGAACTTGCTGGAAAACTATGTGGTTTCCCTGGTGAACCAGAAGGTGTTGTGGCTGCCATGTGATTAGGCCTGCTTCCATTCGTCATTTATTGCGTGCTATCTTCATTTGCTCTGGAGCCTACTGAAACCATGCTCTTGTCACTTGCAAGCATACTTGTGTGTTTTTCTGTAACTTCATGGATTTGACAAATCTCAATGGCTTTACTCAATGTTAAATCACTGTCACAAAGCAAGATATTTTCCACAGCAGCATTATTAATACCCCACATGAGCCTTTCCTTTATTAACTCACCTTTTAAGTCACCAAACTGACACATTTTTAGCTTTGTTTTTCAGGTCAGTTATAAAAGCTGCAAAAGTTTCCCCTGGTTCCTGATCTCTCATGTGAAACAAATGCCTCTCTAACATAATATTTGTCTGGGGGTTACACATTTCTCTGAACTTGCGCTTCAAACATTGTGACATTATGATCTGTAGTGAGAGTAGGGAACAGGTGGAGAAGACCCTGGAGAGGTGGAGATATACTCTACAGAGAAGAGGAATGAAGGTCAGCAGGACTAAGAAAGAATATATATGTGTGAATGAGAGGGAGGATAGAGGAATGGTGAGGATGCAGGGAGTAGAGGTGGTGAAGGTGGATGAGTCTGAATACTTGGGAGCAACAGTTCAGAGTAAAGGTGAATGTGGAAGAGAGGTGAAGAAGAGAGTACAGGCAGGATGGAGTGGGTGGAGAAGAGTGTCAGGAGTGATTTGTGACAGACGGGTACCAGTAAGAATGAAAGAGAAGGTCTACAAGAGGGTAGTGAGACCAGCTATGTTATATGGGTTGGAGACAGTGGCATTGACAAAAAGGCAGGAGTCAGAGCTGGATGTGGCAGAGTTAAAGATGTTAAGATTTGCACTGGGTGTGACAAGGGTGGACAGGATTAGGAATAAGTATATTAGAGGGTCAGCTCAGGTTGGACGGTTTGGAGACAAAGCCAGAGAGACAAGATTACGTTGGTCTGGACATGTGCTGAGGAGGGATACAGAGTATATTGGGAAAAAGATGCTAAGGATGAAGCTGCCAGGTAACAGGAAAAGAGGGAGGCCTAAGATAAGGTTTATGGATGTGGTGAGAGAGGACATGCAGGTGGTTGGTGTGACAGAGCAAGATGCAGAGTACAGGAAGAAATGGAAACAGATGATCTGCTGTGGTGACCACTAATAGGAGCAGCCAAAAGAAGAAGAAGAAGAAAATATTAATTTTGCTTGTTAAATCTCTTTTCATGCCTATTGTATTTTCCTACTGCTTTTTTACTTTAAACATGCCCGTTTTGCTTCAAACACACTCATTTTGCTTTAAACATACCTGTTTTGCTTTAAATATACTCGTTTTGTTTCTCTGATAATCTTTTCTTCAAATATCTTACTTTTAAACATTTTGCTTAGTTAATAAACCTTTTGTGCCTCACGCTTGTTTAATTATGTGGTTTTTACCCTTGTAATGCTCCGTTTTATCTTTATTATAAAATAAACAGTTCATGCAAATCCAAATTACCTTTGAATATTCTCTGCCTCTTTTCCATGCTCATTTCATTTAGTTTACCTTCACTGTTATCTCTGACCCTCATGGCTCCAAATATCATTCTCTGGAATCCCGGGTTTCAGCACCACTTAACTTAATGGTAATTTATATACAATCTAACTACTGCAATTATACATGCTCACTCCCTGGCTGCACTCTCAAAATGGCACTGGGAATAGCACGTGCCTGCTATTTATATGTGCACACTCAGTCCTTGATATGCTTCTTAAAGATACAGTACATACACTCTGATCTACAGTACGTGTTAAATTAAACTTTAACACTGTATTACAAAACTAGGATACAATAGCTTTTAGAAGGCTTCTTTCTCCTTATTTTCAGCCTTCACTTTTTCGTATGCGTTTATACTGTATTATAAAATTTGGATAAAATCTTTTTCAGTAGGTCTTTCTTTTCCTCACTCAGCCTCTCTTTACCTGTCTTTTCTGGATTTCTGTAAAAGGAGCAATTTTCAGTTTCCTGTTGATGTATTATTATTCCAGGTCTTTATTCACACTGATGTCTTTCTCTTCTAGTGTTGCTTCTCTGAACATCAAGTCCCCAAATAAAGATCAAACAAGACTTTGCATGGGTTTACATCAACCCTTCTTTTTTATATAGCATTAATTCATTAAGGAATACTGCTCTAGCTAATGAAGAAAATGATAATTATTCTATAATCTTAACTCATTCACTCCAATGGAGCTCAGGAAGTTTGCTCAGTAACTTCCAATGGCCGGAGCCGAAGCCTTTTGACAGAATCAAATTATGTCCTTACATTTCAAACAAATGTTCATATATCTGGAACCATAGGGGTTATGAAAGAAGTATAAATGGTAAACTCTTCAGCACAAATCATTTTTGTAGTGATAGTATTCTTTAAGTTCTAGGTCTTAAAATTAATTTTATAAGTCACAATAAACACAGTAACTATTACATTTGTGACATTTTGTAAGTAGGTTCTAGGTCTGAAAATGGATTTTATAAGTCACAATAAACTATTACATTTGTAACATTTTGTAAATAACTTACAATATCTCAGCAACCACTCAAGTTACACACATACTATCAGCAGCATTTTATTCATGTGGCTGAGAGCTTTCATATGAAGCTAAGGAGTTCTGTCTATGTTACCTGGTTGTTGAGATATTTAGAAACGTGGAAATGATATCTATATAAATTAATAGCATAACAACAGCACTTAATACCTTTATACCTCCACTAGACAGAGGTCAAATATTAATGCAGTTGAGTTTGCCATTGTGTAAGCTATAAGATGAAATCTTTTAAAATATTGTACATAGCATGGGTTTGGAATTACTGATGCAAATATGAACAACCAATATTAGATGCATAGAGACATCAGTAGGAGTTAACTGCAGATGCACCTGGAGGCGTCACTTGGATGTAATTTAAAGCAGCACTCCATTTTTAAAGTCATAAGAGCACTTTTCTGGCTAATGCAATAAAAGCCATCTGTTCTTTAAGAAATACTTCTTAATTATCAACACAGTTCCATATGCACACTCTACACAGAAAATACTACAATATTTAGGTTAGGTGGTCAACATCTATTTAATGCACCACATTTGGTCGACAAGTGCAGATGGTTGACAAGTTTGTTAGATCAACAATCCCTGGGTACAGGAATATTCCCTTCCCTGGGGATTGTATGATGTTGGAGTTAGTATGTATATAATTAGCAAAGGCTGAAGGGGGTGCACCCGCTCAAATGGGGCCACAATGCAAAAAACAATGTCACTTTTTTTGAAATTTGCATACTCTGAGGTTCTTATATGTTTATAGCTGTTTACGAGGCTAACAACCACAATGGCCTTTATAAGCCTAGCCATGCATCCCAAATCTCTGACATGTTCTGATACCCTTGATAAGTGTAAGCATGGCCTAGGAGATGAACCATTTACAGGTTACCTGTGTCCATTAGAGACATAGGTGCCAAGCCAGGGATGAATTTCTGGTTTCCCATCCAGTTGTCCAAGTTTCATTTGAATTGGGTTAGGAAGGAACTCTGCTTCACATGGATGGGGAGCCTGCTCCATAGATGGGATAGTATCTGGGATACATACCTATCTCTCTCTAGCAGGTCCAATTTATATCACAGGCAAGATTTAAGTCTTTAAAACATGTAATTCTTGTACTGTTTGCTTTGTGGCTATGCAGGAGGTCCATTAGAGTGGGGTCTGACAATGCCCTGTATGTCAGGTAATAGATCTCCCCTCAAAAGCTTGTAGGAGACAGAATACAGGGATAAGGCCATTTGGAGGTCTGCATAGGACATTTTATTTACACTCTGTCTTCTTTTAGTGAGGAACCTCTGTGGATGTTCCAATTGTTGGATATGCCTGGTTAGGTACCTACCAAAGGAGGCATTGTACTCAATGATAGGTCTGATGAATGCTGAATACAGTGGAATAATGACTTCCATGGACTTAGATTCCCTACCTTTGTTTATAAGTTGTGCAACATAGAATGATTTCCTCACCACTATAGACAGGTGATAGTCAAAGGCTAGATTACTATATGTGTCCCTATGTCCCTGACTATTGGGTCAACTCTAAGGGATGTGTTGTCAATATGATAATTGCCAGGGATGGATGACTTCTAAAAGGATACTATTATGCATTTTTTGGCATTTAGTTTTAGCCCATGGCTCTGAACCCAGATGTTTGTCTGTGTCAGCCCCTCCTGAAGAACATTTGTGTCAGTGTGAGATTCAATGACAGTTATTAATTTGCAGTCATCTGCAAATTTAGTCAGCCAGAGACCACTGATATTGGCCTTGACTTCTGAGAAGTAAATGCCAAAAAGGAGCAGTCCAAGGACTGATCCTTGAGGGACGCCACTTGTGACTGGCTTCTTTGTAGAGGTGGACTTCCGAATTCTAACTTCCTGTGTCTTGTCTGTGAGCCATTTGGCTGTCCACTGAGTGACATATGGATTTGTACCTAACTTCTTGAGTTTTTCAACAATGCCTGAGTGGGGTTTTGTGTCAAATGCCTAGGCCAAGTCAAGGTAGGCTGTGCATGAATAATTTTGCCCTCATCCATTGCTTTGATGACCTTCTCAAAGAAGTCCACCAGGTTGAGTAGGCATGATCTACCCTTGACGAAACCAAACTGGATTGGGCCCAGTGTCTGGAGGTTTACTATATCTCTATTGATCATCTCCATGATAATTCTTTCCATGGCTTACATATAAACTAGAGAGACTTATGGGTCTGTAGTTTCCAGGGTCTGCAGATGGCCCACCTTTATGCAGAGGGATGACTGTTGTCTTTCTCCATTCATGAGGCATGGAGCCTGCTTGGAGGCTATAGTTAAATAGCAGTTCCAGAGGCAATGATAGGTCATGTTTCATGCTATTTAGAAGGTATCCTGGGATATTGTCTGGGCCCACTGATGCAGTGTTCTTGGTTTTAGAGAAAGAGCATTAAGGACCTGTTCCCTACTGATAGTAGGAGAATTATATTTGATGATATTTCCTGAGGGAAGGTTGAGGGAGAGAGAGGGTTAAATGTGGAGCTGAATTTATCTGGCTGTGTCCATGCACAATGAATATATGTGCATGTTATTAGCGGATATTTTGAGTTCACCATTGTAATGTTTGAACATTTTGATATTTTAGAATTTTGCATTATCCTGGCTTTCAGTCTATTTGACTTCAACAAGCTGCCATCTATGCATAGATACAGACATATACAAATATGTAAAGATAGATAGATTGATAGATATTTGCACAGTTTGTGGACAGCTAGTTCTGCTGTCAGAAGTTGATCAATTAGTTATTATGTACAGAAGTAAATGAGAAGTGTAACACTAGCTGTCCAGCTTAATAATGTGCACTAATCCTGCCCCAATACTGATCACTGCACTTTACATTAGGAAAATCTCTTTCTGTAGCAACAGTATTAGGCAAATTATGTCTGAATATGTGGTGGAGTCTCCACAGGTGAGGTGAGGAAAACCCTGTAGGTGAACCCCAGGAAGGCTGCTGGACCAGACAACATCCAGGAAATGCTGTTCAAGGATTGTGCTGAACAACTAAGCACTGTACTCTTGGACATTTTTAACATCACCCTTGTCCAAGCAAAAGTACCCAAATGCTTCAAAAATAAAAACTTAATACCACTACCAAAGAAAGCAAGTTCCTCAAGCCTGAATGATTACAGACCAGTAGCCCGCATGTCCACTGTCATGAAAAGTTTTGAAAGACTAGACTCACAGCTGCACTCAACCCACTACAGTTTGCATATCGTGCCAATCACTCCACGATGGATGCCATCTTGGTTCCACTACATCTCGCAATGGCACACCTGGAGAATAAGGACAGTTACATTAGGATGCTGTTACTGACTTTAGTTCAGCATTCAGCACAGTTATTCCACAACAGCTAATCCAGAAACTTATCCATCTAGGCATCAGTAACCACATGTGCAACTAGATACTGGACTTTTTGATTGAAAGACCACAAAAAGTATGTTTTGGCAAGAATTCCTCAAGAAACATCATAATTAACACAGGAGTACCCAGGGATGTGTATTGGGTCCACTATTGTTTACCATTCTAACTCATGACTGTATAGCAAAATGTAATACCAATCACATCATCAAGTTTACAGATGATACCACAGTTGTGGGCCTCATTAGTAATGAAGATGAAGGAGCATACAGGGAAGAAGTAAATCTACTGATTGACTGGTGTGCTAGGTACAATCTTGATCTCAACATCACCAAAACCAAGGTGATCATAATAGACTTCAGGACAACCCATCCAGCTCACTCTCCACTCATGATTAATGGAGAAAGGGTAAAAATAGTAAGTAGCACAAAATTCCTAGGAGACCACATTTCGGAGGACTTACCCTGGTCACTAAACACTAATCACATAATCAACAAATCCCAGCAATGCCTGCATTTTCTGTGGAGGTTAAGGAAAGCTAATCTACCAGCTTCCCTCCTTATCACCTTCTAAAGGATGCCATAGAAAGCATCCTAATAAGCAACTTCATGGGGGTGCAGTATGGGGGCTATTCAACTGCAGATCAAAAAGCCCTACAGAGGGTGGAGAAGGTCACTGAGGGAATAACAAGCTCCAACTTCCAGCGATACATGGTCTATATATGACACATTGCTACAACAGGGCCACACAAATAGCCAGTGATCCTACACACCCTGCCTTTGCTCTGTTTACAAGCTTGTCATCTGACAGATGATACCTCAGTGTGCACTGTAAAATAACTAGGTTTAGGAATAGTTTCTTCCCACAGGCAATAAGGTTCTTGAACTCTGAAAGCAATCTAAGGAATGTTAGTATTTGAAAAGGTCTTGTGCTGGTCAAACCATTATGGTGCAATAGAAATTATGAGATGCTCTCTCATAGTTATCTGTTTACAATGTCAATCAAGTGCAGTATTTATCTACTAGCTATTCTAACATACCAGAAAATAGGTGTGCAATAAATAAATGTGCAATAATCAATCACTTAGCTGCTAAAAAACTGTAGACAGTAATTTATACTAGTATGCAGTAAAATAACAGTCTAACTTAAAGGTAATGTTATGCATGTTACATGCGCTATATGTAATTTGTATGTGTGTAATTGTCATCTCAGTATTAAGCCTGATGCATGCAATTTTGTTTAGGTTCCTCTTGTGCAGTCTAAATGACAACAAAGTTCACTTTGAATTCGACTTTGACTTTTGAAAAGTGAACTGTTTGTTTTTATGATATTTTTTTTATTTCTTCACTTTTTTGATATGCTGAGTTATGAAATGCTGGGATTGGTCACCTGTGGTTTGATCTTTGTGCTTTTCAATAAATCAACATATACTCAACTATGTGCACACAAACACACACACACACACACACACACACACACACACACACACACACACACACATTTGTTTGCATATCACAAAATTCACAAAGTGCATCGCAATGTTGGCATTACTGACTGGTATAGTACACACCTCCTTCTTATGTTGAGGAACAAAAAAATCACTAGGCCTGCCATGTTTATGCATCATAATCATGTTTTTTTTCTTATCAGCATACATCTCAAGGATGCATAAAGACAAGACAAAAAAGTTGTCATATGATATGAGTGTCTACTTAGGCATTCAGACACATTTGCAAGGCTTCTATTCTATGTCCTTTGTATGCTAGCCATTTCCTACGTGTCACTGAAGTAAATCAGTGGTACTTGAGGTACAAGACTAGACTTCAGAATTACTAATTAGTTCTGCCTCTGACTTATGGGCCAGACTCTTTGCTGAAGAATCCTCAAGATAAGCTGCTACAGGAAAATGTAACAAATAAAAATGAGCACAGCAAATAAATTCACATATAATACAAATCTTAGCATTTGACACTTTGAGCTACAGTACAAGGACTGTGTAATGACTAATGTTGTATTTTACAGATTATACAACAATGTATTATGGTTATTTCCGTTTCATAACTGCAATATAGCAAACACTAACAAAATGACCATGACAGCATGATCTCCCAGTGTCAGGACTGCAATGTAACAAGGACTATCAAAAGCACTATAATAGTGCAATGTCTTCTCTTCATGTTCCAAACTGATTTTATTTTAGATTCCGCTACTGTTAGTGCATCAAACCTCTCAATTTCTTAGCATATGAAATTTTACTTATTTATTATTTGTTTACTAGGAAAGTCCAACTTGGAACAAAGCCAATTTTCAGCAAAGGCCCAGGGAGAAACACACCAGACGCATGTCTTTGTAATGTGGGAGGAAACCGGAGTGACTGGAGAAAATCCACACAAATGCAGGGAGGACATGCAGACTCCACACAGAAGGCAGACCAGCCAAAAATCGAACAAGCAACTGCTTGAGGTGACAATGCTACTACTGTACCACTGTGCTGTCCAATCTGGACAAAGACTAAAAAGCCAAAATTAGGGACGGGTTTTTCAGTATTATTCTTATAAACTTGAAAGTTGCTAGGATAACAGGTTCTGCATTAGAATGAATTTTCTGAAGGATATGATGCCTGAGCCTCAACTGTTTGTCATTATTTATTGAGTTCCTTCCTCAGTGATTTGTGAGAAAACCACAAATTTTATGAGGAACAGACCAAAAATATGAGGCAAAAGTCTGAACATTCTGCAAAAATCTGGACATCTGAGAGGTATGTAGTGCACGGGCCTACTTCATTTCATTGAAAACTTATTTCACTGAAACTCATTTAATTGAAAACTCATTTCTCTGAAAATCAGCTGCCTAAGCACAATTCACTCAAAGCTCACTTCACTGAAATCTCACTTGACTGAAACTCATTTCACTGAAAGGCATATGCCCTGTTCCCCACTGTAGTGTGATCCTGAAGTTAGTATATATAGTAAGGGGGGGCACAACCCCCCCACATTGGGGTGTGTGGAGGGCGTATCCCCCCACCTATTTTAAACATTGTAAACCATAGACATTGATGCTTACAAGTCAAATGAATAACTCTTTCTAGAAGACAATATAACTCCAGAATTGCACTACAGTGGGGAACAGGGCATATACCTTTCAGCAAAATGTGTTTCAGTAAAATGAGTTTTCAGTGAAGTGAGCTTTCAGTGAATTGAGCTCAGGCAGCTGAGTTTCAGAGAAATGAGTTTTCAACAAAATGAGTTTCAGTGAAATGAGTTTTCAATGAAATGAAGTAGACCCGTATTGCATAAAGTGTCAAGCACTGTAGTTGTTATAATGATATGTATCTTCAAATATAGAGCATTTATAGAGGAATTTCTGAAAATGGACAGTTTTAAAACAATGTTAAATCATATCTCCCTTATTATCTGGTCACACACACACACACACACATACACACTCACACACACACACACACACATATATATATATATATATATATATATATATGTATATTTAGATATAGATACTAACTCCATTTTATATGTATATATATATATATATATAGAGAGAGAGAGAGAGAGAGAGAGAGAGAAAACTCCATGGTTACACCAACTTGAAGAAGGGAGAGATCTCCCAAAAGAAGTGATGCTGGCACACACTAAAAAGTCATGCCAAAAATAATTTCTTATGGAAAACAGGATTTTTCGGTATCTTTTGCTTTCGCATACTGATACTCATGGAACTTTACCTTGACTTCATGTATCAGATGTACAGCTTATTGTTCATTTTTTAGGTAAAACATTACTTTATCTGCAAACAGTGTGAACTGCTTTGTAAAGGTGAAGCAATGTCTTTCCTATAACATGTTCCATGATAACCTTTAGACAGAGAAAATACAGTTGTGCCACAGTTTTGAAATTTTTTAACTGTACAACATTAGGATTGCTTTTGCTTCCCTCGCTTTTGACATATGGTTTCCTTTTTATTGATTCTGTGCTTATATTTTCCAGAGGCATTCCTAGTACATTCAAACATAACTGTACAAAATCATAAAAAATTCCATTATTTATGCAGTACATGTTTTGCATGGAAAGTGAAGAGATTTTTCTAGTAAAAAGCAACTATTTTGATAACCCTTCCCTGCAATGATAATGAAAGAATTGAAACACTTAACAATGAGAACGAATGAAAATAAATAAAAACATAAAGAAATGCACAAATATATTATTTTTTTCAACAAGTCAAATGCATTGCTTACTTCAGACTGGAAATGTCCTGTTGTAATCCATAAATTTAGAATTTTGCATCAAGAATTACCAAATGATAAACTAAAAATGTATTTAAAACAAACACTTTCATTCTACATATTACAGTCACTTAAGAAAGTCAATGCTGTCCTCTTCCAGCTTCATGTAAAGCACTGCCTAGTTAAAACTAATATACTCCAGAAACATATATGCTCTCTTTTTTAATGTTTAAGAAAGTGATGAAGGAATTATTTATATCCATTCATCCAGCCATCCATCTGTCCACTACCCTTTTTTCCCATCCTTCACATGGTGTCAGGGTATCACTTCAACAGTGACAATCATCTAGAGCCAAGGTTTACACCACAGGTACATAAAATGTTATAATTAATTTAATAACACAATTAAGGTAAGTTTTACATAAAAAATATTTATTTGAAAAGAGCAATTTAATGTATGAAAAAACATTTGTTCTGTTTTATTGATGGATACATATTAGAAGTGATCAATATGCATAAGAGGCATTAGTCTGATTCATAACAACCAGATGAAACAGTGTTAATTTTGACATTGTAATGATACTTCAGAGAAAGAGAAATGATGTTGCAAAGTGCCTGAAACCCTGATGGAGACACTATGATGAAATTAGCTTGATGAGCTTTTTGGATTAATGTTTTGTAGAGATTGAGACTGTGATATGTAAATTACATGTCATTTTTTTTCAGGAGAATATCTTTGAGGCAAGCATCATAATTAATCAGGCAATTATTAGGCATTGAATACCACCGATGATCCAACTATCAGGCATGCAGAAACAGATACATAGTGCTAATGGGTGAATCTGCACTAGGGGGCTTCATGGCTGGAAGAATGCTATAAGAGGACATAAGACAAGCGTGATACACATCAAAATAAGGGCAAACTTGCAGGCCAAGTCAGTATTCACTCATGCATGCAATGTGGTACCGCATAGCTGTTCCTCAAGCCTGTCTGCTACAAGAAAGGCAGTGCATGAGGCATCAAATAGACAATAGTGGAGCTACACATCACCAACCATGCTCATCTTATACGTGGTGAAGAAACTGGGTAAATATGAAGGTTCCCTATTAAAACTGTGAAGATCCACTTACCAGAATACGGAAACGTCGACACGTATTCATTGAACTGTGAAAACACCGATCGTCCTGAAGCTCAAAATCCGAAATGTCGAATCGTCATGGTTGGCCCTTCTGCGGTATAGCTCCGTAAGGTAAGTATGCAATAGTTACGGACCTTAGGGTTAGGGTGCGGGTTAAGGTAAGTGCATAGATGGTAATGTATGTGAGATTTAGTGTAAGGATGGAAGTAGGGTTTTGTTAAGTTTATGTGTTTGTGGATTATTTATTTTGTTTGAGTATAGCTTCTTAGGGTAAGTGTTACAGTTGTTACACTAAGAGGGTAGTATACCTCGCATATTGCATGACATGTGGGGCGTACTATGTGGGGAAAACTGAAAGACACCTGAGGGCACAGATATATGAACACATGAGAGACATTAATAAAAAGAATGAGAACAATGCCCTGTTTAGACATACCTTAAAATGTAAGGAAGCCAATATAAAATTTTGGGTTTTGGAAGAAGTGAAACCAGGGGAGAGGGGTGGTGACTGGGAAACATTCTTGGAATATAGGGAATTCATTTGGCAAATTAGATTGGATGCATGCTCCCATTTGGGCATGAATGACCATATTTCCATCAAACCAAGTGTAATTTCAGTCAGTTTGATTGAAACATTAATTGTTTTAATTGAATATCAGTTGGCTATGAATTAATTATATGTATGTACTTCTAAAACAGCTTTGAAATGGTTAAAGGAGGCACCCAAGTGTAATTTCAGTCAGTTTGATTGAAACATTAATTGTTTTCAATTTGTTGCTAAGGTTTTAATACCCAACAAAAAGTATATAAATGCATCAATTAGCATTTTACATTGATTCTGATGAAGTCTCTTATGTAGAGACGAAAGCGCGCTCAATCTATGTTTGCTGTACTGTTTGCTGTTGGTGTTCGTCTACATTAAAACTAATATTCAGTTTTAACATACTGTCGAAGCGTGGTTTGTGGAGGATATACCTTTATTGTGCCGACCAGTGGACTGTGTTTTTTACATTTCAGAAGGTGTGTAGAGGTTCGTGGTGGTTGTGAATGCTATAAGAGAACATAAGACAAGCGTAATACACATCAAAATAAGGGCAAACATGCAGGCCAAGTCAGTATTCACTCATACATGCAATGTGGTACCGCATAGCTGTTCCTCAAGCCTGTCTGCTACAAGAAAGGCAGTGCATGAGGCATCAAATAGACAATAGTGGAGCTGCACATCACCAACCATGCTCATCTTATACATGGTGAAGAAACTGGGTAAATATGAAGGTTCCCTATTAAAACTGTGAAGATCCACTTACCAGAATATGGAAACGTCGACACGTATTCATTGAACTGTGAAAACACCGATCGTCCTGAAGCTCAAAATCCGAAATGTCGAATCGTCATGGTTGGCCCTTCTGCGGTATAGCTCCGTAAGGTAAGTATGCAATAGTTATGGACCTTAGGGTTAGGGTGCGGGTTAAGGTAAGTGCATAGATGGTAATGTATGTGAGGTTTAGTGTAGGGTTGGAAGTAGGGTTTTGTTAAGTTTATGTGTTTGTGGATTATTTATTTTGTTTGGGTATAGCTTCTTAGGGTAAGTGTGCAATAGTTACGGACCTTAGGGTTAGGGTGTGGGTTAGGGTAAGTGCATAGATGATAGTATATGCAAGATTTAGTTCAGGGTTAGAAATAGGGTTTAGTTTAGAGTTAGAAGTAGGGTTTTGATTAGTTTATGTATGTGGTTTATTTATTTTGTTTGGGTAGGTAGTATGTAGTGGGCAGTGGGGATGGACAACTATGACGTTTTGAGTTTTTGAATTTCGCGGTTTAGGGCATTCAGTGTATTCGCAGTTCGCGTAATATGTGTAGGTGTTTATGTATTCAGTGAATAGGACTTTCATGGTTCTAATATAGACCCAATATGAAGATAGGAAAGGGAAGAACAGCACATGCAGGGAAACACAGGAGTTTTAACATAAAGTGTAAAAGCTGGGGTGGTAGAAGATTATTTATGTGTTATTTATATTTTCATTTATTTTTAAAGGTTGAATGGTGTGGTAGTAAAAATCTGTTTGTAAATTTATTTCACTGTTTACTTGTTTGTGTATTTGTTGATGGACAACAGTCCCCTTTTTTATATTGGAATGAGGCACAGATGGAGGTGTTAATGAGGTAGATAGCAGAGAAGCTAAAGGGAGAAGAGTGGGCTGCAGGATCAAGCACAAAAACAGATAATAGCAACTTAGATAGATAGGAATGATAGACATAAAAATTGTGGAAAACAGTGGCTGGATGTGTGGATACACAGGCTAGACAAGTGATGATGAAGAGGGTTAGAAAATGAAAAAGGAATGGGAAATGACAAATTGTGGATGGGTAACACTAACACAGGGATTTAATTGGTTCTAGTAATATGATTGCAGGATAGCCCAGAGTGCAACAAGCCCAGGCCTGGGGAGGGTAATGATGTTAGGAATTTGTTACTTCTTTGGTGCATTGTGCAGGGCTACTGTTCACATGACTCTATGAGCCATGCTAGAAGACACTTCAATTTTCTGAAGTAGGCATCCAATTGCTGCTTTTCTTCAACCTCCAACAACCTCTGCACCTGACACAAGGAAGGCAGCACAGACACTTTCTGGACCATTCTCAGTAGAGGTTTGTTTTCCCCCTCACCAAAGACTAGCGAAAAGGGCAACAGTGAACCCAGCAGGTCACAACCCCCATTAAGAAAACCATTGTCCTTCTGCTGAGAATTTACCTTGGTTGTCACATGTGACCTACTGGCACGTATTTTGGATACACACTATCAAGTAAAGTGTAGCCTTAGTTACTCCACTGCTACAACTGGGCCAGTTAAAGGATGCCACAATGGGAAAAATGTATCACACACACAAGTTAACAACTCAATCACAGTCATACAGAGAACTGGTACATATATCATATATATCTAGCATATTATACATATCCAGTTGCCAAGAAAGTCACTCCTGCCTTCTATGACATCCAACCATAGTTGATACTTTTCCTCCAATGCTGCAAACTAAGTATGCAGTCCCATGTATAGATGTAAAATGGGTAAGATACTAAAGTAAAATACTACTGGGAAAAAAATTAAGAAAAATGTTTAAAACAAATCTCTGGCTCTCTTTTCCTAACCTCTTCTTCACACTTTTGAAGCCGGTCATGGTGGTGCCATTTCAGGTCACTCTATGGCAATGATGGCATGGGTCAATAGAACAGGTGATACTACTGAGATCATTCACCATCCTGGTAGCTCATAACAGTCAGCAGCTTATCAGATGCTCTTTGAAGTTTCTGGGCAGGAATCAAATGAAAATCTTCTCCTTGTCACTCCATACTAGGGCTTTTCATTCCACTCCACTGAAGAATGGCCATTCAATTTGTCCAGTTTGAAGAACAAAATGATATTCTTGTATGAATGAACCCACAGTTTACAACATATGATATACAATGCAGTGCTGGGCTATGGAGCTAATGATACTCCAAAACACTGAAACACAGTACTATGAATGGACATTACACTGCACCAAGGCACTGTGGGCATATGCATGTCATATGTAAGATCATAGTGGTTACATGCTTCATGTGAGGTTAAGGGGAAGTTTGCTTGTTCATGTTACAGCCAGTATGTTTGGGTAGAACAATATACTATAGTAGGAATTCCAAAACAGTGCCACTAACTTTATTAGCATACTTGCTGCTTTAATTGGCTTTTATAGTATGATATAAAGCAGCAGTACATACTGCACCACTTTGTTTACTATTGTACAGATAGACATGTGAACATTTCAAGTGAGTCTGCTGACTTGCAGTATAACAGATCCAGCAACAAAAATCACTTTTGCAGATCAGTAAAGCCAATAACTCTGCTCGTGAAGCACTATTCTCTTGCACCATAGCCAAATTATGGAACTCCCTCCCACCCACAATTACCTCCATACCATCATGTACCCACTTCAAAACTTTACTAAAAGTGCACCTAAAAACATGCTGGCTATGCCCTTGCAACTCCCGTTCTAATATCGCCCACCCCATCCAACCACTACCTTTCTTTCCACTCCACTAAATACCTTGATTATAGCAAGCTCAGATGCTCATAAGCCTAGTACTTATTATACAGCAGGAACTTCTTATTGTAACATTTGTTAATGTCTGTTATGTACTTCACAGATAAAGATTCTAGTTGTCTACTGATGTACTATGTTCTTCATCTGTAAATATGTTGTAAGTAATTGCTATGTAAATTGTTAATCGCTATGTAATCCAATGTAACTCCTGTCTGTTTATTTTAACTGTGGAGCTTTTCTCCCTGGGCCTCCGCTGAAAATGGACCTACATCCAGTCGGACACTCCCGGTCAACAAATATAAATAAATAAATAAATAAATAAATAAACAGATTGCAATGGAAGTTGCAAGAAAAATGAATCCACTTGTGGATATCAGTCACACTGAGGCAGACATTACTATATACATGTCAGTCAGAATCCAGGACATGGGCATAGTGTCAGCCTGTGGTCATAGGGAGTTAAGGTAATCATGTACAATAGAAATGTTGTGAATGACATGCCTCAGGAGGTTTAGGGTTCCAAGACCATATGCTTAAGCATGGCTACCTTCTATAGTGGGAAAAAGCATGGACATGGCACTGACAACATCTGATATACAGCTGCATAAATGTGTTTGTGTAGCAGTCTGTGGTCATGGGTACAATACAGAAGTGGGAGATGAACAAAACATCAATTAACACACAAACGTTTGCATAAACTAGTAAAAGAGGGTTGTAATAACATCCATTTCACAGCATAATATAAAGACATACTGACTGGGATATTTTACCCACAGGTGTACATGTAGCAGTATGGCCATCTGAGTGATGCAATGCCTGGAAGATTTCACTAGCCAGGAAAATAACACATTACAGAAGGCTTTCAACATACATGGCATGCTGGACCTCATGTCCAAAGTTGCCACAGACAAGCAGTATAGGGACTGACTTTAACAAGGACTGTCACGGGATGTGCATTTTGTGAGCAGGCTTAACAGATTCTTGCATCAGTATGAGGGAAGGGTTTTAACTTGATACTGTGTACATTGTACATTGTGAGAGACAGATCCTCAAAGGTGGATCACCAAGGCAGTAGCATCTCAGTGAAAATAAGGAGTTTTGGTGACACGTGCTGGCCATAGGGAGTGGCTTCTCATACCCAGGTATAGTTTAGATGTGGGAGCTAGGAACTTATGCATCAATTCCAGATGCACCAGGTTAGTAATGTCTGTTAGGATACAGTATAGCATACTCCTGTGAATTTGAAGGGAATGAATGACCAAGAGCCATTTGCATATGTGTCTTGCCTGTATCTCTGGTCTGCAACTCATGCATACAGCAGAATAGCATTATGTAGGTCAAGTATACTATACCAGTATTTTAATGTACCAGGAGGGTTATAGAGACAGATATGTGTGGGAGAATAATGATGTCATTTTGGACCCTGCTTTCAGATGTTACACTCGTGAAGAATCTGGCAGAACAGGACAACATAGGCCTGGAGTCAACCTGGCACATATGGCTGACAATGATGACAACAAGCTAGTGGTGGGGTGTGATGACACAGTGATACCTCCTGTAACATTACAGGTGGAGGTGTTACCAACATTGACCATACTGAAGGTCATTGTAGAGGGATAGAGGCTGAGCACACAGCCATATCAACACATATCAGACAGGTTCTGTGTGAATACGTCATGGCTTCAGCTCTCTCTCCAGTTTGCACAGCATCTGAAATGTGATTTACTTCTCTATTGGGAAAATGCACTGCTATGATTCCAGGTTTCCGTGTTATATGGCTGTGATACTTGGCATTAACCAGTGAATGTGGTGGACATCAAGACAGGATTGACTTTTATCCACAGCATAATGAAGATTGGTAATGTGCTTCTTGCATTCCAGGTATACAGTGACACAGGGCACAGGGTTATGGAGACAAGAATAATGCTAAGGTCATTGGCTTCTAATGCTGACTATATCTGTGCACCCTTGAGACACACTGCAACCACCCTCTGATTTACCTCCATGTGCAATGCCTTCCCAAACTGTGGAATGGCCATGAAACAAAAAGATCGGATACAGACAAATGCAAGCCAGACTTCTGAGACTGATGGAGCTGTAGCCTCACTGTCACCTGTGGGCAAGTAGCCTGCCATGGACATCATCCAGTGCATGACTGATGGAAATCCTCTGGCTCAACACCTGGGAGACCTCATCAGGCTGTATGAACACATCTTCGCTTTCCCTGTTACCTATGTGCATGCAAACTGCTCATTATCAGTATCTAATTCATGGGCATTGGCAGTCATCATGATCACTACATGGGATGACCTGTCAAGGTAAGCAGTCATGGTACCATAGTTCTTTCACTTCCCTGCCATGAACTGCATCAGGCATTGGTAATGCATGTTATCATAACATATCAACATTGTGTCACAGCAACTTAACTCCACCTCTTCAGGATGTAATCCCTTCCTGCCCACAACTTCCCAGAGTACATCAGTAAAATGTTCATCTCCATTAACCTCTCTTCATGTCATAGTGCGGAAGTCACTTATACCTGCACCACTACCACCTCTGCATGTGATGATGACAATACCCTGCCCATCTCATCATCTGTGTGGTTATGACTATGTCTTACGAAAAGCATGCCCAGTCCATGCATTGCCTTGCATAGCTTGGATATGATAAGATGTTCATTCATCTATTGTGTTGTCTGCATCATGGCTCATTGTTGTGGACCAGTAGCCATCTCTGTGTCAGTGCTATAATGTAATTTGCGCACATTAGCTTTGGCTGTGATACTGTATTGCTGAGTCTTCTTTGCCTGTCTCTCTACCATGATCTTTTGTTGCTAGGACAACTGGCATGACTTTCTGCTCAATTCCATGTTGGTCAAAAATGTACACACAAAACAAAAATTGCTTCTGGTTTCAGGAGTCTGTTGCATTGCCTTCTGAATGCAGCTAGGTGACAGACACATACCTTGAGTAGTTAAATCATCTGTTCCACTATACTGTATGTTTCAGCTGGCCTACTTCAGAAGGCTGACAAAACAAAATACTGAATCCCAAAAGACTGAAAATTCAAAATCCTGAATGATGGAATTTGCCCCTTCTCCACAGTTGTGCAATCTTGGAGTTGGTATATATAGTTAGCAGGGGGTCTGGGTGGGCAGTGTCATGCATTAAAAATGTATTCAGTGTTTGGAATTTTCAGTCTTCTGAAGTAGACCCATTTCAACACATGCTGCATTATAGGCTTATTAATGAGGGTCATCAATATGGCTCTGAAGTATATCATGCAGCACTTACAGCACACAATAAATGTATTTTATGTGACCTGCACCCTACTTATATGGTATCTGTGTATACAATCCTCTTACAGAAGTGTATGTTGCAGCTCAGTTGTGTATTGGATATGAGGATCATGGGAACTGCATGGAAGGTAAACAAAGAAGAGATCTGTGTCTGTCCCCACCCTCACCTTTGTTGCTGTGTCATCAGTGGTCATCAGTGTTATCAGTGGGGTCCAGTCCACTTTTTCACAGGATGAATGTAAGTAAGGCAGAATGTGCGTTGAGATGCTCTCTGGAGGCATCCATGGTCAGATCTTAGGAGTGGACCAGAGACTCCTCTTTCAGTTGTGGTCCACATGGGTCCATTGCTACTTTATTGCCAGCTGTCCTTCTTTTAACTGCTATTTTCACTTTATGAATGACTTGCATAGTATTGGTTTACATCTATACAACAATGAAGAGGAAGGTTTAGACAGCTATTTATTTCAGAAACTTACTAGCACTCTTTAAAGTATATTTTATTACTTTCATAATGAAATTTAATATTCCTGAATACATTTTTATTGGTTTAAACTGAAATTTTTACAAAATGACATAGCCATCACACCACCTACTTTGTTGCTATTCACTAAGTTTGATAAGGACTATAATCACAGAGCATAGTTTGCTAGTAGAAGCAGTCATCACCATTGTTTTGCACTAAAAGCTATATGACACAATAATTTACATAACTAACCCTCTTTTTCCACTATCTCTTTCCTGCTCAGCAGTTGGCACAGTCCACTCAGTCAAGAGATATCTAATTTGTTCTCCTGATATGCATCTGAGGCACTTCCTGTTAGATGTAAAATATACCTACAGCATCAAGCAGATTTGGAGATACCTTAGAAGTTTGCCTCCAAGGAAGTCTTCCTTAAGAAAGATTATTTATGAGACATAAAGCATTAATAACAGCCAATGGTTCTGAATAATTTATGGCATGACAGAAAAAGTTTACATGACTAATACAGTAGAAATTGTACTTAAGTTTAATTTAATTTAATAATTAAATAAAACATGTCATACCATAAATAATTCAGAAGACAAGACTAATATATACTTTAAAAGCTTAGAGTTTCAAAACTTCGAAGTGCAAATAGTCGAGACCATAAGATCAAAGTTTTGAAACTTCAAAATTGTAATAAAAAAATAAAAGCACATTTTTTTTTTACATTTTTGTAGGGAGGCAAGCCCCCCTGCACCCCAACACCCCGTCTAAATAAAAATACCAACTCCGAGATCGCACAGTGAGGAAGACGGTAAAATTTCCATACCACACTGTACAGCAATCTCCATTCAAAACGTTTGAAGTTTCAAAACTTCGATGTTATGGTCTCAACCATTTGCAGTTTGAAGTTTTGAAACTTCAAGCTTGTGAAGGGATATATATATATATATATATATATATATATATATATATATATATATATATATATATATGTTTCATTCAGAAGCTCGAAATATTGAAATCTTGAATTTCTGTATTTCAAGACCAAGAAGTGGAATCCACATAATAGCGAAAGTTTAGAAGTGCGAAATTTAAAACCTCGAATACTGGAGTATTTCATGTAGTAGAGTGATTGTGTGTGGTGGATGCAGTGAGTGAGTGTGTGTGTGTGTATGTGTGTGTGTGTGTGTGTGTGTGTGTGTGTGTGTGTGTGTGTGTGTGTGTGTGTGTAGTAAAACTGCAAAATTCAAAACTTCGGGTATTCGAGGTTTTGCATTTCATGGTTTTTAGTTTTCGTTGTTTTGTGGATTCCACTTCTTGGGCGAGATACTGAAATTCGAGATTTCAGTATTTCGAGCTTCTGAAGTGAATCCATATATATATATATATATATATATATATATATATATATATATATATATATATATGTATATAAAATATGTGTATGCATATATATATATATATATATATATATATATATATATATATATATATCTATATACACATATAATTTATATATATAGACACACACAAGTATATATATATATATATATATATATATATATATATTTTTTTTTTTTTTTTCACATTTGTTGACCAGGTTGGTCCAACTAGGCTGGAAGCCCTTTTTTGATGGAGGTCTGAGAAGTATAGCTCCAGATTAAACAAAAAATTACAATAAAGAATTCAGTAAAAAGTTAATTACAGTTGAGTTGATTATGAGCAAGTATAGGTACAAACTTTGGCAGAGACTATCATATATAGTACACTAAAAGAGGTAAGAAAAAATGCTATATACAATACTATATACTATATACAAATCATCATCATCATCATCTCTTTCGGATGTTCCCGTTACGGGTCACCACAGCAGATCACCTGTTTCCATTTCTTCCTGTCCTCTGCATCTTGTTCTGTCGCACCAACCACCTGCATGTCCTCTCTCACCACATTCATAAACCTTATCTTAGGCCTTCCTCTTTTCCTGTTACCTGGTAGCTTCATCCTTAGCATTGTTTTCCCAATATACTCAGCATCCCTCCTCAGCACATGTCCAAACCAATGTAATCGTGCCTCTCTGGCTTTGTCTCCAAACCTTCCAACCTGGGCTGACCCTCTAATATACTTATTCCTAATCCTGTCCACCCTTGTCACACCCAGTGCAAATCTTAACATCTTTAGTTCTGCCACATCCAGCTCAAACTCCTGCCTTTTTGTCAATGCCACTGTCTCCAACCCATATACAAATACTAAGCAATAATGTTCTACAGTGTAAGTGTAGAATCCAAAGCAAATAAACTTAGCGTATGAAAGTGGGAGAGCAGAAGCAGTTTAGTTTATAAGAAGACAGTGCCAGAAATTCATTGAAAAATAGTAGTAGGTTTAGGTAGGATCATGGCATAAACTTGATCATAAGTTAAGCAAGTGGGATTTTAGCTCTTTTTTGAAGAAATTAGTGTTGGTAATAGAACAGATGCATAGAGGTAATTTGCTCCAAGTTTTAGCTAAGGAGTGGCTGTATAGGAGTTTGAAAATATTTTTCTTTGGCAGCAGATAGTAAAGACAACCACAAGGCATTCTATAGTTATTTAAAGAATCTCCACGGCAATACCCAGATTTTCTCTGAGCTACTGCATAATGGTACCGCCTATACCGAGCCAACAGCTATTACCAATATACTAGCTGACAGATTCAGTGCCAACTTTACCCCTCTCTCCCCAACAAAGGACCATTCACAATACCAGTAGATTGCCAGGCACCCAGTATTACTGCTGCACAAGTTAAAACAGCACTGTCCAAGGCCAAGAATACAGCTTCTATGGGACCTGACAATATCCATGGCTGTGTTCTACATGAACTACAGAGTGTACTGGCACCTCACCTGTGTGCCCTGGTGAATCCCAGCCTCACCTCAGGCTTTGTCCCTACCAAATAGTGCACTGCTACAGTCATCCCTCTCCATAAAGGAGGAGTGATTACAGACCCTGGGAACTATCACTCCATTAGTCTGATATGCAAAGCTATGGAACACATCATTATGGACCTAATAAACAAGGATATAGGGAATCTCCAATCTCTAGATCCCACACAGTTTGGTTTTATGAAAGGTAGAGCATGCCTGCTGAACTTGGTGAACATCTTTGAGTCATTCACCAGAGCTGTGGATGAGGGCAAGGTGGTTCATACAGCCTACCTTGATCTGGCCAAGGCCTTTGATACCATTCCCCACTCAGGAATCATAGAAAAACTCACTAAGCTACGCATCAACCCCTATACCACTAGGTGGCTTGCAAACGGGCTCACAGATTGAACCCACAGTGTGAAAGTTGCTGACTCCAAGTCAGACTGCTGACTAGTCATGAGTGGAGTCCCACAGGGTCCGGTCCTGGGTCCTCTCCTGTTTGGTATCTACTTCTCTGAAGTTCAGGCCAACACAAAGGGACTCTGGCTGACAAAGTTTGCAGACAATTGATAGTTGGGAGCTATTATTAACGCCCCAAGTGTTTTTGACATCCTACAGAATGGCCTCACTGAGACCAACGACTGGTGTCAGAACCATGGCCCTAAGCTCATTGACAAAAAATGTGTCATCATCTCCTTTGGGAAAAACCCGGTTCCCATGAATTACCACATCTATGGTAGTTCACTGAACACAGAAGGCATTATAAGAGATCTGGGAACATAAGTTGACAGGAACCTATCATTTGATCACCACATTGCCACTGTGGGCAGAAAGTCCTTCTATGTGCCACATCTCATTATTATGGGTGCTGCTTCCAGGAAGAAAGAGGTCATTGTCTCCCTCTACTCTTCCCTTATTAGGCCAATCATCGACTAAGACCCCTGCAACAACTGGAGAGGCTGCAAAAGTACCTCACAAAGAGGTTCCTAGGTCTTAAACACTAGTCCTATATGGACAGACTAAAAAAACTACAACTATCGTCTGTCTCATATTGCCTACTTAGAGGTTATCTCTGCTTTACTTAGCAAAGCCATGTCTGACCAAGCTCTGTTAGAAAAGCTACACCTAAAGAAATCCCAATCCCTCCACACCACACGCTCCAGAGACCTCAATCTCATTACCACAATCAACAGAATGTTCTGGAGGGACAGGTTCATAACCCAGAGACTGCCCATGCTATGGAATAGACTTCCCATACATGTCAAGCAGAGCACCTCACTGACCCTCTTCAAGAAAAATCTCGATGAGTGGATGGGAAAATAGAAAATACACCCCGGGGATAACTCCAGTGGCTCTATTCAACAGTGGTACTGGGAACTAAGGTCAGGTGGCATGACGCTAGGGTAATCCTATGGCTAGACTTGTAAAGGCTCCAGGGCCATTAGCCTAATACACACCTATGAACCTATGAACCTATATGTCTAGAATGTGCTGCTGTGAGCTTCAAAGAGCTCAAATTGGACTGTAGTAGGAGATCAGGGAAGAGAGAGCAGGGCAAAAGGTAAGATAGTTAAGAGGTTGAAGGAGTTGATGCTGGAACTCTAGCCATTGGATGCTTTTCAGAGATAGACAGTGGTGACAATCATAGGACATATTAACAGCAAATCTTGTAGTTTTGTTATATGTGAGTTCCAGTCTAGATATGAGATATATAGACCCTTGTCAGAAACTAGAGTTTTCAGAAACTCAAAATTCATATGGTTAAGACCATATGAACGATTTTCTGAAAACTCAGTCTTCAGAAAATAACAAAAATCTGCCATTTTTCTACATTTTTGCAGAGGGGTGAAGCCCCACCCCAGTGCCCTCCGCAAGACCTGCACATTATGTATACCAACTCTGTGATTGTACTGCAGTGGGGAAAAGGGTAAATTTCCTGATCTTCACTGTACCACGTTCTCCATTCAAAAGCTTTGAGTTTTCAGAAAATGGTTTATATGGTCTCATGCATATGAATTTCGAGTTTCTGAAAACCTGAGCTTCTAATATATATATTTATAGATATAATATTTTTTCTTGATGTCAGGTTATACAACTGATGGGATAACTTTGATATTCTCTAAAACCTATGCATGCTAGCACTAAATCAAGAAATTCATGAAAAAAAAAAAAATAAAACAACTGTGATCAAATTCACCCTGCAAATGGAAACTAAAATATAGGCTGCCAAAGCAAACAGGAAACAAGACTCAGTTGATTCTGAAAAAAAAAAATGACTGGTGGCAGAAGCTGATTTTTCTTTACCTTTCATTGTCTGTGCAACATTAGGTACCTTTCACTATGGATCCAGCCACACAGCTCCTCATGTAAGTGAGCTTGCACCAGCTCTGTGCGACCCAGTGATAATGTTAGTATATAAGTTTATTTTAAAATGCAATACACAGATTTTAAGATTTGTATTCTGACGATAGTAATTGTTTATTTCTCAGAAATCATTTTTGTTAAACCGATTTGCAAACTAAAATTTATAAAAAAAATCATTTATTGGCATTTGGAGTACAAAAACAGAATTTATTTTAAAACATATAGAAGGCAATCACTTTAGTTATAGAAAGCTACAGTAGCTTCTTCAGAGAATTGTCACCATCAGAAAAATCTCACTAAACAGGATAAAATACCAGACAATAAAAGCTGAAAAGTCCAATGACACCACCTAAAATAGACTCAAGTTGCATAAAATCATAAATAATATTGGCACTTTCTATGTTTAAGAACACATAAAAATAAAAATAAATAAATTTAAATGTTTGGTATGTGTGTCTGGAATGAGTCATTTAAGCATTTCACACACACACATATATATATATATATATATATATATATATATATATATATATATATATATATATATATATGTAGTGAAGTATAGTTTAATCATCTAATAATGGATCCCGGTCTCCTCATTGCCAGATTCAAGACAATGAATCAGATAAACCAAAGTGTGCTTAAAGTTAGTTAATTTCAAGTAATACTTATACAGAACATTACTGTTAATGCTTTCCTTTATGTAATATTTATGTTTATAAAGCCTAGAGTTCAACTTCCTCTTGTTGTGACCTGTGTAGAAAGCATTACAAGTAGAGCTTCCTACATCCTACACAACAGATGCTGAACAGCAATCAAAATACTTAGCTGTTAGAACAAAACAACAAAGTTGTATTTGGTGCAAATTTGAATTCCTTTCATTTATTCCAAGCAAGGACACATCTTTTCATAGGGCTTATGGAGTTGGATTAATGAACTTTTAAATTCTAAAAGTGTTCTTAAACGTACAAAGCTTAGACAGTAGTACTTTTGCAAATATTTTAGGTAGTTTTGTTGTTTTTTTCATTGATATCTTGTTTTTTAACCTATTTAATAGTCCCTGACATCCTCAGTTGTTAGAAGAAGTTATGATTGATTCTTACAATGTCTTTTCTATTTTTATGAGCATTTATTAAACTTCTTATTTAACGTGAGTTGTTGACTTTTGCTTCCTTGACTGTAGCTGTTTTAACTCAGTGACACTGCAGCAGCTTTGTATATCAGAAATCCTGTTTTAATGTACTATCGTAAAAATGTGTATTATGAGCTGCTAAAAACAAAAGTCTGGAATCTCACAATTTCAAGGATATGTGCCTCTTACAGATAGGGATTTTAAGGCCAAGACTGAAAAATCATGGCTGACCCTAACCCAAAGAATCTGTTGGAAATAATAGTAGAGGTCCTGTGCATCCATTCAAGAAGTTCCAGAAGCATAACTGTGGATTTACTCAAAGAGTATCATAACCTTTATTCTGGATGTATTTGAGGATGAAACTTAACTTGACCAGAGCAGAAATATCAAGCCTGTAAACATTATAAATATTGTGCTTCACTGAGAGACTTTAAAAGTAGAATAACAAACACAGAACTAGGCTGAAAGTAACAAGGAATATGTTAAGCAAAAGTGTGCTTGTTTTCTTTTAATAAAAATGAACTTTGTTTTGATTTTTTCATTGAAAAAAGAACTGCACTTCATGTGAATAAAGTATCGCCATTTTATTATTCCTGCTCCATTAGCGGTTTCGGCAGAAATACTGCAGCTGATATATATCAAAGTACGTTGTTTCCTTTCATTCTTGCATTAGACCCTGCAAGTACAAAACCATTTCCATTAATCGCCCCACCTGGGAAGAGGAAATGATGGAGACAATGACAGAGAATACTTTGTCTCATTCTGTGGGAAAGATATTTTGCCAAACATGGAGAAAGCCAAAGAGGCTATGGTAAAGGGTATAAAGTTAGAAGAATAAAATCATCATATTGTCCCTCTGGGTCACTATCGAGTTAATCAAATGTATAGTTTTGTTGAAAAGGAGGAAATTTGCGGGAGTACTAGATTTTAATGCAGAACAACATTGAACCCAGTTTTATATTAACAACTCAACGGGAGAAGAAAACACTGACCACTGGATGGGAATTGAGCCCATAACTCCCCATGTTCTGTATGGGCTGTCACTGACACTCAACCAGGAGCCTCTGTTCATTTAGGTACCAAATTTCCCCTAAAGGCAGTATCTCCTTTCAACTAAGAAACATCCATGATGATGAGTTTTTGAACACACAAGTATCTATTACAGAAAAACTTAGTAATGGATTAACAACTCAACAGGAAAGAAAAAAACGCTGATCCCATCTATGGATTGAACACAAGACCCCCTCCCACTGCATTTTGTGCAGTGTAAACAGTCACTAGTACTGGATAAGGGTTCTATATAACAAGAAAGGTTGTCTATTAAATAAGCAATAATTTCTTTATAGTGTTATTTATGGGTCTATATCACATAATTGAAATTCCAAAATATCGAACACCATAAGCTCGAACTTGGAATTTTGAAGTATGACTCCGAATTTTCACAGGGAAAAAGATTTGCTGTTCCGAAAAACATACACAGAACACAAGTACACCAAAATAAATAATCCACACATACATACACTTAACAAAACCCTACTTCTAACCCTACACTAAACCGTACGTACATTCCTATCTATCCACTAACCTTAACCCACACCCTAACCCTAAGGTCCGTAACTATCGCACACTTACCCTAAGAAACTATACACAAAACAAACTAATTAATACACACACGTACACTTAGCAAAACCCTACTTCTAAACCATACATGCATTCCTACTTATCCACTTACCTTAACCCGCGGTCTCACCCCATGGTCCATAACTATCGCACCACAGTGAAGGAAATAGCAAAGCCATGGAATGACCCACAGAAATCTTGCCCTGGTAAGAATTAAATGTTCTGTGGCTTCACTATTTTCAGCCGTCGAAGTAGTGGTGTCGATATTATAACATTCAAAGTTTTGCAACTTTGATGTTATACTATAGACCCTTATTTATTGGGATGCAGCTTCATGTTAGTATCTGACCACATGCCTTTCCAGTGGTTGTAAAGCAGCAACATATATATATATATATATATATATATATATATATATATATATATATATGTATGTATTTATTTATACTAAGTTATGTAAATGGGCTTTGTCACTGTAACCATTTCACTGCTAAAATTGCGAACGCTCATAACATCGAATGTACTGGACCTCAAAGTGCTTTTTCTGAGATTGTTGTACAGTGAAGAATGGAATATTTGCCCTTTCCTCACTGTAGTGCGATCTCGGAGTTGGAATATATATTTAGTGGGGGGGGGGTGTGGGGGCACAGCCCCCACAATAGGAAGTTCGAGGTCTGGTACATTCGATATTATGAGCGTTCGCAATTTGTGCAATTCGCTCATATGATATAGACCCAACACAATCCCACTCGGTAGTTTACTGGGTATGGTATGCTGGTAGCTGTCATTGTGGCATAGTGGCTATTTGATGTCATAAATGTTGTTTTTATATGTTGTATATAAACTGTTTATTATGGTTAAAACTTAACAGTCATGCGTATACATAGCATATTAGAGTAGAAAAAAAATGGAATGGCATAGTATAATATGAATCACTTGTGAAAGGTTATTAGGAAAGTGGTGAACAGCTCATAATGACAGGGATGCTTGCCTCTCACAGAGATAGATTTCAAAGCCAAGAGTGTGGACTGTTGTTGGAGTCTGACCAGATAAGCTAAGGAAATATGAACAGAATTCCCATGGATTCCCAAGAGTACCAGGAGCATTACTGGGGAGGCTTTTTTTGGCAGCAAAAAGGCTTGACGACAGTTTCAATATCTAGCCTGTCTAGTGTAAGTTATATATATTCAAAGATTTTAAACTTGGTCTAACCAATCCAGAAATGAGGTGAAAGTAACCAAAAGAATGTGATACAAAAGTCTGCCACCGGGATTCAACAAACTACGTATAGGCTTTGTGCGAAGCCTACACAGAGTTTACATGTTTGCACGACGGTGCATGGTGAGCGGTAGAGAACAATCATATTAATTGCATGTGGCATGTTTAAGCTAAGTTTTGTGGCTGGCAACAGTGTTGCTGGTCGGGAAACCATGTAAGCAAATGTAGATATCAATTCTGTGTAAAGCAGAGCACATACGGTCTGTGGTTTTACATGGAATGCCACAATGATCACCAGGACTTCACAGATAGCTGTCAGTCTGTTAGTGCAACGCATCTGCACAGAGGCCAACATAATGAGGGGACAAATAACCAGAAATAGGGACATATTTGACATAGATGTCATATTGAAATGTGTTAGAATGAAACTCTCTCAACATGTTAGAGCAAGAAATCTACACAAAGCCATAATTAATGTGTGTGTGTGGGGGGGGGGGTCAAAGACCCAAAACTAGTGACAGATTTTTAATATTGGTCTTCCATACTCAGAAAGTTGAAGGAATAATAGGTTGTACAGTAGCATGAATCTTCTGAAGAGAATGAAGTTTGAAATTAAAATGTCTGTCATCAGTTTCTGACTTCAGTCTGCAATGACATGCCAATGATGCATGGGTGCCGGAACCATAGAGCGTGGGGGGAGGGGAGCCCCTCCACTTTTGCAAATCATCTCATTAAAAAAAAAAAAAAAAAAAAAAGCCAGGGCTCAAAAGACAGATGCAGCTGAATGATTCAGCTGCATCTATTCTAGCATGTTTTTTTTTTTCAATTTCCCAACCCAAATCACTACTGGCAGATGAAAAGACAAACAGGTGGTAAACTATAGGCTTCGGAACCCCAGAGCGAGGGAGAGGAGGACTCATGAGCATGTCGCACACTAATTTAAACAGAATAGTGTGCAGAAAGCACATCTTGCTGATAAGGCTCCCATGTGTTAGCTCTGTGGATAACTGATTACTTCTAAGACTCCAGTTCTGGAGTAAGTCAGTGATATTTCATTCTGTTACGCTTATGCAGTAAGTGATAGCCGTTTATTGTATGCAGTAGCTCCAAAGTGATAATGATGGCTGTTTAGTGCTAGCTCCATTTATTTTATGCAGTAGCTCCGAAGTGATATTTCTGGCTCCCTTTATTTTATGCAGTAGCTCTGAAGAGATAGCGATGACCGTTTAGTACTAGTTCCATTTACTTTATGCAGTACCTAGATAGCTCACTTTGCCGTTGGCCTAAATCTTTCTTTATCCCACTATGTTCTGTAAAGTGGCTGGAATTTCCTTCAATACCTTAATCAAACCAGTCACAAAATGGTACACAGATTGTTACAGATTTGATTGTAGCAATGTTAGTGTACGCATTGCATTTTTAATTCTGTATTTCAAATATCATGAATAGAAAACATAGGAAGTAACAGTACATGAGTTTACTGTACGAGGAATTGCTGGCTGTTCCCATGGTGGTGTGAGAACAGTGTCAACGTTGGTGAAATATTTGAGGCATTGCTTGGAATGGTATTTACAAATTGGCATCAAGGTTTCAAAACATTTACAGTCAGTTATTTTGGCATTAGAATGGGCTCTGACATTGGGTACCACTTGAGATTGTATAGTCTTCCAAGATGTTGATGAATGTTTCTAGAGGTCATTTGCACATAATTACCAGTGTAATGCTTTGACCAAGGATGTATTCAAGTTGTTTAATGTCTGGAATAATTTATCTGCTAGAGTTTGTAGGTACAATGCTATTGGATTTATATCAAAAAGGGCCTTAGCTACAAAGTGATAGTGATGGCCGTTTAGTGCTAGTTCCATTTATTTTATGCAGTAGCTACAAAGCAATATTTCTTGTGTGTAGCTCCAAAGTGATATTTCGTGTGTGTGTGTAATTGGGCTCAAACCCTGTACCTTAGGTACAGAGTCCTGCATTTTCTACCCACACCATCACATGTGATTCAGGGAGTTTGGCTCATACTTTTGGTCTGTTCCTCTTAAGATTTGTGGCTTTCTGGCAAATCACAATGAAAGCCCCTTAAGTTTCAGTCTTACCATCTTTTTATTTGGAAACACAGTAACACCAAACACTATTTTAGCAGCTTTCTAAGATTATACAAGCAATATTTAAAATGTGTCCCCGGTTTTAGCCCTTTGCCCCCCCAAATAAATTTTGGCTTTTTCCAGATTTCTTCTGCTGTGAAATTGAGAGATTTAGTTGTGTCAAGTGGATGGTGCAGGAGTAGTGTTGTTTCCTCACAGCAAGAGGTCATGTGGTTTGATTCTTGGCTGAGGTGCCTTCTGTCTGGAGTCTGTATGTCCTCCCTGTATTTGGGTGGGTTCCCTCTGGGTACTCTGGTTTCCTCCCGTGTTACAAAGACATGCATCTGGAGCATTTCTCCCTGGGCCTCTGTCCGCTGCTGAAAACTGGCTTTCTAACAAGTCTGATTTTCCTGGTAAAAAAATGTTAAATAAATAAAATTTTTTACAAGGAGCTGAGAGCTTCGGGGGAAGAGAAGTTTAGCGCTACGTATTCCAAGACTATTTGCATTGTTAGCACAACAGGTAGTAGCTTACTTTTGATGCAGAAGGCTGTGGTTTCTAATCCCACAGTATGCAGATATATTGCAAATACTGTACTATGCTGTATTTTAAAGGGAGTGGATGCTACAGTCTTGTGAATGTCCTCCTTTGGAGGAGTTACCTAGTAACTATGAACCTGTTATCAGGTTGCAATATTATTATCTTATCATTTTTTAATATAACAGATGCAATTTATTCTTCAAGGGCAACAGCCAATTTATTTTTAGATGAAACAATGAAATATAGAATTGTTTCCAAGCAGCAACCTCTTCATAAGTTAGAGACCCCTTAAATGTGGAATTATTTAGATGACTCACTTCTGCAGACATTTTGCATATTTACTGATATTGGTGGATTATGAGAAGTTTGAGTGGCCTTTTATGGTTGAAATTTTCTAAAATGGGTAGTTTTGTTTTGTCATTATTGGTTCACACATTTTGTTTCATTGCTTACTGTAAGACTGTTCAAAACTACAGATTTAAAACACATTCTAACAACTGGTGCTGTATTATATAAGGAATATAATTTAATACAATAAGGAAGGTGAATCAAGGGATGCATACATGTATGCATGGCCCTAAAAATGTGTTTGAAAACAGTCCAAAGGAAAGTGTGAAAGGCTCAAAATCATGGACAAAATTTAAGCTTTACTCTTGTTACCAAAGCAATGGATGAAGGTAAAACAGTTCACACCACATTACCTTGACCTGGCCAGTCCTTTTGACACAATCCCCTATTCAGGTGTAGTACAAAAGATGAATAATGTAGGAGCAAACACTTACATCACCAGCTGCATTGCCAACTTGGCTCACAGGATGCAAGAGATCAAAACAGGGAAAGAGACCAGTCACCAATGGAGTCCCCCAAGGTTTGGTGCTGAGACATTTTTTGTTTGGCATATACATCTCAAACGTAAAAGGAAATACCAAAGAGCTTTGGCCAGCTAAGTTTGAGATGACTGCAAGCTAGGAGAAGTTATTGAATCCCCAAATGACTTAACCATCATGCAGGAAGGTTTGTCCCAAATAATAACTGGTGTAAAAATCATGACAATGCCCTCTGAGAACTGATCTAATTGTTTGACATTTGGGAACTTGGGATGTACTGTGACCTAACTTTTGACCAACATGTGCCCAGAGTCATAAGAAAGCCTTTCTATATTTCACAGCTTATAAACAAATTGATTGTGACTAGATCTAGAGATGTTGTTGTCCCCCTTTACAAAGCTTTCATTATGTCAATCATTTTGTATAATGCCCACGTTGGCATGTATCTGTCCAGCCCCATGCAACAACTGGAATACCTTCAGAGATACCTTACTAAAAGGATACAAGTCCTAAACAATAGGTCTTGCATGAACCGCCTCAAAGATTTATTACTATACTCAGTATCCTACAGAGTGCTTAGAGGTGACATGTCTGGCATACAAAGCATCCTCCAACATAATACAGATGGACCTACTGAATACTCAGTCCAGGTATCTAAACTGAATGTTGCGGAGAGATGGATATATATCACAGAGGCTACCACTATTCCAGAACAGACTATCCATAAAAATAAAGCAAAGCTCATCCATACATATTCAAATGCAACTTGGATCTAAGGATGGGTAATAGAAAATGTACTGCAGGATTTCCCCTCATGTCACTAATGGATAAAGGCAGTTCCTAAATGCTGCATCCCTTACATGGCCCCCTCAAATTATCTATGGCATGATCACAGTTGTTCTCACTAGGGCTAATATACAATTATCAGCCATGGGGATAGCTAAGACCAATCGGAAAATGTTAATTCAAGCACCAAAAGGGAATTGGCTAAGCTTAAAATGCCCTCCAAGTGAACCTATGTTGTGGTAGCAAATAGTTATAAAAAAAATTACCCTTTTTAGTTTACTAAGTGCCCCTGTCACCCTCTGCCCCCCCCCCCCCGCCAGTCTTTAACAGCTTCCGGCGCTTATGCAATGATGCATCAGATAACCAATATGTTATGAGGAAAAGATAAAAAAAAGAGATAAAAAGTGGACATTCTGCACAAATCTGGGTAGTTAAGAGGTATGACCTCAAATGTATGTAATATTGACTCACATCAGTCCTGAGATCATCCCGGTGATATGGCAGAAAGACAAATTTGATAAGGAAAATATCTTGACATCCTGTGAGTATTTGGACAGTTGAGAGGTATGAATGTAAAGTATATGGTCCAAACACAGTACAGGTCAATGCACCTACAGTGTAGACTATTGTGATATCCCATTCCTGCTATTGAGTACTGAACCTGTGTAAATGATCTGTAATAGGACATGGACTGCCATGTAAAAAGAACATGCAGGGGAGGTGTGTGTATTGAATGTGTGCACACACATGAATTATAGTAATGAACACAGGGCAAGAGGATAGGTGAAACTACATAATGTACAGCAGAGTAGGGAATGTCAACGACAGATGGTTGTAGCAGCAACACCAATCACATATCTATATGGTACAGTAGGGACTGTAAAGTGAAAATGTGTTTTATGCGACTGTCACAGAAGGTGACATAGCAATGATGAGGTTGTTTGTGTGAGAAAGCATCCGTACATTAATAATGAAGAAGACTCTTATCAGGGATCTGACATACAATTGGGTAGGGTGCATATTGTGAAGCTGTGCAAACTGGTATGCCTGAATATGAGTGCACTCGCAACAGAGGTCTCCAGCAAAGTGGGCATGGGTAAAGACTCATGGAAAACATTACAAGAATCAGCCACAATCATGGACAATATCAGAAAATTCCACCAGTAATCCCATGCCGCTGACATAACATATGTGATTTACAGTGATAAGAAATGGATCTGGAGATACACACTTGAACAATTATTATGATACATCCACATACTATGAGGGTAGCCCAACAGACTGGCCTAGCACTGTTACATCTGCTGGAGGTGTTAAGAAGGAAAAAACTGCTATACCTGTATGTGACAATAAGGGCAATACAGGCTAGTTGCCTTATGGGCATGGTATATATATATATATATATATATATATATATATATATATATATATATATATATATTTATTTATATATGGCACAATCCACACTGTCTCAAATGATATACATGCCACTAATGTTGTTGAACACATATGTATGCAGTGTGTGCATAAGCAGAACAGGTAGCACACATGCAGTTGGTGCAACAAAATGAATGGTGCTCTGCGCCATCAGACAGTTATGTATATTTCACAGAAAAAATACCTAGGTATGGCTGACAAGCTTTGTGACAGTACACTATGACAAAGGTGGTACTCTTTAGTTGCACATCACTGGAAGATGTGTAGGTAAGTACAAGAAGACAGGTGCATTGTTCACAGTTATTGGTGTGATGAAGGCTGGGAGCCATGAAAGTATTATGGCCTCTGATGTGGATGTCCTTCACATACCTAGTACTTTTATTACATTCAAGGCAATAGTCAGCACTGTGACCACATGCTGGTGGATGTTCTACTTACCATCTAGTCCAGCACATGGGTCTCATACCTATCGGTCTGATTATAGGGTATGATGCCCACATTATACTTGGGTGGTGTGTTTTTGCCTGAATTAACAAATTGTTCTGTGTGTCTTGTCAATGTAGGTGTCCTCACGCCTGTGACAGCAGTGTTTTTGTGTTGCTACTGTCTGTATTATAGTTATGTCACAGTTAGAGTCAATGATTGCTCACATTCTGTAATCCCTCAGGCAACTGTGTAAACACAGCATATGTATGTCATCTGTGATGCCCATCACTTAACTAATGGACAGGAAAGGGGCTGGCAGCCAGCCCTGATGTAGAGACTTGATCACTGGACCTAAGATATAGGTCACATCACACATTTCAGCATCGTGAGATGCCATGTATGTAACGCACTGGTCCACCCATTTTGTGATATAGCTCTTTATGGTCACACTTGACAGTGTTGTGTGAATACCTCAGTGTGGATTTGTGCCAAATGAATGATCTACTCAAGTTCTATATGAGGATACTGTAGTCATCATGCATGCTTTCAGTGACCTCTTTGAGAACATCTATCAAATGTAACAGACATGATGTAGCATTAACAACTCACACAGCTATGTTGCACACAGCCAGAATATGATTAGTGTACATGAAACAGAGGTTCATGATCACATGTTGGTCTACCTCACAGTTGAGGAGAGTCAGGATGTGTCTATACATGAATACATATGGTGCTGTCCCCTCTACTCAGATGGATCCATGTTGATGTACA
This sequence comes from Protopterus annectens, assembly GCF_019279795.1. Classification (NCBI taxonomy): domain Eukaryota; kingdom Metazoa; phylum Chordata; order Ceratodontiformes; family Protopteridae; genus Protopterus; species Protopterus annectens. The sequence goes on along the minus strand of NC_056731.1, from coordinate 1,723,836,764 downwards.
CCTCTGTATGGAAATATAGCCTATGTGGAAGGTGTGTTGAAGTGTGTATTCAACCATATCAGGAAGGTGTATGTTCTGAGCCACACCATAGGCAATCTGTGATGTTGTTACAGGCCATTGCTTCTGTATGATAGGCCTGAATGAGGGTAAGACAGTGCATACTGCCTATCATGATCTGGTCTAGGGTTTTGACACAATTCCCCATGCAATTATGATTGACAATCCCTACCACCTAGGGATTAACCCTTACATCAGTAGATGGATAACCAACTTGCTCACTGACAGACTACATACTGTGAAAATTAGTGAATCAATCTGTAACAGTAGAGCTGTCACCACTGGCAAGCCTCAGGGATCTGTGCTTGACTCTTCAGTGTTTGGACTGTATTTCTCATCAGTTCAGGCTAAGGTATATGGCCTTTGCCTTACCAAGTTTGCTGATTCTTGCATATTGAGTGCAATCATTATTTCACCAATGATGATCACATAGTACATAAGAAGCTAACACAGACAATAAATGTAGAAATGTGTCTTTTTTTATGTTGTCCATCTGAAAAGTGGAATTCCATACTAATCACAGAATTGACAAAGGTCCTACTAAGCTGACACCCAGTGATGCCAGCACTGGGAACACATGTAGATAGCAGTCTGTACTTTGACCACCAAGTGTCCACACTGGCATTGAAAGCCTATGTTGTGCACATCATATGTCACACCAGCATATGCAGATATTATAAATGTATGACAGCACTGTAGTCAAACCTCATCAGAACAGTAACAGAGTATAATGCACTCTTTGGCTTGTACCTCAGAAAACACATGCAGCAGCTGGAGATACCGCAGGGCTTTCTTAGCAAGACAACACAGGGCCTACAAACCATGCCATGAAGTATGTGGATAGAGTTAAAGCCATGTCATTGCAATCTGTCTGGTATAGGATGAGATGACATCTGCCTGGCTTTCAGGCCAATGTTTGACCCTGCCCTGGGGGGAGCACTGCATATCCAAAAAATGTATACACCTGATGACATCATCAGTCTCTGTTGAAGAGAATATGATAATAACAGTTTATAAGTTTTTAGGTTGCTTAACATAGTATGATATTCTCATCACAGAAGACTCGTGATGATCAAAGGCTAGATTACTATCGTAGAGACACACATAGATAGTAATCTAGCCTTTGATCATCATGTGTCTACAGTGGTGAGGGAATAATTCTATGTTGTGCACCTTATAAACAAAGGTATGGCATCTAAGTCCAAGAAGTCATTGTTCCACTGTATTTGGCACTCATCAGACCTATATTGAGTGCAATGCCCCCCTTTGGTATGTACCTAACCAGGCATATCCAACAATTGGAATGTCCACAGAGGTTTCTCACTAAAATAATACATGGCATAAGTAGTATGCCCTATGCAGACCTCCACAAGACAATATCTCTATATTCTGTCTCCTACAGGCTTTTGAGAGGAGATTTATGCCAGGCATACAGGACATTGTCAGATGCCACTCTGATGGACTTTCTGTATATCCACAAAACAAACAGCACCAGAATTACCTGTTCTAAAGATATAAATGTTGCCTGTGATATAACTATGACCTACTGGAGAGATAGGTTTGTATCCCAGAGACTACCCCATCCATGGAACAGGCTGTCCATTCATGTGAAGCAGAGTTCCTCCCTAACCCAATTCAAGTGTAGCTTGGACAACTGGATGGGAAAGCAGAAATTCATCGCTGGTTTGGCACCTATGTCTCTAATGGACACAGTTGACCTGTAAATGGTTCATATCCCAGGCCCATGATTACACTTATCAAGCATATAAAAACTTGTCAGAGATTTGGGATGCATGGCTAGACTTAAAAAGGCCCTTGTGTTATTTAGCCTAGTAAACACCTATGAACCTATGAACAGTGTCCCACATGCTGGTGTAAAATACTCTCTGTAATGCCAAGCAAGAGCTCACACACACACACACACACACACACACACACACACACACACACACACACACACACACACACACACACACACACACACATAGTTGACTGCAGTGTGAATAGAGCCCCTACCTATCTAGCTACACAGACTGCAGAAGTTAGTACTTTATGCAAGAGGCATGGCACAAATTTGACTTGGAGTGTGCCAGACAACACTTTATAGCTGATGACATCAGCAGTGTCTGTTGAGGAAAATATAATAGTGTCCCACATGCTGGTGTAAAATGCTCTCTGTAATGTCAAGCAAGACCTGACACACACACACACACACACACACACACACACACACACACACACACACACACACACACACACACACAAACACACACACAGTTGATTACAATGAGAACAGAACCCCTACCTATCTAAGTGCACAGACTAGAGAAAGCAGTACTTTACGCAAGTGCTACTGCACAAGACTGACTTTTCTAAGAGTGTAGGTGAACTTATAATAGATGACATCAGCAGATCATGAGGGAGACAAAATATTGGAATGTCTGCATAGGCTCACAGCTTCATTTGTTCATAGGTGGCTACTAGCCTAATGGCCCCACAGTATTTAGAAGCCTAGCTGTGTAAAAACACAAGTACCCTTTTTCAGCATAGCTGGATGGTCATTTTTTAGCAGAGCGAGTTTGTGAACAGCACCAACTGGCCCTGTACAGGAGAGACACAGGTGCCAGCCAGAGGTTACTTTACAATCAACCAACCAGCAGTCACGTTTTCACTTGAACAGGGTCATTGAGGGGCACTGCTACACATGCAGTGGGAGTCTATTACAGAGGAGTGTGAATCACTGGGGGATATATCTGTCTCCTCTGCATATTCTGTTTATGCCACAGGCTAGGTTGAGAACCTTGGAACAAGTTATTCTTGTCCCATTTGACTTGCAGATGTCCAGCATTTCCAGTAGGACAGGGTCTAAGACTGTCCTGTAGGGCAGGCATACATCACCTCTCAGCAGCCCAAATGATACTGAGTACAGTGACAGATCTTTCCATGTATGCCTTGTTTGGAGGCCGTGGAGTCTGTCAGGCACAACTCTGTGTTTTCTCTAATTGCTGCAGGTGTCTGGTGAGGTACAGGCAGAAAGGAGCTTTATACTCAATTAGTTGTCTGATAAGGATAGAGTACAGCAGAGGTATGACCACCCTGGTCTTGGATGTGATGTCAATATGTATGATATGCACAATGCAAAATTTGTGTGCCACCACTATGGACACATAGTGATGAAAGTGTAGATTCCTATCAACATTTATTCCTAAGTTTTACAACACTGTGTTTGAGCTTAGAGCGGTGCTATGTATATCATAATTAGCAGGAGTTCTTCATTGACAAAGGGGATGATGATGCATTGTATGCTTTAAGGTTCAGGCCATGAGTTTGGGATTGATCATTTGGGTGTGGCAGCCCCATCCATAATATGTTGCCATCATTGAAAGACTCTTTATTAGTGTGTCCAGTCACCAGTCATCTGAAAACTTGGTAAACCACAGGCCATCTACCATTGCCTGTGCTTCAGGGAAGTAGTTTGCAAACAGTTGATGGCCCAGTACAGATATTTGTGGTATTCTAATGGTAAGTGGCTAGTGGTGGAGATGCAGTCCACAACTTTGATAGTGTGTGTTCTGTCAGTGAGCCTGTTACCTATCCCTCTATTACTGTAAGGCTTAACTCCCATATGGGAGCTCTTCACTATACACATGAATTGGGGATAGTGTCAAAGAGTTGGATAACTCAACATATGTGGTATGTCCTGTTATCCCTCATCCAGGTCTTTGGGGTCAGTATCCAAGAAGTCAACAAGGTCCAGTAAGCAAGATCTATCATTGACAAAAACAAGATGGGTTGGGTCAAGTGTGCTGAAGGCACCTATGTTCCTGTGGATATGGTCCGTGATGACCCCTTCCCTAACCTCGCATATAAGGCTTTTTAGATGTGTGGGTCAATAGTTGTAGTACTGCATGTTACCAGTCTGATGTGAATTGCATAGCACACAACATTTGGTATTACATTTTGCAGTGTGGTTGATATATGCATGATAAAAGTACTGGGACCCCATGATTACAGTGCTTGGGGGGTGCCACCACATGGATATATTGTAAATATGTGACATATGTTTAGATAGTCCCTCAGTTTGTAATGTTTCCACATGTAATTTCCTGTCATACACAGGAATTGGACAGTAAACAGCAGTAATACAGCATGATATGTATGTTTCCTTAGCAAGACAAGCATGTGGTTTTGGCAACAGTTAGCAAAGTGCATACACATGCAAGATACATATATTTGCACATAGCTAAGCAGTGCACAAGCATGAGCCGCATTGCTAAAGTCTGATAGTACTGTGTCTATGAAATACACCTGCTGCTTAACTGAGTCTGTGACAGCATGTGTTAATGCATTGATACATTCTGTTTTAAGGCCATATGGTACTGGGTTTGAATACAGGGGTATGTAATACTTTAAAATACTTTTCATTACAGATTAATAATGCAATGACATGAATTGTTTATATGAGATGTTTTGCTGTGTGTTGGCATATCACAGCAGTGCTAAGTTGCACTGCATGGGGTAACCACACCTGTTTGCTGCTGCTCACTGTTGGTGTGTTCATAGGTTCATAGGTTGGTACTAGGCTATCGGCTCTAGGGCCTATACAAGCCTAGCCATAAAAATTCCCTGGCCATTTCTTCCCACAGTATTTACTTCCCTGGACCCCTAGTCTAGCAGCATGACTAACGTGATCCCCAGTGTGAATTTCCTATCTCCCATCCAATCATCAAGGTTCCTTTTGAAGAGGGCCAAAGAGGCACTCTGCTTGACATGCATGGGCAGTCTATTCCAGAGTATGGGGAGTCTCTGGGTCAGGAACATATCACTACAGCATGTTTTGTTCATGGTGATGACAAGGTTTAGATCCCTGGAGTGTGTGTCTCTGAAGGATTGGGATTTCTTTAAGTGTAGCATGTCCAACAACTCTGTGATGCACACCTCTGCACAAACATTGATCACAAAAACCTAAGGGATCCATTGCTTCTCCAGCAACTTATTTGTGGTGTGTGTGATTCTATCTTTTGACAAGATTGAAGGTGTTAAAATGGAGTAGATAGGAAAGTGGTGAAATGGGGAGCAAACAGGGGAAGAACAAAGGTAAAGCAGGATAGCAATGTGCAGGAGGGAGGAGGTAGGAAAGAATCATAGATATCCATTTCTTTAATAGTGAAAATGTAACACGTGCAAAATATTAACTGAATTTGGACTGTCTCCTCCAGAGACAGGGATGACCACAACACAATCATGTTTTATAGTCAATTGAACTGAATCAGGTGTGTCAAGAAGACATGTGTGTGAAATGGTGAACTATGTAAGGGGCCCTTTTTTTTCTGTGGGACAGACGCCCATTCATTTTTTATTTCAGAGAGAGAGAGAGAGGAATGCTGGGGAAGGGAAGTAGGTATTCCTGGGTCAGGTACGTTGGGTGTTTAACATCTCTTCCTTCTCCTCTTAGTACTATGCAAAATGAGGAAGAAAAGCCTCTCCAGCCAGTGTAGGCATGCACAAACCTATGCACTGTCTCTGGCAACTTGGTGTGGGTGATAAAATTACCACCTCTGACCCTGCTCTTGGAGGGTACCACTGGACCAGCCCACAGGGCAGGACTACCTGAGGGTGCAGATAGAACAGGGGCAGCAGAGCCCATGCTGCAATGTTGACTCCCAGACATGTTGGGCATTGGTGCTGGAGCCAGTGCAGAGGGGCAGGTGGATCCTATGGGACAGGCCTACTCAGCTGTGCTGTGGAGCATTTAGTGATGTGTTGCACATAGATGACATGGACTCATTTTAATGACACATAATAAAATTAAAAAAAAATAAAATAAAATTGTTTTTACAATAAAATAAAGTAACATAAAATGAAATAAAAATATTCATAAAATAAAATAAAAATAAAACTACACAAAATATTTTTATAAGTACTATAAAATAAAATAAAAATAGAATGAAAAAAGAGAGATAAAAGTTGAGGTGAGAGGAAAAAAAGAGATAAGATTGGTACCTTCATATGTGGAATACAATGCATTAATACAATTATTTGAATATACTATCTTAACTTTTAAATTTACTGCCTCCTAACAGATTCACACTATACTGCAGTTTCTAGCAATCAATCCTTGATATGTGCATATATTACACATATGCAGGTTACAATTATACAGATTGCAGTTTACAGCAGAGCATTTGCATTTGTGCCAGTAGTATTGAAGTTTTAATTTATTTTAAATATCAGTGAAGAATTAACAGTATTGTATAGTTGGGAAATGTGGTATTTGAACACACAACCTCTGACTAAAGTCTAATATGCAATCTTGTTTTGTGCTACAGACTAATGCATGCATACTTGCTTTTACAGTTGAGATATGCATGCTCAGTTTGACACAACTCTATGAAATACCTAAACAGTTATCTTTAACTTTTAATGCTACAATAACAGTACTCTTCTAGTGCATACATACCACATGCTTCCTTCATCCTTGCCAATCTAGCCCCGTGGGTTTGGATATTGCACTCAAGATCACTGGCAGATGTGGAAAAAAAAGAATTATCTTTACCTTTTAATGCTACAGTAATAGTACTCTTCTGTTGCATACATACCACATGCTTCCCTTATCCTTACAAATCTAGCCTCATGGTTTGCACATTGCACTCACGGTCACTGGCAGCTGTAGGAAAAACAGAACAGAAGACCATTATGAATACCGATCTTGCCAATATTCAGCTTTCTAAATATTACCAGTACTCTCTGTAGATGATGTGTGACAGGTGTGGGAAACCCCAGTCCTAAATTCCTTCATCCAATGGTCAAGTGTATCCCTCATCCTTCTCTGTAGGTCATTATAATAATGCCTATATTGCTCTGCAGTGTGCAGGATATCAGTGGCACTGGAGGCATCCTGGGCTAAACTATCCCAAGCCTCAGACTTATACTAGGAGCCAGAATATTATCCCTGTATAAGCCTTTGGCTGTGGTTCTTAACTAAGAGTCCAATAAAAATCCTGGACTCCTGGACACCCCACCCCACCCCACCTCTGTACCTTGAACCTGGCATCTTCCCCACAAACACCTGCCATGTCTGCCACAGATCTAGAGCAATGGAGACGGATGCTTTCCCAGCAATTCCAATTATCACATTTACTGGAGTGTGCACACTGCTTGAAAAAGTTGTGCTCTGCTTCCCATCATGCAAATGCATTACTCAGGGGTGCACACTGCCAAGCAACTTGTTTATGTAATGGTAAGCAGAGAGCAGCAGAGAGGCATTACATAATTGCAATTAAAATTCCAAGGTTATTGGATGTACAGGCAGGTGTGTATTTGTGTTAGGCATATGTGAAGGCCATGCCAGTCCAGCTAGAAGAAATATACTTACAGGAATATAGTACACAGTATACCCACAGTCATATATCTGATAATAAATATGATAATACATAGATAAATAAATAACTGACACAATACTATCTCAGCCCTCACACATATAATTAATATCAGCTCCACTCTCTCAAGTGTTATAAGTGAGAGCGACTATAATGGGAAGTGGAACAACAGTAAAAGTGTGTGAAATCTCCTATATTCGAATCCAGGACCATGTCTATGGCAGTCCAGCACTTACATCTACTGCCACAAGAAGGTTGAAATAACACTTTTCAATCTTTCAGTTCACTGCTATAGACTGCAATATCACAACAGTGAAAAAAAGGCTGCACACCCTGTACTAGAACCCAGGGCCATCTGTACTCCAGCCTACACTTACACCTGTTGCCACAATACCAGTTACATGGCATTCCCTATTTTACTAATCATTCTTAAGGTTTCACTGTTAACCATCATGCAATGCCACTTAGTGGGTTTGTGATTTGCCCAAAAGCATTAATTGAATGTATGCAGTTTCTATTTTTGGCTATCTGGGTCCTGCTTGGTTCCTGGGGGTCCAGTTGTCCAGTTTGCAAATTGCCACACTTTGCAAATGAGATAAGCACAGCCAAATCTGGAATTAATTTCCTCCATTCCCAGGATTGTTCTAAGTACCACATCATGCTAATACTGCCACCCCCCCAAAAAAAAATTAGACAAAGACAGAAAAAAAGAGGAAAAGATAAAAAAGGGGCAAATAGTTGAAATGAGGAAAAGCAGTCTATGGCATACATACAAAAAAATGATGGCTCATATCAGATATGTCTACATAGATCTGGATTTGAACTCTCACTTCAATGTACCTTTGGAACACAGAATGGGTGCCTTATCCCTCTTTCCACACAAAAATCTTTGCAGCAAACTGGACACAATCTACACACAACCAACTGCAACAGCATATGCAGTGATATCAAACCATACAAGTAGTATTTGTACATTTATTATTTTTGGATGTAGTGCACCTTGTGACCACACAACCTGACATGATTATTTCTGGAAAATATACAGCTCTGTCTTACATTTCTGTATTTTTCGGCCATTCTTCATTTTTCTGACCAGTAATCTGATACATGCAGTGTCAAGCCATTCTATAGCATCGACCTTAAAATGTGTGAGGATATTAAGTAGAAATAATATAAAACACGGTTGCCAGGAAATGAAGGGCAGGTTGGATGTTAAGGAACACAACCTGCGAATTTTTGCTGTTAACTTACATTTCCAACCTTACATCTAATACTTTGTAGATCAAACCTGACACATCCAATGGAAGTAAGGCAGTTTCCAATGCTGTTGTGTTTTCCATCTCCCACCCACTTATCACTCACAGATGCAATCCATTAAAATCAAACACTGAGAGAGTGTCTACACTATGTTTACATCTCTTACATGGATCCAAGTATTTGGGATTCAGCAATTTTAATGAGTTCACACCTCATTTGCATCTGCACCATGCTAACAGCCCTGAATCTAGACCATATTAAAAGGCAACTGTATACCTAGATAAACTGATGGTAAGGAGACTTGTTTATGTTGGGAAGAGTGCACATGCACTATTTCTTCAGGATATATCTGTATAGAGGACTAATGAACTTCAGAAGATATGCTTCCATTTTGTCAGCTACATACTTCATATGCTGGAATGTATTTAAGAAACATCCAAAGCAAAGGCTTTTACACTTTTATCTGTATGCAATAATTAGAAATTTACTGATAGCATGGAAATGTTTGTCAAACCATTTCAGAGGTATATATGATTGCCAATAGATGGAAATGGAATGCTGTATGATAAATATGCACAAATATTTTAGGGACAGTTGTTTAATAGCACTTTCAGCATTTCAAAGATGGTTTGTTAGCAAAATGTGTCAATTTCCTGTTCCTTTGGGGGGAAGCAAAGGGAGGGTTACTGTTGCAGCACTGAGAAAAATATGTTTCCCCTGTTACTCTCTTGTTTTTCACTGTCTGTTGTTCGTATTTCACATCTGTAGACTGTTGTATGTTTCTCCAGGGGTAATACTGATTGGCTACCTTTTTGTGTTTTATCTGGAAACAATTATTTTGTAGTTATGTGATACTTATGTGTATTATCCTTCTGCTGTCTTTTAGGACAGCTAAGAGTATGGCACCCAGGCTTATCAATCCTGGGAGACCCCCTTCACTGATTCTGAGAACCAGGTAATAGTGGATACCATTAGACAACATGGAGCTTTTCTGCTGTTAAGTGGACGGAGAGATATGGCATGCAAGATGAAAATTTGGCAACATATAGTTGATGATCTGAATGCCATGGGTGACCACAGCAGAAGCAGGTGTACTACAGCTCCATGGACATGATCACTTCTGTACTGAAGAGAGCAACTGCAGTGGGCTATGACCAGATGGTTACTGGGGAACAGCCTTCTAGGGATCCACTACTAACAGCCAATGAAGAGACAGCTTACAGAAGAGTGCAGTACAACATTTATTTATTTATTTGACATTTGTTTACCAGAAACTTCCGACCTGACATGTACTCATTTTCAATGGATACCTGGGGAGAAAAGCTCGAAAAGCACTTTAGCAAAGTTACAATTTTGCATAGAAAATTCAGATGCTATCATCTTAGCAAAGTCACAATTTTACATTGAATACAGATGTTATCATCTTAGCAATTAAGTACAAAAAAATTGGCATAAATGAAAATTAGACAAGACTGGTATACTAAAACTACACAAAATCTAGGACTGACGCTATTTCAACATACATTAGAAAGAATGACATAATAACCACTATATAGACTATCCTTCAATAGAAGACAGTTATGGTTACATGAAAGGGAAAGGGTAGAGTAAGAATGGGAATGAAGGTAGCTATTAGCAGATAAGGTTAACAGATGGAAGGCTAGTAAACGGGTAAGGTTTGAGGGCTGGTAGGATGGTTTACAAGGAATTACTATTACATACCAACTATGAGAGTTGAAAAGAGAATTAACTTGGCATATGGCATTGGCCAATCCAGTTATTGGATAAATGCTCTTTCAGTTGGAATTTGAAGGAAGTGCAATGGGGTATAAGTCTGATAGATTCAGGAATAGCATTCTAGGTTTTTGAAACATAGTGTGAATACAAACTAACTCCATATGACCTGTGAGGTTTATAGATAGACATAGAACTGCAAACTGCAAACATTCAAACTGCAAAAAGTCATGCAGGAAGCCTTTTACTCTGTTGAAACTTGGTTATCCGATGCCCAATTAATACTCATCCCAAACAAAACTAAACTACTCATCTTCCAACCCACCAAACATACTCAAAACAACTCTCACTTTAAAATTACAGCAAAAGACAACAGCACTATATACTTAACTGAACACACCAAATTGCTAGGAGTGGAAATAGACAATAAACTAAAATTTGACATTCACATATCCATGACCATAAAAAAGTCCACAAAAAACTAGGAGCGTTATACAGAAATAAGCAACTTTTCACCAAAGCAGCAAAGATTTCAATAGCAAATTCCCACCTTATCTCCACCTTACTTTATGCATCTTCAATATATACCAACCTAAGACAATGCAATCTAAACAAGCTAGAGACCTGCTACAACAAAATCGCCAAATTTGCCACAAGGGCATCCTACTGTAGTCACCACTGCCTCTCACCTGCTGAACTGGGCTGGCTTGAACTCCCTCACCTCCTTCAATGGTATCAACTCTCACTCGCTCACAAACTAGTAAACCATCCACTAAATGTCCCATCCCTCCAGAATCTACTCCAACCCTATCGCACCACCAGACAACTAAGATCCAGCAACAAAAATCACTTGCAGATCACTAAAGCCAATAACTCTGCTGGTGAAGCACTATTCTCTTGCACCATAGCCAAATTATGGAACTCCCTCCCACCCACAATTACCTCCATACCGTCATGCACCCATTTCAAAACTTTACTAAAAGTGCACCTAAAAACATGCTGGCTATGCCCTTGCAACTCCCACTCTAATATCACCCACCCCATCCAACCACTACCTTTCTTTCCACTCCACTAACTACCTTGATTATAGCAAGCTCAGATGCTCATAAGCCTAGTACTTATTATACAGCAGGAACTTCTTATTGTAACATTTGTTAATGTCTGTTATGTACTTCACAGATAACGATTCTAGTTGTCTACTGATGTACTATGTTCTTCATCTGTAAATATGTTGTAAGTAATTGCTATGTTAAATTGTTAATCGCTATGTAATCCAATGTAAGTACTGTCTGTTTATTTTAACTGTGGAGCTTTTCTCCCTGGGCCTCCACTGAAAATGGACCTACATCCAGTCGGACACCACCTGTCAACAAATATAAATAAATAAATAAGTAAATAAATAAATAAATAATATTGAAGTGAGGAAGAGGTTGTTTGTGAAAAAGAGGTGTTATACAGTATTTTGTGTGTTAACATAAGTTGATGAAAAGTCAGCAGGTGGGGTATTTCAAGCCAATGTAAGGCATTGATTGTAGAGCAGTGGTGAGTACTGGGGGGGAGGGCAATCAGTGGCAAACATATCTATTTTATTGTAGCACTGACTGAGTTTAGCATGATCTGGATGTTAGAGCAACAGTTTCAGATACAACAAGCATGTCTCAGTACGAGCTTCCAGGTAGGCTTTGGTATCTCAAAAGTTTAATATTGTTATATAGTAAAACAGCTGAAATCAATAAATTACTTCTGTGTCACATATATATTTTTTGGGTGGGGATTGAAGATTGCTTCACTTATTAGCTTAGGACAGAGTTGGCAGCCATGTTATTGTTGAAAGAATAGTTAATGGACATATAAATGGATAAAAAATATTACCCTCTGTGTTAATGTTAAATGTGATGATGTTGCCCTTACCACTTTCTTAATTTCTTCCAGGACCATCTAGATTGCAGAGGAAAATCTTATCTGCAGATGGTAAGCCAAACATGTTTATGCCAGTACTGCTGCACAATTTAAAGAAATATTTTAGTGTGTGCTGTTGATGTCAGGCCTGTTGTGTGTATTGCTGTATTGTGTGCAATAGTGGCAGTACTGTTACTTTGTTAGCATATATTGTACTGTAGTAGTATAAGTATTAGTTTTTTCCTGTGTTTGCCTCTTTTTATCACAGGTGAGCATGACAGTGGGAGTGTGGACCCTTTCACTTGATGTAAGTGTATCAGCAGACTATGATGATGATGGTGGCCAAACTGAGGCAAAGTTGGAGGGTGCAGAGGTTAAATCTGACACTGAGCTTGACATACAACCATCTCTTGCAATTACATCAGACACAGCCAGTAGGCCTACACCTATCCATTTCATTGAGCCCTCAGATATTGGACAGGTGGAGGGCAAGGCCACTGATTAGGGAAGTGAGGCTATTGCAGCATAATTTCTTGTTGACTCTGGCCATAGCCAAAGTGGGGGTGGGGTGCTATGCATGAAGTCTGATAGGGTTGCTCAGAGGGGATTTGCTGTCCCTCCCCCACCTGGTGCAGGTGTCTCTTCCCATGCCACTCAATGTATATTTAAAGCCATCACGGAGGCACGGGCATGTTCCCATAGATGGTCCAGACAAATGATCAGGGCTGTAGATTTGGCACAGGGTGACATATGTGACTGCCTCCACCATGTTGCCAATTCACTGGATTGGGTGCATAAGATGTTGAAACAAGGGGTGTCTGTGATAGAACGAGGGGTGTCTGTCATGGAAAGAGCATTGTCTGTAATGAAACATCTTCTGGGAGGGGAATGGCATCTCTGTGGGCATAGATCAGGCACATCATTTGCTGTCAGCCAACGTGGCCATGCCCGATCATGCTCCCATAGTGGGAGTACTTCCACTGGTCTGTCAGTGAGTGTGCTATTCACACCCAGACATAATAGGCCATGGGGTTGTGGTACTGGCCATCCCTGTGAAGGGAGTTCATACAGCAGACATCAGTCACATTCAGGCAGCAGCAGTGCATCTGACCATGGGCATGGATGTGTCAGTGCAACTTCTGGCAGAGCCAGTTCTCATGGTCAGGGATGACAACGATGAACTGGCACATCTACCATTCATGGCTGAAATCTGTCTGACATACCAAGACATAGAGCCAGCACAGAGCGTGGCTGCATTCATGTAGACACTCACACACCCATTTCACCTGGAGGACCCCTACAGACGCATACACATAACAGTTACTTATTGTGTCTCAGTAGCCATTTGTTGGTTTATCCAAATATTTATCTGCTTCTCTTTCTTACTCACACACACTCACCAAACCTGTGTCATTCTAGTCTTCCTGGCCCTCCAACATACCTATCAACTGTAATGAATTCCTCAGTATTTCCTGGTTTTGGCCCAAAATAATAAAATGCCATGAATTCCCAACTGGCCACTTTAAATCCCGATTTCGGCATACAGACAAGGGCACCAGAACCATAGGACAAGGGGGGGACAAGCACCTTCCTACTTTTAAGAGATTTCAACAATAAATTAAAAAAAAAAGCACTCTGTGATGGTGGCACCTTCTCCTTTAAGGATGACTATGCATGCTTCACATGCACAAATGCTGCCGCAGATATAAACTCAATCTGTACTTACCATGGAATTTAACTAGCCATTCATATGAACAACTTAGCCTAAAAGACACACACTATGTCACCCAATACACTAGCCAACCTTCCCAAATCACATTCCAGCCATTCTCAAACTACACCTCTTCTCCTAGCTACCTTCTACCAAGATTTCATAGAAAACTCCACATTACCTACAATAACCACCTAGATAAAAAATATCTTACTTCTACTCAAAACCCACTGCACCAAAATTAGACTACTTCTCTCTCTCTCATAGCAGGTGACATTCATCCCAACCCTGGCCCAAACAACACTCCTACTATCAATCCCCTACTCTCTCCACCCACCTGCTCTACCTTTCCATTCAACCCCCCAAACTCTCTCTCTCTCTATAGCTCACCTAAACATCTGTAAGTATTAATAATAAAATTGCCCAGCTCCATGCTCTGCTTGATATCCACTAATCTGACATACTTTGCGTAACTGAAAATTGGCTAAAACCAACAATCCAAGACAGTGAAATTACTCCCCCAGGCTACAACATTTTAAGACTAAACCGTAAATCCAAAAGAGGCAGTGGTATAGCAATTCTCTATAAAACGGTCATGCAAATTACTGTTATCCATGAAAAACCTCCCTCTGTTAGCAACGCTGAAATCCTTATCACTAAACTACACCTCAATACCCACAAATCTATTAATATTATTTGCACCTACCTTCCTCCTGGAAATAATATTAACACACTAGAAGAAATTCTTAATTGGCTCTCTATTACATACCCACAAGAAACCATACTACTAGGTGATGTCAATATAGACTGGAAAACCTGCTCCTCAGGAGTCTCACCCTCCCTCCTAAATCTCAATGGCTTCTCACAAACCATTAACACCCCAACCCAAACAAACAAGTCTAACAATAAAGAAAGCATATTGGATTGGATTCCGATTAACAGTCACAACCAAAATTTCATAGCAGGAACTCTACCTGATGACCTAAGTGACCATGCCCTTACCTATTTAATAAGACATAAAAGCCACTACTCACCTCACTAAATATAAACAAATCAGAACAAATAGTAAATTCAATCCTGAATCCTTCCTCGCTGAAAAAAAAATTGTAAGCCTGTTTCCTACCTTTCCTGTAATTAGTGTTCCAGATACAGATTTGCTGTATCCAGGACTGTTTGTAAGCTTCTGAGCCCCCCCAAGCCTTTCTGTGTTGGAGGGAAACCTTTTAGCTTATCAGTGAGAGTGGTAAGCATTAGGTAACCTGTCTACCACATAAGGAGTGGTTCTGGCCCAGAATTTGTAGTTATTGGCCATTTGGGCGGTCTTCCATCTCTCTCAACTTTCTGATTTGAAGGCCTGCATTTGCACTTGTTTCTGTCCTGTAAGTCCTGGGCCCATCTCATTTGCTCACTCAAAAAAAAATGTATCTGCTTTTACTGTATTTGTGTTTCTTCCTACTTTATTTTGCTTTTGCGTCATCTTAATAGTACTCAATTGTATTTATTACTGCTTGGTGTAACTCATTCTAAGCCTTTTAGTTTAAGCACTTGGGCGTCAAACCAGTTGTTTTACATTAAGAAGGTTTGTGGTCTGCACTGTAGGGGCAGAAATGGTAGCTTACATCCTTCTAAGTTGGGAACTGCTGATTGAGGGCTCAGTGTCTGTTATTCTAAAAGTGTATTCATTCTAGTTTAAGCACTTGGGCTTCAGGCCAGTTATTTTACATTAAGAGGGTTCGTGGTCTGCACTCTTGTGGGAGGAGAGGCTGGACTCTGCCCTTCTGAGCTGGAAATTTCTGGTTAAAAGCTTATAGTGCCTGCATATTTGAACTGCTTCTTACTGAAATTGGCACACCTTCTTTGCTGTAGCATAGACTAGATCCAGGCCTGGTGAATCTAGCTTTGTTTGTATAACTTGAGCACTAATCCAGGCATTCTTTAAAGTATTCAGTTGTATTTATTACTGCTTGGTAGTAACTTGATTAAAGTGTAGCTATCATTCTAAGTCTTTTGGATTAAGCACTTGGGCTTCAAACCAGTTGTTTTACATTAGGAAGGTTTGTGGCCTGCACTGTGGTGGCAGGGCAGGTAGCTTACATCCTTTTAAGTTGAGAACTGCTGATTGAGGGCTCAGTGTCTGTTATTCTAAAAGTGTATTAGTTCTGGTTTAAGCACTTGGGCTTCAGGCCAGTTATTTTACATTAAGAAGGTTCGTGGTCTGCACTCTTGTGGGAGGAGAGGCTGGACTCTGCCCTTCTGAGCTGGGAATTTCTGGTTAAAGGCTTATAGTGCCTGCATATTTGAACTGTTTCTTACTGAAATTGGTACACCTTGTTTGCTGTAGCATAGACTAGATCCAGGCCTGCTGAATCTAGCTTTGTTTGTATGCTTGTTGTTTGTTTGCTTGTTATTTCCCTGAAATGCTAATTCCATCTAAAACGTGGCTTTTCAGCGCTTCTGTGGATCCCTAGTGATATCTGCATTGCGTACTTATTTCCTTGTTTCACTTGAAAGAAAATTACTGTTTGTTGTTTCTGCATTTAAGTTATCTGTAACACATTGCATTTAAGTTACCTGGCACTTGCTCACTAAAGCAATTATATAAGTCAGCACTAAAAAATTAAAAGCACTACACCCTCACAAACTCCCCTTGAGTACCTTGTTCCCCATTGGCCCTTTTTTTCAATTATAAAGAAATTCCCAATACTATTCTAGCATGTCCAAAGGTCAGTTGTCAATCTCCTCTCCGGTCCAGCTAGTGAATCTGGGAATCTTGAGGCAATGTTACAACTGCCTCATGTACACAGACAACCCTCTCCTCCTCCCAACAAATTCCAACACATGTGAGAGATGCAACCATATAGCCAAACTGGAGGCTAAGCTCTCTCAACTCAGTACTGGTGTAACCAATCAGGAGGAGAAGGAAACCACACTCACTACGAGTCCAGTCTCACATAGACCTACCACGACAGCAAACCAAACACATAAACACACAAAAACATACTCGGAGGCTCTAAATAAAAATCTGCCTAAGCAGCAGAGACCTCCAAAGCAGACACCCAAGCAACCGCTACCCCAAAACAAAACACGTGCAACACATAGCTCACAAAGCCAGTATGCCAAACAGTCACAGCCCTTAAGGCTAAACAACACACCTGATACACTTGTAATAGGTGACTCTATCGTCAGGCACACTGACGTCCTGCTCACCAGGCTGAACAAGGAGAAGGTCACGGTGAGCTGCCTGTCGGGTGCTAGGATCTGCCACATAACGCAAGCACTCAGGTCACTCCAAGGCAAGTACAAATATGACTCGGTCATTGTCCATGCTGGTGTGAATGACCTGAGACGTTCCTCCCTGGACTACATGAAAAGAGACATAGAGGAGCTCTCTGAGCATGTAGCCCAGGCCGGTATGACCCTGACCTTGAGTAGCATCTTACCCTCACCAAGAATGATGCCACAATATGAAGACAAGATGATCAATTTCAACAATTGGCTTAAGTATTGGTGTCATTCAAAGGGGATCCAATGCCTGTCAGCCTGGGATGAAACGCTCGACAAGCCACGATGCTTCGCTAGTGATGGCTTGCACCTGTCACCCCTGGGCTTTCGGATATTGGCAAAGGCTCTTGCTTCCCCCATAGTGCCTTTTTTAGGCAAGGCTCAAAAGACAAACCCACCTCCATAGGTATCACAAGGGATAAGAAACTAAGAGTAATGCTACTCAACGCCAGAAGTCTAAACCTCAAGATGCACACACTTGAAACTCTCCTTAGCATGGAAAACATTGATATCTGTGCAGTAACAGAAACCTGGTTCAAGGCTCCCGAGAGCACCCCAGCACTACCAGGTTATACCTCATACCATGCTTTTCAGCCCCAAAACTTGGACCGAACCAAAAAAGGAGGGGGGAGTATCAGTATTCGTCAAAGATACCCACACCTCCAGGTTGGTGGCACAGCACGAAACATCAGAGACTATCCATGTGCAACTAACAGTGGGTAAAATGGCCTTCCAGTTTATAGCCTGCTACAGACCACCCTCCCAAACCCAGGAACCCCACTCGGCCTTCCAGATAACACTGGAAAATATGAAGGTCTCTCCAAACACCATTATATTGGGCGACTTCAACTACCCAAACATAGACTGGGAGCATTACTCTAGCTCCAACACCCTAGCCCAAAGGTTCCTAGAATTTATAAACTCAAATGTTATGGAACAACTTGTTACCACTCCCATAAGAGGGGAAAACATACTGGACCTAATCATCACCAACATGGGGACTCTATGCTCCAGACCAGAAGTGTATCCCTCACTGGTAAGATCAGACCATAAACTAATCTCACTGGATATTCACATCCCGAACCCACCCCCTGCCCAGAAAACCACAGTGAAAAACTTCTCTAAAGCAAATTTCACACTCCTCAAAACTGAGGTGGAATCCTTCAAAGCCCCCAAGCCTGTGGAAAATATGGCCCAGACCGCAGAATCCTTTATAAACGCATTCTATGAACACCTTCAGAAATGCATGGATCATGCAATCCCAAATAAAACCAAGACCCAATCCTCCAAAGGCAGACGTCCTGTCTGGTGGACCCCAGCCATAAACAAACTATACAATAGAAGGAGGAAGCTACTACATGATAGAGAAAAATCCCAAAAAGGGAAGGCATCTCTGATCAGTATTAGCAAAAAACTATGGGCACTCATAAAATCGTCTAAGGCCAGCTTAGAGAGAAAAATTGCACAGGACACTAAGGATAATCACAAGGCTTTCTTTAGTTATGTTAGGAACCTGGGTGGGAATTCCCAGATATGCTCAGAATTAGTCCAAAATGACAAAAAATACATCAAACCCATAGACATTGCCAACATCCTAGCTGACAGGTTCAGCACAAACTTCCCACCCCCCTCCCCACCAAAAGGGCAAATATCTATCCCAGCAGAGTGCTGCCCCCCTGACATCTCAGATGCTCAGGTAAGAGCCGCCCTCTCCAAAGCAAAAAACACAGCATCAATGGGACCAGACGGTGTCCCGGGCTGCGTCCTACATGAACTCCAAGAAGAGCTAAACCCAAACATAAAACTACTGTTCAATCTCAGCCTTACTACAGGATATGTACCCAAAGAGTAGAGTACAGCAACAGTGGTCCCTCTCCACAAAGGTGGTGCCTCAATGGATCCTGGAAACGATCGCCCCATAAGCTTGACTAGCTTGGTCTGCAAAGCTATGGAAAGGATCATCATGGACCTCATAAATAAAGATATTGGGGACCTACAGACACTGGATCCTACCCAGTTCGGCTTTGTTAAGGGCAGATCCTGCCTCTTAAACCTGGTCGATTTCTTTGAAACAGTCACCAAGGCCATTGATGAGGGGAAGGTGGTCCACACAGCCTACCTGGACCTCGCAAAAGCCTTCGATACAATACTCCACTCGGGCATTATAGATAAGCTCACCAGCTTAAATATAAACCCCTATGTCACTAGATGGGTTGCAAACTGGCTCAAGGACAGAACCCACATGGTTAGAATTGCTGGAGCCATGTCATACTCCAAACCAGTTACAAGTGGCATCCCACAAGGCTCAGTCCTGGGACCTCTCTTGTTCGGTATATATTTCTCGGAGGTACAGGCCAACATGGAAGGACTGCGGCTGACCAAGTTCGCAGATGACTGCAAACTGGGCTCCATAATCGACTTTCCAGCCGACACAAGCATCCTTCAAAAAGGGCCTCATAGAAACAGACAACTGGTGCCACAGCCATGGCCTCAAGCTACACGCCAAAAAGTGTATAGTCATCCCCTTTGGCAAAAACAAAGTGCCCACAAATTACCACATAGGTGGTAATCCATTAAGTACAGAAGAAGTAATTAGGGACCTGGGGACCCAAGTTGATAGCAATCTCTCATTTGACAACCACATGGCCAAAGTGGTTAGTAAAACATTTTATATAGCCCACCTAATCATGAAGGGATTCACATCTAGATCAGGGGAGATCATCGTGCCTCTTTACTCATCCCTCATCAGGCCCATAATTGAGTACAATGCCCCTTTTGGGATGTACCTTACCAGACACCTGCAGCAACTGGAAAGACCCCAAAAGTACCTCACCAAGAGGATCAAAGGGCTCAAACAGATGCCATATGCTGCCCGGTTAAAGAAACTCCAGCTCTACTCAGTGGCATACCGCCTACTCAGAGGCGATCTGTGCCTTATGTATAAAGCCACGTACAACCCGGAATTAATGGACATGCTGCACCTCAGAAAATCCAAATCCCATCGAGCTACACGCTCGAGAGACTTGAACCTCAGCACTGAAATAAATAGGGCATGCTGGAGGGACAGATTCATAACCCAGAGGCTCCCTTCACTCTGGAATAAAATCCCAGTCCAGGTTAGGCGGAGTCCCTCATTGACTCTCTTCAAGAGGAATCTTGATGAGTGGATGGGAGATCATAGGTTTACCCCGGGTATCACTTCTGTGTCACTGTTAGACAGAGGCACAGTATACTAACCTCAAAAAAGGGCATAGCAAAATTAATTTAAAATGGGTGGTGAAAGCCAAACACACTCTGGCTAGGCTTACAAATGCCCTAGGGCAGATAGCCTAGTATGAACCTATGAACCTAATTACAAACTACAAATCAGTCTCCTCTTAAACTTCTGCTGCTAGATGACGCTGTTGCATACTTCAACTCAAAATTCCTATCTATACTAGACTCTCGTGCCCCTTTAAGATCTGTCAGAATTCACTCAAAACAAGCCCCTTGGCTCTCAAAAGACACATGGCATAAAATAATTATGAAAAATAAGCTTTGGACCAAATACCATAGCACCAAAGATCCCAGTGACCATCTTAAATTTAGACAAATAAGAAACATTACAAAAAAAGCCATACTTCTAGACAAAAGAAATTACTACTGCCACCTACAACAAACTAACCAGCTAAACCCACAAAAGTTTTGTGCAGGGATTAATAGACTCTTAAAACCTGGCCACTCGGACACCCCACACCCCTTAAACTCTTCCCATAACAACCCAAAGCAAACAGCTGATGCCTTTAATACATTCTTCACTGAAACTGTCCAGTCACTATCTAAACAACTATCCCCTGATATAGCTTCTCAGCCCACCTCCCCTCCCACTTTATACCCACATCCCTCATCTGCTCTCTTCTCCACAAACTTAAACCCTCCTCCCCTTCTGCTGACCTTTTACCCCCCAATATCTACAAATTGCTGCCAAACCACTGGCCTATCCTATTTCCATTCTAATTAGCAGAACCATTACCGAAGGCTACATTCCCTCAATCTGGAAAACCTCACATATTGCTCCCCTACACAAAGGTGGTGGCTCAACAGATCTTTCCAACTACCGACGCATAGCCCTTCTCTCCCCCCTTGCTAAAATAATGGAAAAATGTATCCAAAAACAGCTTCTTAAACACCTGTTAAATAACAGCCTCCTATTCAACTGTCAGCATGGTTTCAGAACCTTCCATAGCAACACTTCTGCCCTCCTTTCCTTCACTGAATGCATCAACAAAAATCGGAACAATAATAGCCTCACCTCTGCTCTCTTCATTGACCTATCCAAAGCCTTTGATATGGTCAATCATCAGATTCTAATAAATTTACTGAAAACATTAGCCTTAGACTCTAGTGCCATAAATTGGTTCCACTCCTACCTTCAAAATAGACAACAGGCAGTACTCTGGCACAATAACTTTTCCAACCACCTCCCCATTTCCCTAGGAGTTCCACAAGGCTCTATTATTGGCCCCCTTCTGTTTTCTATTTTTATTAATAATCTGCAAACTAATTTTCCCTTAGCTACCTGTATACAATACACTGACAATTATGTTACTCTTCTCCCCACCCGCAAGTCCCCTCCTTTCAACTTCTCAGTCCTCCCTAATAATGGCACCAGTATATCTCCACACCCCTCCACTAGGCTCCTGGGAGTTGAAATAGGTAACAACTTATCCTTTGATTCTCACATAAATAACACTATTAAACAAGTCAACAGAAAACTAGGCTCACTTTATAGAATCAAACCATTCCTTACTCCACTGACCAGAACTTCCATTGCCCACTCCCATCTGATTTCAACCATCCTTTATGCCTCACCTATTTATACTAACCTCTCCAAATCTAACCTCAAGAAATTGTCTACTGCCTATAATAGTATCACCAGATTTGCCTCTGGTTCTACTTACAGAACTCACCATTGCAAAAACTTAAAGGAATTAGGATGGCTATAATTGCAAAATCTGATCTTGTTCCATCAACTCTCCTTAGCCCAAAAAATTTTGTACAAGCCCACTAATACCCCTATACTCATTTCCCTTATAACTCCATACTGCAACCTCAAAAGCCTACATTCCTCTAACAAACACCTCATAGCAACGTGTAAAGCCAACAACTTGGCAGGTAACTCCTTGTTCTCTAACACTATTGGAAAATCCTGGAACTCTCTTCCTGACAATCTTTCTTCCATCTCCTCTCCTCACTGCTTTAAAACCCAGCTCAAAACTTTCCTTTGTACCCGCTGGCTCTGCCCCTGCATAAACCCTGACTAACATTTCCATCTATTTCTACTACTTCCACCTTTTCTGCCTACTATTTTTTTTTTTTAGTCCACAAGTAAATTGACTGTTAGTATGTTAATGTCCTAACTTTTGCTCCTGACAGAACTTGACACTTTAAATGCTCATTAACTAAAATGTTACTCTATGTAATTCTGTTTATAAATGAAAGTATTTTTGGAGCTTTTCTCTCCGGGCCTCCACTGAAAATGGACTCAATATCCAGTTGGACCAGCCCAGTCAACAAATGTAAAATAAAATAAAAAATTCTGAGGTAAGGGTGAGTGAGTGAATAAGTGTACGAGTGTACGAGTATGTGTGCTAGTTAAACTGGCAGTTCATTTCTCTGTATGAGAGAGAAAGTCTGTGTGTGTGTGTGTGTGTGTGTGTGTGTGTGTGTGTGTGTGTGTGTGTGTGTGTGTGTGTGTGTATATGTAATTTAAACTAGCCATTCATATGAGAGTTAAAGTGTGTGTTACTGTGTGAGAAAGCAGTTGTGTGTGCATGTCTGTGTGTGTGTGTGTGTGTGTGTGTGTGTGTGTGTGTGTGTGTGTGTGTGTGTGTGTGTGTGTATGTGTGTGTGTGTGTGTGTGTGTGTGTGTGTGTGTGCGTGTGTGTGTGACAGAGAGAGAGAGAGAGAGAACAGAGGGGTACATGATTCACATTTAGTTAATGGAAGAATGAGACACATGGTTGTGGGCATTTAAGTACTTGTCAACCCTAAATAGAAGTTATACATTTCTTGAAGACTTTGGAAACAGCCAATTTCTGATCTTGTGAGGGTTGTGACATCAGAAACTGCAATGTGTATCATTACTTTCTTACGTCTCTCTTTAATGATTTTCCAATACAAACATATGGTGCTAAACTGAGGGCATGCAGTGATCATTAGTGCATTTGAGAGGTACAACTGTGTGAATCTTTGATATCTGAGACCTATTACTCAGTAATGGACACATATAAGTCAAATATTTATTTATTATTTGGATTCAAAGATGGCTGCTGTTCTGTGTACACTGCTAGACTACATCTCTTCAAAATATCAAAAGAAAACTTGACCCAGAGATTATATCATAGCTTGTTCGCTAACAATTACTAAAGATAACAACTCTATCCTTGATCTAGAATCAGAAAATAAGCGAATAAAACTGGAAAAATATCAAATCTTGCAGGATTACAACTGATTAGCCGAAACTGAAGTGACTCTCAAACAAAGGAACTGTGTGCTCAGGAAGTCCTGCTCAGTTATACTGAAAAAATACAATCTTACACTGCTGTATTATGTCGAAAGAAGACAAAAATATGGATATAACAACTACAAAAACTAAACTTTCTGAATTGTCATCATCTGAGAAAGACTTAACCTCAAAAAGACAAAGGATTGTAAAACAACAAGAACCTTTAAAGACTGGGAATAAAACTAAACCAGAACAACTGGCAAACATGGAAGACATTAAAACTGCATTATTTCCTATACAAGGAAGCTATAAAAGATTTGGCTAACCAAGTACAAACCTTTGGAGCTTCATGCAGTCAAATACTAGAAAGAATGGACAAATTTGAAGCAAAAATCTCAGAAAATGAAGACAAAATAGCTTTGCTGGCCAAGAAAACAGACTCACATGAAACAGATATCCAATCTATGCAAGCCAAAATAATTGACTTGGAGGCAAGATCCAGAAGAAACAATATTATCATTAGAGGAATACCAGAAAATATACCATACAATGAACTCATTACAGTTATTATACAAATTCTTACAAATCTACTTGGTGACACTGAAGTTGCAAAACAAATAACAATAGAATGAGCCCATAGAGCCCTGAGAGAATCCTATGCTTCTAATGTACCAAGACCGGTTTACGCAAAAATTCTAAATTTTCAAGATGTAAACAAAATAATATTAACTGCAAAGAAAAATGGAGGTTTGGCTATCTGGAATAATAACAGAATCTCTCTGGCTCAAGACTTGCCCATATAAATCAGACAAGCCAGACAATCACTTTCTCCTTATTGCAAGTTTCTAATAGATAAACAGATAAAATTTCAGATGAAATATCCTAATGCACTCTCATTTTATGTTGAAAGATCAAAATATGTGGTTACAAACAAAAAAGAAGCTATGTCTACCTTTATGAAACTTTTTAAAACCTTACCTGCTTCTAAGGGCTTGTCTTAACTTCCGTTGTGATCAGCACGTCATATGAAGTCGGATTCACATTCTACTGCTATCCCTGGTCTGAGATATCCATTATCTGGTGTCCTGTGCGTGTTAGGCCATTTTGTTCAGCTCAGTAGCGATCCAAATTTGGGCTTCGTGGGTCGTAGAAGCCCTTCAGAAAATTTATAGCCCATGATGCGTCCATTTTGATCTCGAGGATAACTGAAGTGACTTCTTTTTACTTCCAGGGGCTGAATATCACTGTGGCACATCCGGAAGTCCTTTTGCAAAATCAGTCCCCCTTCACAAAGCCTGTAATCTGTTAATGGACTCGTAAACCAGTAGGAAGACCTGCAAAGACAGTACTAATGCTAAGTAAATGTAGACAATGCCAGAAACACTGAATTTATGTATTAGAGAAATGTAAACACACATAATAATCTTTTATAAACCTGATAGTTTAACTAAACTGAGCTTTGATGTCATGCTATAATCTGGATTTAAATAACTGGATTCAAAAAGAAATGATCTACATAATATCTGATAGGGAAGTTTTCAATGAGAATTTTCTAACCTCTACACAGATAATATATCCATAAAAAATCCATTCCTATATAATTATAGTTAAAGGTTTTTTCTATACAAGTCACCTAGTAAATACATTAGTAAAATGAATGCATACATGATTTTATTATATGTTTAAAGGATGTCTTACTGGAAATCTCCTGGTATACCATAGCTTAGAATAACTCATAAATGATACCTTTCAATGTCTGCATTTCATAGTTAAATGTTATGTGATAAATTAATGTATGCATCAATGACTATAAGGATTTTTTTTTTTTTTTTTTTAAGAACTATTCAATTACGGTTGTAGCTTTGGTATTGATGTGTGATCACATAGGACATCAAATGGATATGTTAGATCTAATGTTCTGATATGGAAAACTTTTGTTTAATATTTGGGTTAAATGTGGAATAATTTAAATACCTAATATATTAAACTTGTCAATATCCCTTCAGTTGAGACATGACTAAGGAAGATAGAGATATGTATCCTACCTGAGTCATTCAGTAATTAACTATCTGGATATCTAATATACTGCTAACGAGGTCTGAAAAACATTTACAAGGGGATCAAGTTTTATAGTGCTTATAATATAATGGGTAGTTTACATACAAAGGAAGACTACGTTACATAGATACATTTTATAAGAGCATAGTTCCTATAGTAATACGTGAGTTTTTATTCAGAAATATCTTAAAATATCACTCTAGTAAATAGTGTGAAGTGTTATGTGTGACAAATGACAAACTACAGATATCTTTTAATTGTGTTTTTCTGTCTGAACCAATGTAAGTTAATAAAACATTTAGGGATGTAATGGATAAGTACTGTTTGTGAGGGAATGAGTAGATTAGGCTTTGTAGATTTAGTAATACTCTATCTAGGTCCAGTAGCTTATACATTTTTTATATATACTAACGTTGATGGTATATACTTGCTTAACATATTAATCAAGGTAAGCCTGAACTGTGTGAGGGGCCTATTAAGTTCCTGGTCCAGAGGTTTAGTGGGTAGGCACTGGAAGGGGATGGGAATTTAACAATGCTTTCACAAATTGTATACACTAAAAACTCAACTAAGTAGAGAATATCTTCCCAGATTTTTAGTAGCTTTTCATAAAATTAAACTTTGGGAATGTGGGACATAGATTCATGGAATATTAGGGGAATTCAAAATTTGAAAAAGAGAAAATTATGTCTTCATATATTTCTACAAGCTAAGGTGTCTTTCATATTACTCCAGGAAACAAATATGACAAATGATCAATGGATAGAAATAAAAAAGAAAAAATGGATAAGAGATATTATAGCCTCTGAAGGAAAGACTAATAGTGCGTGGGTGGCGATAATTATTAAAAACCAATATCAAGATAAAATTTTAGAATTTAAAATGGACAAGGAAGGAAGATGGTGCTATGTGATTCTCTCGACAACACTATATGATAAACCCATTATTCTTCTCAATATATATGCACCCTGCAATAATCAGCATTTGTTCTTTGCCACACTCTATCCTATATTAAACCAGTATAATAACCATTATATAATCATAGGAGGGGACTGAAATGCTTATCAAAATCCAGATTTGGATAAATCAAGCCAACATAGAACACATAATAGTCAAGTGGCGCTAACATTAACTGAACTTAAACATGATTTCAACATATATGATCCTTTTAAATATTCTAATAAGGCCCCTAATTTGAACAATTTTACATTTTATTCAAATGACTTTTTTCTAATCTCTGAAACACTGGTTAATCTTGACCCACAAGTAATTATACATGCTCGGTACCTATCAGACCACTCAAAAATTACATTAAGATTTACTAACAATTCTGGACATATCTTATTACAGAGGGGTCATAATTGGTCGCTAAATCCTAATCTATTAAACAAAAGAGAAATTATTCAGGAAATACAAGATATTCTCAAGTCTGTGTTAGGTAAGATAGATGATCACCAACACACACCTGATATTGAATGGGCGACTGCTAAAGCACAAATAAGAAGTATTTTTCTTCAAAAAGCCTCCTATTATAAGAAAATTCAAATTAGGGAAGAACAAACAGTGGAATCTAAGATTAAAATACTAGACCAAGAACTAATACAGAATCATAATTCACAAACAGAAACAGAACTTTTAAGATGTCAGAAAGATCTATTTTTGATTCAAAATAAGAAATTATCATTCTATGAAACTAAAATATTGGCAACCTATGCTAATCATATACAAACTTCATCAAGGGTTTTATCAAGAATTATGAATCAATCTAAATCACCCTACCTAATTACGGAATTGTATTATGAAAATAAAACATAAATGAAATCTAAGGATATTATTAACATTTTTGAATCAATATATGCCAAAATCTATGGAGAACAAACTGAATTACCTACAAGTAAAAATTATACTGATTTCCTACAAAAGATTAACTTCCCAAAAATTGATGAGAAGCTACAGAGAGATTTAATACAGCCAATTTCTATGGAGGAAATAACATCAACAATCAAAACTTTGAAATCACATAAAGCCCCGGGCCCAGATGGACTTACAGTAGAATTTTATAAAACTTTCGGTAATACGCTTGTTAAAATATTATCATATACCTTGAATTATATTATTAATAATAAAATCAATGATTTACATTTCAATGCATCCAAAACAATTCTTATACCCAAAGAAAATTCAGATCTTCAAAACCCAGACAATTATAGACCTATATCACTCTTAAATGTCGATACAATAATTTTGACTTCTATTTTAGCTACCAGATTGAAAAAATAACAAGCTCAATTATTTCCAATGAGTAAACTGGGTTTTTAACCTCTAGGCAAGCTAGTGATAATACCTTAACACTTCATACTTTAATATCTTATGCCAATCAAAAGAACTTAAATATGTATGCCCTTATTATAGATGCACAAAAGGCATTTGATAGAGTTAACATACAATTTTTATTTATTATTTTACCTTATTTTAAAATACCTCAATAATTTATCCTAATATTACAAACATTATATGAGAACCCCTATACAACCTTATTTATAAATAAAATGTTTTCTAATAGAATTCAAATCAGGAACGGTACCTGTCAAGGATGTCCTTTATCCCCTATATTATTTAATTTATATTTAGAACCTTTATTTCTTCATATTAAACAAAATGTATATCACAATGCCCCAGTAATTTACGGTACCAAGATTTCTATGGCAGCTTTTGCTGATGACCTAAATATTTACTGTACAACACCTGTTTCTGATACCAAGAGATTATTATCTGTGGTCGAAGAATTTCAATTAATATCAAATTATAAAATAAACCTAAAGAAAACCAATATATTTCCCTTGAAAACTCTGAAACCCTTTTCACTTCTACCCCTGACTGGGCAAATAAAATCTGAAGAGTAGATTAAATATTTAGGTATCACCTTCTCCACAGACAACAAGGATTTCTATCTCAATAATGTTAAACTAAAATGGGATCAAATTTCATTAGACCTAAGGAGATGGAATAACCTGAAATTGCCTACATTAGCAAAGGTATCAATTATTAAAATGAATGTATTGCCCAGAATGTTATATATCTTTAGGTCTGTGCAAGTGTTAATTACCAATACATTTTTCAAATAAATACACATCAAACTTGCTAAATTTATATGGGAACCAAAAAAAACTAGGATATGCTATGATAAGTTGGTAACCCCAAAAATAAAGGTGGATTGGATTTACCTGATTTTGGAACCTACTATTTAATTATAAATGCTAATAGACTTCTAAGAATTGCTAACTATGACATACAAAATACTACTTGGTCCCCAAATTGGATAAAACTGGGTTATAAACATGTGGAGCATTTGAACATAAATCCCAAAGCTTTACCCTTTTTAAATAGAGATACTATTAAAGCATATGCCCTAATGGACCATGTAAAAACTTATATATTATTATTGCAAAATCTCTTTAGATCATTAAATCTATTTCAATATATGATGTTCCTACAACCTTTCCATAAAAACCCTAACCTAAGAATTAATAATCAACTTATAAACTTAAAAACTTCCCACTTATAATAAACCTAACTCTACAAGATATATACCCATATTTGAATTATTCCGCACATGATCTAAGGCAAGAAATGGATCTTCCCAAAGCATATTTAGTTATATTGAGGCAGATTAAAGAATTAGCTAGTGGTTACTTTACAGACTTATCTGTTGACCAAGAGGAATTAATGAAATGTTCTTTGCTATGGCAAGCTCTATTACAAACGACCAAATATATAACGTCTACCTATAAATTAATAAAAGATATTAAATTCCATAATAACCTTCTCATATCGAAATATTGGAAAGAAAAATTACCTTTGGTTGAAGATAGTAAATTCATAAATGCAATTAAATTAACAGCAAAATCAATTTCCCTTCATAAGTTAACTTTTACCCAACTTATGATATATAATAATGCATACTATACATGTCTTAGCTTGTATAAATTCAACTCCAAGAATTCTCCCAAATGCCCATATTGTAAAGACGAAGTTGCGGACCTCCTGCATATGTTTTGGAGCTGCAAATGTATATATAAACTTTGGAATTCCTTAAGACTACAATTGCAAAAGATGGGATATCAAAATTCAACGTTGTCTTGGGAGTTTACGATATTACACATTTCTCCAAACAATATACTTAGATCCCAGGTGATTGTACTTATGGATATTTTTCTAGTAATGAAGATCTATATAGTTACAAATTGATTAAACCCAACGCAAATGTCTTGGGAAAACTTCAAGATCTTAGTGATAAAACATATATTAGCTCACAAATATGTTATCAATAACCAAAGTAAACATTCAAATAACCTAAAGATCTGGGAACAAATTTTTAACATTATATTAGCGTAAGCTAGTGAAATCAGGATATCCCATTATTATTCTATTTTAGACCATAAAGTAAAACTTTTAGAAGAACCTTAAAAATTGCATGGAAATATATTTAGACGGGAACTGTGTGGATATGTTACTTAAATGGTGAAAGCATATGTAAATATTGTATATTTTGTATTTCAATGTTGTTAGAAAGTGTGTAGAAATTATTTTTGTTTTTTCTCATTTTCTGTTTAAGTGTGTATGAAAAAGTTAAAAATAATAAAGATTTATTATTGAAAAAAAATATATATTTATTTATTTATTTTTATTTATTTTACAATTGTTAACCGGGCTAGTCTACCTGGATATATTTCCATTTTCAGTAGAGGCCCAGGGAGAAAAGCTCCAACCAGATAGAAAAATTAAAAATGTCATTACATGGTAAAAGAAAGGATTGATAAAAAAAATACAACAAGTAAATTATAACATACTAAAAGTATTTACACTTGAAAAGGCAACAGTAAATAATATTTACACTTGAAAAAGCAACAAAATAATGTAGCACAGTAAGATTCATTAGGAATTTTCACGTCAAGTAGAAAATATTTCAGCAGTATGTTGATTAGAGTTTAGACAGCGCCAGCCTTGCTTACAAGCATAAAAATTAAAATGTTTGGAAGTTTGTAAGAATAGGAAAGAAATACAGTGGTGGGAGATGGTGGTTAGTCAGGGTTACTACAGGGGCATAGCCAGTGAATTTTAAGGTGTTTTTTGAGTTTTTGTTTAAAGAGAGGCAAGGATGTGATTAGAGTTAGTTCATTGGGTAGCAGGTTCTGACAAGTCATGTGTAATGCCAAGGGAATCATTTTGAATGTGTGTGCTGGCACCCCTGGCAGTTACCATGACTCACACATCTGGCATACCTCCCAACTCTACTGTACCAGATGTTTGCTAGGGGGATATCCCACAGATTCATTTACTGGGGGATGCAGGCTATGCACTGGCATCATGGCTGAGGACACCCATCAGAAATGTACACATACCAACTGAAGAATGCCATAATAAGGCACATGCTCAAACCAGAAATATCATAGAGCATGTGTTTGGGCTGCTGAAGTCACAGATCTGGTGCCTAGATACATCTGGGGGAACCCTACAATACACTCCATGGACATGTACAGAAATAAGTCTCTGCTTTCATATGTTAAAGTAATGTCTGTATAAATCTCCTACCTTTTACTTGCTTTCCATACCAGCTAATCAAATACAAGGATATGGAACACATTCATATTAGTAAACAATGCAGTCCAGGTTCAGACTTACTTTATAAATGCAGCAGTTGCCAAAGTTTTAGTTCGGGGCTGACTCTGTTAGATGCAAGCATTACACAGCCAATACATGGGGAGGTAAAGGTTGTGTGAGTTGCCTGGCATCAATGTTACCATATGTATGTGAGAGGAGGAGGGTTTTAGTCCTAGTGGTGGTGAGTGAGTGTGCTATGCATTGTCTCCTAGACAATGCAAGGCCATACTGAGCACGCTTACATCTGCCTACCCCTACAGGAGCTAGAGGTTCCCCCTCTGACTGCTCATCTGCCTGTGGCTGAGGTGACCTTGGCATTGGTGCTGGGATGTGTACCCCTCCTCTTGTTGATCCTGCTAAAGCTGTTTCCTCTGGATTATGCTGTATAGCATGGTACATGCTGTGAATATTTATGTACATGTCCATGGTAACTGCCAGGGGTGCCAGCACACACATTCAAAATGATTCCCTTGGCATTACACATGACTTGGCAGTTGATAGTGCAGTAGCCCTTTCTGTTTCTGTAGAGCCTACTCTGTCCCTAGGTGGTGCCTTCATTTCAATATGTGTGCAGGCTATGGCACCTGGTACTTCAGGCTAGTGTGCTACATGGTAGAACTCCTGCATATGTCTGTCCCTCTCCTCAGAACTATGGGAAAAAATATGTGGTCACTGGCATGTTGGAGCATAGCATTCAGGAACTGGTGGAGGATCCTGGATGCTGATGTCTGTGACACTCCCAGCATGTCACCATTGGTCTCTGAAAGGTACCTGTAGCTAAGATTCTAAGCACTACATATAACTCTGTCTCCAAAGGGATGAGTTCGCCCATGGTTGGCTCTGGCTCTGAGTTGAGGAAAGCAGAGGTCACAGAGTTCCTGTAGTGTGTTCCTGTCCACCCTGTAGCGATCTACTATTTCCATGCCATATAGGTTGTGAAAAGTTTAACAGGGCCTGAAAACTCTTCTCCTTCTCTGCCTAGGCTCATTAACACCAGTACTGGCTTCAGCCTGTAGCACATACAAATTAATTAAAGCAGCAGCAGTGTCTAAAATTCTGTCTGCGTAGACTCCTTTCCATGGCTGTATTCCAATGTTTTGGAATTCACAGGAAAAACCAGCACTGAGTCTACAGGGATGCTTTATAGCTTGTTGAATAGCTCCACCATGTTGGATTGGTTGATTAGCATGCAGTTCAGCTGCTTATGTGGTAATTAGCACGTCACAGTGTTTATCTTATTTGCGTTGGGGTGTGAGCCTCTACATGGCACTTACTGAATCTAAATTTCATTGCTACAGTGTGCGCATTGTGCCGCGATGAGCACACAGTGAAAAATGACTGTGTAGAATTTATTGAATCCCCCTGTGCCTTTTTTTCTTCTTTTAGGTTAAAATTGAACTTTGCTTTGATGTTTCACTGTACGTAAGCTGTGTGTAATTGGATGAAACTACATTCCATGTGTAACACATGCTACTATATACATATATAGAGAGAGAGAGACTCTAAAAATACTTAAAAAAGACAGAAAATATAGCAGGTTAGTGAATTTCAACATTGCTCTTCTCTTTAAAACTTTTTCTGTTTTTTTTTTTTTCAATGAGCAAACTCCCACATCTCCGGAACTTATATATTTCAACTTCAAGACTGCCATACCTCAGTTTTCATGAAATGTCAGGCTCAAACTTAACATTTGTATGTTCTGATTTTTGGTCATTCTGTCTCAACATATTAAGACTTAGTAGTCTGAGAACCAACATTTTAAAAGGCTGCAGAGAAAACAAGATCTGATACATACAGAAAAAGGGCTATGTTTCTTAACTGGACAAGGTTATATTTGTGGGTAAATATTCCCAAAAGGCTGTTGCATGCAGAACCCTCTGTTAAGTAAAATTGTAGGAGTAAAGAAACAAAGACTGAATTCTGGGACCTTACTCTAAAAATAAGCTGTCACAATGCATGGATAAGAACACATATTTTAAAATCATAAACATGCAATGTGATGACCGTGACGATTGGGGAGAGACAGGCGAAGGCTGGCAGCCTAGTCAAATAGAATTGAATACATAATTCTATCATTTGTATAAATACATGTAAAATACAGGTGTGTGTTTTTAAATGAAAGAAAAACACTGCAAAATGTGAACTTCAAGATTGTTACAACATTAACCCCTTGCTGTAAAGAAAAACTAAGTCAAGCCTTTCAAATGTGTCTTTTGAAATTGAAATGATTTTATGACATTCTTTGATCTTTAAAGTTGGTTCCGGTCAGGCTGGCTGAAGACATTCTGTCTAGTGTGTTAACTAAGGACTAGTTGCTAGAGTGTGTATATGTGAACTGCCTTTTAGTGTTGTGTCAAGATGATGCAGTATGAGTACTGGAAAAACCTAAGTGTCAACATGATGTAATCTGGGGAGGACCCAGAGATATGTTTGTTAGTGATGTTTTATAAACTATGTCTCGAAGAGAGACTAAAAAGCATTTTGACTTTGGACATCTAACCCAGCACTACGTATGCTCTTTATGTATGTAAGTAGGATTGTAGCACTGTGTTTTCTCTTAAGATTAGAAAGTTAGATTAAGTATTTTCTGTGTAATCAGATCTTTCCTACGATATTATTTTAAGTTTCTATGTGATCTCTGAACTCTTAGATATCTCTGTGGTGTAGTAGTTTTGTCTTTTGTTTTAATTATTTATTATTAAATATTATTAAAACCTTCTACCTGTGGCTGCTTTGTGTAGAGATAAGCTCTAGAATACATTGCATATTTATAGAGTTTACTGTCTAAGTCACTCAAAATTAAGCCTTGAGACTGTTTAGTCATACTACCATTGGATATTAATATTGCACAGTAATAATTGGACACCCTTTTAAGGGCCTTTTATTAGCTGATATTATTAACTGGGTGGTGACAGTAATTACTACCGTATAGTCTGGGTAAAGGGGCACAGCTGGAGAATCTGTGTCAGTCTTCCCAGGAGTGTCTGTGAAGTTGTAAAAATACGTATCTCAAAGTGTGTGTGTGTTGTGTCAGCTACTTGACAGGGACACGAAGCACTGGTTGGACAGAGAGGGTGCTGGAGGTTCTAGCTTGTCCAGTTAGTCTGAGACCTGGACCCTATAGCTGTGCCAGTGGGGAGTCTTATTGGGGATCTGGTGAGCAAGGGAGCAGCCAGCCCCAGACTGATTGTGATCTCTGTGTGCACCTAAGGGAAATTGTACTTTGCTGTGTGTGTTAGTTATCCTTTTCTCTTCTATGAGATGACCGCCCTGGTTTTAGGGGTGATGATTGAGGCTCCTTGATTGCTGGGCCAGGGTACGGTCATCACAAGTGGTGGCAGTTGTGGGATCTACTTCACAATAATTGGCTTGTAGTGGTGTGGGTAGAGCAAATTCCTGTAGCTTATGTACAGTGATCTCTAAAAGTGTTTTGACTCTAAAACAGCCATGCAGTGTATACTCAAGAGTTCAGATCACAATTGTTTTATTTCTTTTGTTAGCTTAGTGTTAGTCAGGGTGAGCAGGCAGCATGTCAGCAGAAGAGTATGGAAAGTTGACAAGGAGCCAGCTGGCAGATATGTGCCAGGCTAGGGGACTGGTGCATGGAAACCTGACTAAAGCAGACCTGATTGCAGCCTTGGTTACAGCTGCATCAGAAAACAGCAGCCTGGAGGATAATCAGACTGACAGTGGAGTTACAATATCCTGCGAGAATGGACAGCTCAACCTTTCTGCAATGGACTTAAAATTCCAGCTGCAGCTAGAGAGACTTGAGTTGGAGGCCAGGCATATGGAACTAGAAGCATCCAAGAGAATGAGGACCCTAGAAGGTGAAGAAAATTAACAGCACAGGACGCATGAGAGGGAAATGCTGACTCTTCGCCAGAGTCATGGAAGTAATGGGGAAGGGAGTAACCGGACCCCAGAAGCACAAAAGGTCAGTAAATTTCTTCCACAGTTTAAAGAGGGGGATAATTTTGATAGCTTCGTTCATATGTTTGAGCGGGTGTGTAAACAGTATGAAGTTGACCAAGGGCTCTGGGTACAGTTCCTGACCCCCTTACTCCATGGTAAAGCTGTAACTTCTTTAGCAAAAATGCATGACACTGACTGTTTTGATTATACTGCTGTAAAAAGACATTTGTTAGAAAGTTTTAAGCTAACACCTGAAATGTATAGGAAGAAGTTTCTGGGCATAGACATAAGGCAGATAAAATGTATGTGAATATGTTGTTTAACTGAGCACTTATTTTCATAGTTGGGTGAGTGGATGTCAGGTCACCACTTTTGAAGGGCTGGCAGACCTTTTGGTAAGGGAACAAGCCCTTAGCACTTTGCCTGAGGACATGAGGATCTGGTTAGCTGATAAGCAGTGAGCTACTTCAGAGGAGTTGGGGAAGAAGGGAGACCTGTACCTAGCAAGCAGGGCAGCCCTGCACAGGAAAGGGACCCCCAGTACTGCTCATGGGACTAAAGAAACCAATGGTGGGCAGCACAGACTTCTCCAACAGATTCCAACAGTAGCAGGGGAAGCCACTAGTCCAAGTACTTGTCCAGGAGCTAGGGATAAATGTTTTGAATGCAACCAGTGGGGCCATGTGGCATACAGATGTCCATGGAGGCAAGGTGGGGAACCAAAGTTGAGGGAGCCAGTAAGTGGGAAAGACAAAATGCCAACAGTGTGTGGTCTTGAGACAACAGGGGTATGGAACTACCATCCTGCAGATGTCCTGAGAGGGAAGGATTTGTATGAGGCAGTACTATGTACTTATGCAGTTACATGCAGTAAGGCTAGGAGACAAGCATGTGGGTCTGGTAGTCTGGGGGAGACCCAGACAGACTGCATACTTGCAGCCAGGACTGCTGAGGTGGTTACTTCAGGGAGTGAGCTACGCTGTAGTAGTGAGACTGAATGTGAGCCACAGCTGCTTGTGGGTACTGATGTTCACTTGGACAGGGTAACTGCAAAGGTAGAGGTGAGTAGTAGTACCCAGGCTGACAGTGAGGCACCACTGTCAGAGGATGCCAGACTTCCTGTGGAAGGGGAGTTGGGAAGGGTTACAAGGAGGAGACTTGAAACAGGCTCAGCTCTCAGACCCTACATTGCAAGGCCTGAGGCAGATAGCTAGGGAGGCACTTGATTCTCAAGGGAAGGGGGAATCTGTATACTGGAACAAAGGGTTACTGTACGGAGAGTGGACCCCTGAGGGAGGGCTAGAATGTGAGAGAATACAGCAGTTGGTAGTGCCTAGAGCTTACCATCTGGCACTTCTTGCCATAGCCCATGATATTCCCTTTGCAGGTCATATGGGCATAACATGTACAAAGAGGTGTATTATGCAAAACTTCTATTGACTTGGAATTTCCAGAGATGTAACAAGGTACAGCAGGACCTGTGAGCAGTGCCAAAAGGTAGGCAAGGCAGGAGACAAGGTGAGAGCTCCTTTGATGCCTTTGCCTATGATTGAGGAGCCATTTCAGAGGGTAGCTATGGACATTGTGGGTCCTCTGAGTACCCCACATTCTACAGGGAAAAAGTATATCCTAGTGATTGTAGATTATGCTACACGATACCCTGAGGCAGTGGCTTTGTCCTCCATTGAGGCCAAGAAGGTGACAAATGCTTTGATAGAGATTTTCAGCAGGGTAGGTTTCCCAAAGGAAATACTGTCTGACAGAGGTGCCAGTTTTATGTCAGACCTGCTGGCTTGTCTGTGGAAGTTCTGTGGGGTGAAGCACATGAAGACCACCCCCTACCATCCCCAGACTAATAGTGTTGTTGAGAGGTTAAACTCTACAATCAAGTCCATGCTACAGGCATTTGCAGATCAGTTTAAGAGGGAGTGGGACAAATGTTTGCCCCATCTGTTGTTTGCTTACAGAGAGGTTCCCCAGGAATCCACAGGTTTTTTTCACCCTTTGAGTTGATCTATGGGCATAGGGTGAGGGGACCTCTAGATTTAATTTGATATGAGTGGGAAGGTGAGTGTGAGTCTCACAAGGAGTCTGTCATGTCATATGTCCTGAACCTCAGGACAAGGCCCAGGAGAACCTGGAAGAAGTCCAACAACAGAAAAAG
This sequence comes from Protopterus annectens, assembly GCF_019279795.1. Classification (NCBI taxonomy): domain Eukaryota; kingdom Metazoa; phylum Chordata; order Ceratodontiformes; family Protopteridae; genus Protopterus; species Protopterus annectens. Next base: position 1,723,799,160 of record NC_056731.1, on the reverse strand, counting down.
TCTGATATTATAGGAATGCTCAAGCTAGAGAGTATGCTGTGGGGCAGCAGGTAATGGTTCTCATTCCTGTCAGACACAACAAACTACAAGCAGCTTGGGAGGGTCCCTACAAGGTGGTAAGAAAGGTAAATGAAGTTAACTACATGGTGGAAGTGCTAGGCAGATGGCAGGGGCACAAACTGTACCATGTTAACATGATGAAACCTTACCATGATAGGGAGGCCATTGTGCTGAGCATTTGTAGTGGATTGCAGGAGGAGTCTGAGAGAGATCTTGTGACTGATCTTCTCAGTGAGGCTTGGGCTGACACCTCGGTGGAAGAGGTAGCAATATCCCAGCAGCTATCTCCTACCCAGGTTCAAGGAATCCAAGCAGTGTTGCAGGAGTTTTGGGGCATGTTCACCAGGAAACCAGGGAGCACCCACCTGGTGCAGCACCAAGTGGATACAGGACCCCAAAGGCCTATTATGCAGGCCCCTTATAGGGTGCCTGAGAGAGTCAAATAGACTCTGAGGAAGGAGGTACAGGAGATGTTGGAACTAGGGGTGATTCAAGAGTCCAAAAGTCCCTGGGCCTCACCAGTGGTGTTGGTGCCAAAGAAGGATGGAGCAACATGTTCTGTATGGATTACAGGAAAGTAAATAGTCACACAGAGTCAGATGTTTACCCCATGCTTAGGACAGATGAGGCCCTAGAGCAGCTGGGTGGGGCTAAGTATTTTACAACCATTGATCTTACCAAGAGTTACTGGCAGGTGCCCTTGACTCCCTGTGCTAGAGAGAAGTCAGCCTTTGTGACTCCTTTTGGCTTGTACGAGTTCACAAAGATGCCCTTTGGGATGAAGAATGCCCCAGCAACTTTCCAGAGGCTGGTAGATCATATCTTAGCAGGAGCAGGAGGGTTTGCCTTTGCTTACATGGATGATATTGCTATCTACAGCCATTTCTGGCAAGAGCACCTTCAGCATGTTAGGGAGGTGCTGGGCAGACTACAGAGGGCAGGGTTGACCATTTAGCTGAGCAAATGTCAGGTGGGTATGGCAGAGGTCTCCTACCTAGGACATAGAGTGTGGTGTGTTAAGATAAGGTCAGGACCTGCCAAAGTGGAAGCTATTCAGGCATGGCCTGCACCTGTTACCAAAATGCAGGTGAGGGCATTCTTGGCGGACAGCAGGGTACTACAGAGTTTGTTCCAAGTTATAGTACCATAGCTGCTCCCCTCACAGACCTGACAAGGAAGAACAGGACAGATAAGGTAGTGTGGACCCCAGCATGTGAGCAGGTATTTCAGAAGCTTAAGGAAGCTTTGGGAGGACCCCCTGTGTTAGCCAGTCCAGACTATAGCAAATAATTTCTTGTGCAGGTGGATGCTGTACTTAGCTAGATTTCTTCAGAGGGAGAAGAGCACCCAATGGTTTATCTCAGTCATAGGTTCCAACCCAGGGAGGAATGCTATGCAGTGGTAGAAAAGGAATGTCTAGCCATTGTGTGGGTACTACAAAAACTTCAGCCTTATCTGTATGGAAGAAAATTCATTGTGATGACAGATCACAACCCTCTAACATGGTTAAACAGAGCCAGTCAGCAAAATGCCAAGTTGCTAAGAATGGAGTCTGGGGTTGCAAGCATATGATATGTCAGTGCAGCACTGCAGTGGGAGTAGCAATGCCAATGCAGATGGGCTCTGAAGACAGTGAATGGGGTGAGGTGCACCTAGACAGACCTGACACTCTCAAGCAATGTTTCTCAAGGGGCGCTTGAAAAACTTGCTTGAGTTCCCCGGGGAGTGGGGGGGGGGGTGACGATTGGGGAGAGACAGGCAAAGGCTGCCAGCCTAGTCAAATAGAATTTAATACATAATTCTATCATTTGTATAAAAAAATGTAAAATACAGGTGTGTGTTTTTAAATGAAAGAAAAACACTGTAAAATGTGAACTTCAAGATTTTTACAACATTGCCCCCTTGCTGTAAAGAAAAACAAAGTCAAGCCTTTCAAATGTGTCTTTTGAAATTGAAATGATTTTATAACATTCTTTGAACTTTAAAGTTGGTTCTGGTCAGGCTGGCTGAAGACATTCTGTCTATTGTGTTAAATAAGGACTAATTGCTAGAGCGTATATGTGAAATGCCTTTTACTCTTGTGTTCTCCTGTGCAGGTACTGGCTTGCTAAATAATGTAAATGGAGTTTCTATTAGCCTGGGAACTCAGAGCAGGTGTCAAGATGATGCAATATGAATACTGGGAAAACCTAAGTGTCAAAAATGATGTAATCTAGTGAGGACCCAGAGACATGTTTGTTAGTGATGTTTTATAAACTATGTCTCAGAGAGAGACTAAAATGCATTTTGACTTTGGACATCTAACCCAGCATTGCTTATGCTCTTTATGTATGTCAGTAGGATTGTAGCACTGTGTTTTCTCTTAAGATTAGTTAAAGATTAGAAAGTTAGATTAAGTATTTTCCTGTGTAATCAGATCTTTCCTGCAATATTATTTTAAGTTTCTGTGCAATCTCTGAACTCTTAGATATCTCTGTGGTGTAGTAGTTTTGTCTTGTGCTTTAATTATTTTTTATTAAATATTTTTAAAACCTTCTACCTGTGGCTGCTTTGTGTGTGTGTGTTGTGTCAGCTACTTGGTAGGGACACGAAGCTCTGGTTGGACAGAGAGGGTACTGGAGGTTCTAGCTTGCCCAGTTAGGCTGAGACCTGGACCCTATAGTTGTGCCAGTGGGGAGTCTTATTGGAGATCTGGTGAGCATTGGAGCAGCCAGCCCCAGACTGGCTGTGATCTTTGTGTGCACATAAGGCAAATTGTACTTTGTTGTGTGTATTAGTTATCCTTTCCTCTTCTATGAGACGACCTCCCTGGTGTTAGTGGTGAGGATTGAGGCTCCTTGATTGCTGGGCCAGGGCACGGTCGTCACAATGACAAATAGTTTTTCTCTGTTACTATCTAGTAAGCAGTACTATGCACATCATGTGAAAACAAAAAGTACTATTTCATATAGAAGTGAAACAATGAGAGTAAAGGTTTATGACAGACCCGAGTTATTTCTGCTCTTTTATAGCTAATGATGAGAGTGATGCACAAAGGAACACTTCATTTCTGTGCAATAAATCCTACAAAGTAACCAAGAAGGGGTAGAGAATGGGAGCACATGGGACTATATGAGGCTGTAGTATGTTTTGTTACCTCTTAACTGGTAAGGGCTTCAAACAGATGAAAATACTGTCAGTGTTTTAACCCACCCCAATTTGAATGGCTTTATCCCTACACTCTCTCACACAAACACACACACATCTGTATCTATATATATATATATATATATATATATATATATATATATATATATACATATACACATACATACATATATACATATTATACATATATAGAGAGGGAGACAGCTATATATATGGATCCCTATCAGATTACTGAAATTCATATGGCGGAGACTATATGATCGAATTTTGGAAGTTCTAACATTTTCAATGGAGATTGCCATACAGCACAGATCAGGAAATTTACCCTTTTTCTCACTGTAGTGTGAATTTGGAGTTGGTATATTTAATTAGCAGGGGTGGGGGTGCAGGGGGGGGCTTGCCCCCCAGCAAAAACATTAAAAAAAGAAAGTGTCTGTTTTTTATTTATTTTTTTAATGTTTGAACTTCTGAAAATGTAATCATATGGTCTTGGACATATGCATTTCGAATTTCCGGACTTTCAATATTCTGATAGGGATCCACATGTATAATATTATATATATATATATATATATATATATATATATATATATTTCCATGGTAAAACAATCATGAAGAAAGAAAAAAGCTTTTCTACGCTGGCAGTGAAGATTCCATCTGAAAAGTGACACTTCATGGAATTGAAACCTCATCCAGTTTGCACTCCGCTTAGGGGTGGGAGGTTACATTGCAGAAAGTTGTCATATGCAACTTCTTTGCTGAGTTTATTTTTTATAGTTAGCATTTTGTTCATTGCTGCACTGCCTGGGGAGTCAATTAGACAGCTATCTACTCTACATGGCTTCTTTAATGGCTACCTGGACTATTTTGCATTCCATAAAGCATAAAAATAGCATCAATACCACT